>NW_017728951.1:41561598-41575724 GCF_001723895.1 Crocodylus porosus | reverse complement strand
CTGCAGTCTTTCCTTCCCTACTAGCGTGCTCACCTCACCCCAAATTTTGGTATCATCAGCAAATTTAAACAGGATGCTTTTCACCCCGGCATCCAAATCGCTGATAAAGAAATTGAACAGCACGGGCCCAAGGACCGAACCCTGGGGGACTCTGCTGCCTACTTCTCCCCAATATGACCCATCCACCACCACCCTCTGAGTGCGACCCTTCAGCCAATCTGCAATCAATCTGACCGTGTAGGCCACAGTCGCCCAATTTTTTAATGAGGATGGGGTAGGAGTCGGTGTCAAAAGGCAATCAGGTTGGTCTGACATGACCTGCCCCTAATGAAACCGTGCTGGTTGCCCTTGAACATCATCTCTGAGGCCGGCCCATTGTAGATGTGCTCCTTGATCTTCGCAAAGAGTTTCCCTAGGATTGAGGTAAGACTGATGGGCCTGTAGTTGCCCGGGTCCTCCCTCCTCCCTTCTTTAAAGATGGGGACCACGTTGGCTATCTTCCAATCATTTGGCACCTGGACTGAGCACCACACGCGCTCGTAAAGCCGTGCCAAGGGCCCTGCAATAACCCCTGCTAGCTCCCTCACCACCCTGGGGTGGAGAGCATCTGGACCCACAGATTTGAACACATCCAGCCCCCCTAGAAGCTCTCTAACCCGGTCCTCCCCAACCTGAAATCTGGAGGCGTTCCCCTCAAGTTCGTCTTGCATCACAGTGGGGAAGTCCCGGTCCCTGCCCAAGAAAACGGAAGTGAAGAATTGGTTAAAGAAGTCTGCTTCCTCCTCTGGTGCAACCACCAAATTGCCCAGAGGATCTTGCAGGGGCCCCACATTTCCCGGTGCTTTCTTCATCCTCCCTATATATTTGAAAAAGGACTTTTGTTATCTTTGATTTTAGATGCAAGTCCTAGTTCTATGTCCGCCTTAGCTTTCCTGACAGCCCCCCTACAGGTCTGAGCAGAGAAGGTATACTCCTCTTTGGTGATAGCACCCCCCTTCCACCGGGTGTACGCCGCCTTTTTGGCAATCAGGCATGCCCGTACAGCCTTTGTGAGCCAGGAGGGCTTATGGGCACTCCTGCCCCCCTTGCTTCTTGTTGGGATGGTCACCCCCTTGGGCCCTGAGTATCGTCTCCTTAAGGAACGACCACTCATCTTGGGCACTGAGCTCCCCTGCTCTCGAGAACCCCAGCGCCTCTCCCACTAATCTCAACTCGTTGAAGTTGGCCCTCTTGAAGTCTAGGGCTACCACCTTGCTGCAGGCCCTTGATACCCTGCGCTGGATGGTGAATTCCAGCAAGCAATAATTGCTATCACCCTGGTGGTCAAGGACCTGGAGGCCCCTTACCAGGTCCAACAGGGCATTTCCTCTGGTGGGACTGTGCACCTCCTGAATTAAGTGGAGGTCCTGTATCTCGGCCAGGAACCTCCTGGAACGGTCCGACCTGGCTGACTCTTCCTCCCAGCAGATGTCCAGGTAATTTAAATCACCCATGACAACTACATCCCTTGCCTTAAGTGCCTCTGCAAGCTGGCCCAAAAATTCCCAGTCCAGCTCCTCCCCTTGGTTAGGGGGTCTGTAGTAGACCCCCACCGTTAGATCCCTTGATTTTCCTTATGTAAATTCAATGATACAGAAAGTTCATTTTGTAGTTGCTTTACAACCTTGGGATGGATGTCATCCAGAATTGCTGGCACAAGTATAATTATAATTTCAAAAGTATTCTCTTACCTATTTCTTAAGCATAATATTTTACAACAACCACTTTGCTTCCTAATTGTTATAATTACTTTCTTGTATTTTTCTTATTGAAGACATTTTAAAATAAATGTCTACTCTTCTTTCTATTTTTGAGTCATGAATTTCAACCTTCTCTTTTATTAATAAGCTCTCTCTGGTACCTTATTTTTCTTTATGAAATATTTATAAAAGCCTTTTAATTTCCTTTAACCTCTTAGTTAGCACTAAACTACTTATGACCTTTTTGCTGACTCCATAGCCCTTAACTAGTTGTGCAGTTGTGTTTGGCTCTTTCTTCCTTTTACATCTTTAACATATAACTTATTTGTGTTGTTGATTTTTATTTATGCTTGTGTGTGCTTCAAACAACACTGGCTTTTTATTGCTTATGTATTTTTCAATGGAACTACAGCCAGATTTGTTTTAAATAGCAACATCTTTTAAAACATAACTGGCCAACTTGTGGGCACATACACCACAAATGATACTTGGAGCTGCTTTGTTTGACACCTGGCAAATTTGGGAGACAGGACAGCTGAGAATAGCAACAGACCAGGCAGGAAAGAGAGTAGAGAAATGGATCAGGAAGGAAAAAGGAATCAATACAATACTATGTTCAGCGTTCTACAAATATCAGCTAGCCAATACTAACTACATCTTTGCAACATATATTTTAGGTATACATTTTTATAGAGAGTTTTAAAGGTACTGAAATAATTTTAATGTATCTGGATTTTTTTTTAAATTCTTCATACAATGCCTACGGAAGTCTGGCTTGACTAATTCGAACTGGCTCAAATAGAACCTTATTATAAAATTCAAGGTTGATAACCAAACGTTCACAATATGACAAAGTCAAGGGGGGAGTGTGTTGTAGACCACAAGGGCACACAATGAAATGCTATCTTCAGTGTAGGCAAATGGGCTAGCAATCATATTTGAATAATATGTGGTTCTAGTGGCAATGAGCTAGCACAGAATATCTGCAATGTCCTAAAAGAAAATAAGTAATTCATGTGTGCAGGAAGTATTGAGTACCTAGTTGATTATTCAGGATAACTCTTTCTTCTATAAACGAAGAGAAGAGAAACATTATTTGGTTTTAAAATCTCTTTCCAAATGCTTCCAAGGCTCGTGGCCCATGTTCATTTAAAGGCATCGTGGAATAGGAGCCTGACTCCAGTGTGACGTGGCAGGAGCTACAGTTTTGGGATCAGGGCTCTGACCTTACTCTTACCATTTATACTTCCAAGTGCAGAGGGCTCCCAGGCTCCCCCAGCACTGGCAAACTGCAAGAAGGGTGCCTGTAGCCCAGCATTACCCAGTGTGGTCTCAGGGTCAGTTTCAGACCCTGTTCAGCTGATTGCTGACCACTGACCATAGCCCTGAGACCATACCAGGATGATCCAGAGATGCCAGTACAGGCTGGGACTGATAATCAGTAATTAGTAGGGGTGCACCGATAGAAATTTTTGGGGCCGATACCAATATCTGATTTTTAAGGAGGCATATCGGCCAATACTGATCCAATTTCTGATACAGCATGGAGAGCTGCCTTCAGCTGGTAAGTCCATTGTGGTGGAAGGGGAGGGAGGAGGGAAGGGGGGGGCAGATTAATGCCCCCCCCACAGTGAGGGTGGGGGCAGGCACTGCCCATCTGGAGTGGGGCAAAGGAGGTACAGGACAGATACTCAGCTTGTCGGGA
Organism: Crocodylus porosus; assembly: GCF_001723895.1. Taxonomy (NCBI): domain Eukaryota; kingdom Metazoa; phylum Chordata; order Crocodylia; family Crocodylidae; genus Crocodylus; species Crocodylus porosus. The sequence continues at coordinate 41,572,280 of NW_017728951.1, read as the reverse complement.
GGGGGGCAGCTACCACTGCTGCATGCACCCCAAGAGGGCATGGGGGTCGTGTGCCCCAGCATCTGCAAGGGGCAGGGTGGGGCAGGTGGGTTGCAGCTGCAGGCTAGAGCTGGGGCAGCACCAGGGTCTTCTACTCCCTGGCTGCCAAATTTTTGAACTTGTGGGAAGCCCAGTGGGCCAGATGACCCAGCAGTGAAGGCTAGATCTGGCTGGAAGGCTGGGGTTGAGTATCCCTGACATAGATCATTCAGAGTTGTGTGTGGAAAATACTCATTTGAAAACCCTGTTAAATTAAAGCACCTAAAATAATTTCATGGAAACACTGAAAATAGTTCAGTAGAGAAAAAAAAGTATGACCCATGTTGGACATGTCTTAAAAGGAAAAAAGCTTTTGGCAGCACTAATGGCTTGAAGTCTAACTGGCCAATAGCTTTTACGATTCAACTGCAAAGGGAAACATAACAACTTTCACAAAATTTCATTTACAGCTGCTCAGTTGAATAAAGTTAAGAGTGAGATCATTCACAATAACATAATTAAGGATAGTGTACTGTTTAAGAACTATGAGCTGCTTGAATGTATTATATTATCAATAAAATACCTTCAGCCCATACATTAAGCTCCTCAACGAGGTAACAGATTTCAGTTACACTTAGCTGAAAAATTAAACCTTTTTCAGCACACAGTTGATAAGGAAGTATTTATGTGTAATATCTTGTATTATGATTTCCTTCGTTCTTCACCCATTTTCATGTCCCAAACTTTGTGAATACAGTAAATCTGTTGTATTAAACCTGAACCTGATTAATGATGCACTGTATCCAGCTAAATAGAATTAAATTAGGGTGTAATTGATCAGTGTGTAATTGGAGCAGTGTTGTAGATTACCAACTTTAATTAGGATGGCTTATTACAGATAATTTACATTATAATAATATAAAACAGAAAACAGAAGCACGAGGTTCATCAGAAACTTATGATCAGGTGGACAAACTATAGATTAGAAAGGCATATAAACTAATTTTTTGCCAAGTTCCTTTAGACAAGTAAATCATTATTAAGCTAAGTCCTTTAAGAAGGGCAAATTGCTGATTAACCTTTTACCCTGGATTTTCTAAGCAATTATACCATTTATACTAATTTACTATAATGGACCTTTCGAATAGAAATGGGTAAATCTTCAATGCTGTCACCTTTAAGCACCAAATCAATTTACTCAAAATACAGGATTCGGTCATAATGAAAACAGAATCAACATATACTTAACTTTTAGATCTGATCTCAAAAAGTATAAAATCTTGTAAAACTGAAAGGTAATGTAAGGAACATACAAAGAATATGTATTGTAGAGGCTGCACAACAGGAAAAGAAGAATCTTGACAATCAGACACTGAGGCAATGTCTGCAGTTTTCTTAATACTCCTGTGGGTGGTAAACTGCAGCCCAGAATGGTGGACAAGAATTGCATGCTCCCACGAGTATACTGCCATAGTAATTAAGTTCATTATCTTGCAATGCTAATGACATGAAGATAATAAGCTTTCAGTGAATTATTCATACATTGCCAGGTCTCACTATGATGTTCATTGCTAACAGTTTATTTACAGTACAAGTTATGCTGCATTTTTTCTACAGCTTAAATTTACTATATAAACAAACAGGAACTAGGTTAGTCAAGTCTAATTTAATACCCATAACTACTAACAACATTTGCCATAGATAGAGACATGTATCAAAAATAATTTTCATATTAGAAGTCTAAATTAGGACAAACTAGCATGGCTGAAACCACCTCTGGGCCAAATTTACTAATCCAATATTGGAAATAGCTGAGGAATTATAATAACAATCTAACAGCAAATTAAACAAAAAATTAGGAGTTAAAATGAGGTAAGAATAATGGCCAAGCCACATCTAAATTTTTATCAATAAAAAGGGTTTTTTATGCCCTGTCATGATGAGAAGAAAATGTATTAAAGGTAAGAGGCAGAATCTTCATAATCTTACAAAAGCTGAACATGGCAAAGAATTGTAATATACCTGTATGATTATAACTGAACTACATGCCAAGCTTGATAGTACAATAAATATCTAGCATACATTTCTATTACCAAATGCAACCTTCAACCCACCTTTATAATGTTCTTTCTCTATACCTGATGCATTTAGCTTTGAAAATCTGAAATGAATACATTTTAATCCATTTTTAAATTATTGTTTCGAATTGAAAACTGCCATAACTTGTCTTACAACCTACACATACATTACTATATCCTCTGTGTCAACATACTCTGATCCAGGATCTCCAAAAGAATAATGTACAAATCCCATCGCACTCTTTTTTGCATTCCCGCATTGGTTAACTCCAAAATACTTGTAAAAGTTACTGGTAAAAGTTATTTCTTACAATAAAGTACATTAAAGATTTACTACCATCTTACAGCTATACGTTTGAGAATCAATAGTGTTTCTCCATATATAAAAAGGATCAACATGTTAATTATTAGAGGGGAGACTTTGGGAAATAAAGAGTCCATCACTCAACTGCACTAACATGGCAAGATTTTTGTTTACAGATTATTTTTCCTGTGTTGTCAGTAAACTCTCTCAATGAGCACATTAACGCCAGTAAATTAAGAAAAAAAGGATCAAGTCCTATTTATAAGAGTTGATGCCAATTTGACTTATCTACATAATTAGGCATTACATAGTTGAGTGTGCCTACAATTGAGAAAATGAAGACCCCACTCTACTGAGCTGCCCTTAAATCATGAGATTACAGTCCATTCTATTGAGTAAAAAATAGTAGCCATTCAAAAAATCCAAGAGCAGAGAGGTAGTTAGCTGTATGAATCTAAAGTCAGGCAGAAAGGAGGAGTGTGATGGCACCTTAAAGGCTAATTGGTTCATAAGGTTAACTGTGCAATATGTTTAGACCAGCTATATGTGCAAAGTAATTATTTCACAATAAAAATGGACAACCAGCTACAAAAGATTTTGTTTGAGAAAAGTAGAACATTTTTAGCTGGCTTCTATCAAGATTTAATTTGAACATGTGGCATATCACACATCAGGTGCTGGGTCTTTATTGGGTCCTCCAGCATCCCAAGGTGCACAGGTCTTTGCCTCACCTCACTAGCCACCTATCTGGAACAGCACCTGGGCTGTGAACACAGGCCTTGCTGACAAACACACCTCTCTTGGGTGGTAAAGATTCCCTTCGTCTCACTCTCATCCCCACTTCCATAACCATGGGCAAAGTAAGAGAAAGCCCTCCCCAAGAACAGAGCACTGCACAGGGGATTCCTTCTCAGGACACTGGGCAGGAATAACCCCCAAAACATGGAGCCCTGCACATAGGAAATCCCTGCCCCAACACAGAGAAGAAACACGGTTCCCTCTTTCCTCCCAAACTAAGCAAAGTGCATGAGAAAGGGAAGAATCTCTGCCTCCCCACTCCCAAAAAAGCCCAACCCCACAGGCTAGGGACAGATATTACACATAAACCAGATTAAGTGATCAGAAACAGGTTTAAACCTGTAACAGAACAGATATTTAGGGCAGATAAACCAGTTTGAAAATGTCTGAAACTGGGTTGAGATAAACCTTGTTGAATGTAGTATCAGACTTAACTGATTTGGGTCAAACTGGTTTATGCCAAGTCCGTCCCAGACCCCTTGCTGGTTTAAAGTTAAACCAGACTCCCCCAGCATCTCGGCATGCTCTCTGGGCTGGGTGGGGCTCTCTGCTCCACAGCAGACCTGACCCCGCCCCTCTGCTCCCTGTCTGGAGCTTGGCAGAGACTGAAGGCATCTGCCTGGCTTCCCCTTGCTCCCCACGCTCCCCTCCCCAATCCCTGCTAACGAGGGATTTCCGCTGTCCCCTCTGCTATACAGACAACTCTCAGCATTAGCTAGCAGACCACATGCTGGCTATAGTCCATGCTGTGGCAGACACAACAAAGGAAGAATCAACAGGTAGTTAGCAATGTCCCTCTGTTGTTTTCTTAATGGGATGATAAACACTGTTATCAATTCCCTGCTGGACTGGTCAGAAGTGTTGGGGGGGGAAGGGTCCCTAAGCAGAGTATCCTGCCAAGGCCTAGCCACATCCCTCTCAGCTCAGCACTACGAAGTGAAGGGCGGGCTGCTCTAGTGCCCCCGGGCTTCTAGCCTGAGCCATTGTAGACACATCTGCATTTCTCAGATGTCTCTGCAGTTACAAACTGATTCAGCCTAGACAGATTAGACTAACCTACAAAGATTGAATCAATTCAGGCTCAGGCTTTTTTACCCTAGCTCCTGCCCTGACCCAAAGCATAGACCAGGGGCTTCCTCCCTCACCTTGCACTCTGCTCAGTGAAGGGAGAGGTAAGGTACCCCCCCCAGTCAATGGCAAATGCATTACCAGGCAGAAAACAACTTTGTCTAGCCAGGTCTTAAAAACTTCCATGGTTGGAGATTCCACCACCTCTCTGGGTCACCTGTTCCAGTGTTTTACTACCCTCCTAGTAAAAAAATTCTTCCAAATATGCTAATAACCTAAACTTCCCTTGCTGCAACTTGAAACCGTTGCTCCTTCTTCTGCCATCTGTCACCACTCAGAACAGTCTAGTTCCATCCTCTTTCAAACTCTCCTTCAGGTAGTTGAAGGCTGCTATTCAGTCTCAGTCTCCTCTAGACTAAATAAGCTCAGTTCCCTCATCAATAAACCAAGTTTTTTCTCACAAGTCATGTGCCCTAGACCTTGCACCATTTTTGTTGCCCTCCGCTAGATTTTCTCCAATTTATCTACATCCTTTCTGTTAGGGGTGCACCAATATATAGGTCCCATACTGGATCAGCACCGATAAAAGGAAAATTGACATTATCGGCAATCAGCTTTTCTTGGCCAATGTAGCCAATAATGTCACCAATAAAGGCCACCTGCATGAGTGCTGCTGCAGCATGCACACAGCCAGGAATCCAGCCTGTTAGCTTGGAAAGCAGTGTCTGGCTGGTCAGGTTGTGATAAGGGAGGGCAGATTGAGGCCCCCACAGTGAAGGAAGGAGTGGTTCAGGGGTAAGGGCAAGTGCTGCCCACTCTGAATGGGGCAGGGGTTTGGGTGGAACCACAGGTGGCTCTTCTGGTGGGTGAAGGAGGGTGGAGAAGGGGGGAGGTTCCCCTTACTGTGCACACTCCAGGAAGAGGAATGGGAGGGATGTACCCCCAGATTTGTATGGGGCAAGGGTAGGCTGCCTGCTGCAGGCTCAGGGGCTGCAGTAGCCTCTTCCTGTCAGTGGGTACTGGGCTGAGGCTGTGGGCAGGGTGGGAAAGGTGGCCGCACCAGGATGGGTGGCTACGGGGTGGGCTATGGCCAGCTCAAAATTCCCCGTAGGCCCCCCCATAGCCACCTCTCCCAGTGCCGCTGCTGTGGGGGCTTCTCCTGTGGCTCCCCTCACCTGGGGAGAGGCAGGCACAGCCAGAGGAGCTGTGGGAGAACCTGCAGCTGCCTGGCTGTGCCTGCCTCTCCCCAGCCAATCCAAATCTCTGAATTTCTCCAAAACCTTTCCAATTGATTCAGAGACTTCCGATTCAGGCTTCAGATTCATTTTGGACTTTTTAATGGGTCTCCCAATTCTATTTAGATTCAGAGATCTAGCCACCGAAATCGGGCTGAATCTCCTCTGAATCGAATAGGTGACCGATGCTTTGCACAGCCCTATCATGCACTCAAAGACTCAGATCTAATCTTCAAGTACAAGAAGTTAAATGAATATCCTCATATGCATCTATGACACTCAAAGATGGCGATATTCATATGAGACTATACAGCTCTCAAAGTCCTGGAAGTATGTGAAAGCTAGTTATCTACACAGTAAATGGAATTTGAGAAGTGACATTTAAATACATTTTCTTCTTTTGGTGCGTAAGTGCCCATGTTCAACATCCAAGTCTTTTGGCCCGCAACATCCACTGCAATTGCACATGCTCCCCCCTAGTCTTTGTGCTCTCATACAGAGGAAAAAGATGCCTCTGTAGTACCAGGAAAGAGGCTACCACAGATGCTAATTGGGAATAGCAAAATAAGCCCAAATCTCATCTGGAAAAATCTATACCATGCTATAGCTCTATACTAACACGACTTAAAACAACTGAAAACCCAGTCAGGCAGAAACCACTCTGCTCTCATTTTTTCAGTATATGATACAAATAATGTTGGGAAGCCCTTAAATGCAAACAGGAAGCTAAAGTTCTCACATCTAAAGTTTCAGCCTAACTTCTCTCTCTTCAGGATGAGGTTTAAGAAAGAATGCAGAAAGAAGGATCTTTTGATTTAAATTACATTCATAATTCCCTCAGGCAAGATTTTAATATAGGATTTCAATGTCATTTTATCTGGATGGAATACATCTAAGGCAGACCTACTAAATCTCCTAGGATAATGTTTCTACTACCAGTGATGAGGTTTCCACAGATAAAGCAGGAAGCATGTGGCTATGGGTCCAAATAGAGGCCATGCTACTTCTGAGAGAATATTATTACAGTCACATGAGGAGAGTGGTCGGTAGGAAGATACTGGTGAATGCTTCAAGAATTTAGTCATTTTAAGATATGAAAACACTGTTCATGCAGCTCCTAACAAATAAGTGATGTGCATTAATAGCTCAACTGGAAAGTAAGCAGGCTAGGGCAATAAGAATTTGAAACTATTTCTGCTGTCACCAAGTAATAACACGCCTCCATTTAGATGACTAAGTTTTCATAGATTCATAGATGTTAGGGTCGGAAGGGACCTCAATAGATCATCAAGTCTGACCCCCTGCATAGACAGGAAAGTGCTGGATTCAGATGACCCCAGCCAGATGCCCATCCAACCTCCTCTTGAAGACCTCTAGGGTAGGGGAGAGCACCACCTCCCTTGGAAGCCCATTCCAGACCTTGGCCACTCCAACTGTGAAGAAGTTCCTCCTAATGTCCAGTCCAAATCTGCTCTCTGCTAGCTTATGGCCATTATTTCTTGTGACCCCCAGGGTGCCTTGGTGAGTAGAGCCTCACCAATTCCCTTCTGTGCCCCCTTGATAAATTTACAGGCAGCCACAAGGTTGCCTCTCAACCTTCTCTTGCGGAGGTTGAAGAGGTCAAGGTGCCTTAGTTTCTCCTCAAAGGGCTTGGCCTGCAAGCCCTTAACCATACGAGTGGCCCTCCTCTGGACCCTCCCTAGGTTATCCACATCCCTCTTGAAGTGTGGCACCCAAAACTGCACACAGTATTCCAACCGTGGTCTGGCCAGCACCCGATAGAGGGGAAGGATCACCTACTTGGTTCTGTTTGTCAATAAAGTGCAGTTAGCTTTTCTGATGACTTCGTCACACTGACGACTCATGTTCACCTTGGAGTCCTAGTGGACTAGGACTCCAAGATCCCTCTCTGCTTCCATACTACCGAGCAGGTCATTTCCTAGGCAGTAGGTGTGCTGGACATTTTTCCTCCTTAGGTGCAGTACTTTTCATTTCTCCTTGTTAAATTGCATTCTATTGTTTTCTGCCCATTTGTTCAACCTGTCCAGGTCTGCCTGCAGTTGTTCCCTGCCCTCTGGTGTGTCCACTCCTCCCCACAGTTTTGTATCATTCACAAACTTGGATTAAGTACACTTTACTCCCTTGTCCAAGTCACTGATGAAGACATTGAAGAGTACTGGTTAGGTGACCTATCAACTGGACAAGGGGGAAGAGATTGACGTTGTGTATATTTACTTTAAAAAAGCCTTTGATCTGGTATCCCATGATCACCTCTTGACGAAACTGGCCAATTGTTGGTCCAGTGAAGCCCTTTTTAGCTTCACAAAGGGGCTCAGCTACCATAGCTCTATTAGCAAAGCCATGGAGGCAGCAGCCTCATAATATAGACAAACCTTCCCATTACAGAGTAGGATGCTCTGTTCCTCAAAAGAACCTGATCTTTCTACGTCTAAGATCCAGACAGACGTTAAACCATTAGATATAGGGAAGCTGCATTCAAGTTTAAAAGGGCCCACCAACAGCAAAAAAAGCTGCAGTTAGGCTCCAGAAGTGGAGAGAGAGGTGCGGGTGAAAACCCGCTGCACCCCTGCTCCCCTGAAGCCTCCCAGAGACCCCCCACAGCAGCCTCAGAGCCCCCCACTGGCTCCCAGCACAGCCGGAGATAAGCGGGGCCCATGGTGGGAGGTGGTTAACCCCTAGAGAGTGGGAGGAGGCGGCTCAGTGGGAGCTGGACTGGGTCTCGCCCCGCCCAGGCCCCTACTTCACACAGCCCCCCAGGGAGCCACGTGATCAGAGCTGAGCAAACAGGCTGTGCAAACAGGGGCGCTTGTCTCCTCGCACGCGAGTTAGTGCAGAGTTCACATGGGAGGGTGTACGGGAGGGTGCGAGGCCCTGCTGCGAGCCCCCTAGGGTAGACAGTCCCAGCCGTAGCTAGCCTGTCTGTGGCATGACACGGATGGGCACGCACTGCGCTACACCCCTCGGGGTCTGTGCCCCCCCCCCGGCACCTCAGAGACAGCCACCTGGACGGAGCCCATGGTTCCAAGCTCCATGCAGACAGAGCCTCTGGCTCTCAGCTGCGGGGGCTGCCTGTCCCTTTGTCAGGCTCTGGGGCCCAGGAGCATGGCTACCTCCCCTTGTGGGGTCTGCTCCCTTTTGGGGGTCTCTGGCACACCAGCTGGAGGAGCTCCAGGACACAGTCCAGAGACTTCATGCCATCAGGGACTGTGAGCATAAGATAGATTACTACTGCCAAGCCCTTCTCCCCTGGGAGCCAGAGGGTAGACCACGGTCTCCCTCCAGGACAAGGGAGGACTCCGGGACCTCCCATTCTGTCCAGACAGGGGCATGGACCAAGGTGGTCAAGGACCCTAAGGCCCGCTGCACCAAGGCCCTTGCCCCGCCGGAGCTCTACTCCAGCAGAGCCTGCTGAGTTGCCAGCTCCCACAGGCAACACAAGCTCAACTGCAGCTACTGCCCCTACTCTCCCCAAGACAAACGTAAAGTGTTTGTTGTGGGAGACTCCATCCTGAGGGGAACTGAGGGGGTAATCTGCCACCCTGGCCCCTTAGCCCAGGAAGTCTGAGACATTGCAGAAAAGATCCCTAAGCTCCTCCAGCCCACAGACCACTATCCCATGTTTCTTATTCATGTGGGCACCAAAGACATGGCTCGGAGCGCTCCCAGCCAGGTCATGAGGTGCTACAGGGATTTGGGAGCAGTGCTAAAGAGTCTGGGGGCACAGGTGGTATCCTCTTCAATCCTCCCAGTCTCGGGGTATGGGCTGAAGAGGGAGAGGAGGATCCAGGTAGTGAACCAAAGACTGCGGAGCTGGTGTCATCGGGAAGGCTTTGGCTTCCATGACCATAGCCTGCTCTTTGGTGAGACAGGCAGCGAGCTGCTGGAAAGAGATGGCCTCCACCTCTCTCTGCTGGGGAGGAGGCTCTTCTCAGCCAGACTGGCTGACCTGCTCCACCGGGCTTTAAACTAAGCCTGATGGGGGTTGGGGGGACTACTGCCACTGCTGGCCCACTGAGCAACCAGGCCAAGGCTCTTAAGGGAGCCCCCACCCTTGTCCCAGCCCTGGTACAATCTGTGGGCAAGGCAAGAGCCCCCATGGGGACACTTGCCTGCCTGTACACAAATGCCAGGAGCTTGGGGAATAAGCAGGAGGAACTCGTCCTCCTGCTTAATGCAAATAATTACGACATCATAGAGATAATGGAGACCTGGTGGGACTCCACCCATGACTGGACCATGGGTATAGATGGCTATACCCTGTACAGGAGGGATCAAATAGATAAAAAGGGCAGTTGTGTAGCTCTCTATGTGAAGGAAAGCTACGCATTCATGAAAGCTGATGTTGGCAACCAGGGTGGATGACTGGAGACCCTCTGGGTTAAAATCCATGGGGAACACGGCACAGGGGACAAAATGATGGGCGTCTACTACAGACTTCCCACCCAAAGTCAAGAGCTTGACTAGGAGTTTGCCCGGGAACTGGTTGAGGCCGCATGCTCCAGGACCATGGTTGTCACGGGTGACTTCAATTACCCAGACATCTCATGGGAGGATCACTCAGCAAAATCCGAGCGGTCCCAAAGCTTCCTATCCTGCATGGATGACTTCTGCCTGACTCGAGAAGTCTACGGGCCAACAAGAGGCAAAGCACTGCTCAACCTGGTACTGGCTACTGGGGATGACCTAATCAGCAACCGATAACAATCAACGGAAAGCTGGGTGACAGTGACCATGAGCTGATCACCTTCACCATCCGCCGTAAAGATGGCAAGTCAGTCACCAACACGAATGTCCCTGACTTCAGGAAAGCCAACTCTGACAAGCTCAGGAGGCTTATCAGTGAGGCCCTTAGGGACGATGACACCAGGGGGAAGGGAGCTCAGGAAGAACGGTTGCTCCTTAAGGGAGCAATCCTCAATGCACATGCTAATTCTATTCTGTCTTGGAGGAAAGGCAGCAAGAAGGCACAGCAGCCCCCCTACCCCACCCCCCCGGCTCTCCAGGGGTCTAACAAACCTCCTGAGGCTAAAAAGAAAGGCCTACAAAGGATGGAGGATGGGATTCACTTTGAAGGAAGAATATTCTGCACTGGTCCGGTCCTGCAGGGAGCAAACCAGGAAAGCCAAGGCTGCAACTGAACTCCAACTAGCGTCAAGCATC
>NW_017728951.1:41554293-41560364 GCF_001723895.1 Crocodylus porosus | reverse complement strand
GACAGGCTGAGAGCCATGGGGCTCTTTAGCCTGGAAAAGCGCAGGCTCAAGGGCGATCTGATGGCCACCTACAAGTTTATCAGGGCTGACCACCAATACCTGGGGGAACGTTTGTTCACCAGAGCCCTCCAGGGGATGACGAGGTTGAACGGTTATAAACTACTGCAAGACCATTTCAGGCTGGACATAAGGAAGAACTTCTTTACTGTCCGAGCCCCCAAGGTCTGAAATAGCCTGCCATCGGAGGTGGTTCAAGCACCTACACTGAACACCTTCAAAAGCAAATTGGATGCTTATCTTGCTGGGATACTAGGACCCCAGCTGACTTCCTGCCCTTTGGGCGGGGGCTGGACTCAATGATCTTCCAAGGTCCTTTCCAGCCCTGATGTCTATGAAATCTATTAAGTGCATGACACACATTTGTCCTGAGTTATAAGGTCTGATTGAAAAGCCATAGTCTTTGGAAATCAGAAACAATATCAGAATGAGGTTCCAAAACTACCTTGATCGTCTATCATAATCCCAGCAGGATTTTGTCTGATTTTCCTAAATATCCTGGGGATCAGATGGAGCTTTGGTGACCAAGACATGAGAAAAATACTCTAAAGAAATCCTGGACATCAAACTCCCTCCCGTCCTGAATAAAAGATACAACACTCAGGGTGTAGACAGAGTAAGCATTTGAAATGCTTAAAAGGTTGAATCATGCAGGAATACGTACCCACTCTGAAGTCCTGCAAAAAAAGTTGGCACTGCTCCAAGAATGATGCTGACAGGAACAGGTATTGTATATAAGAACTTGAAAATGAAGTGCTTCAGATTACATATGCCTTGTGGGAGAACAGCAGACCACAAACACTGGCAGCACAAGGGGCTGCAGAGTGCAGTGATAGTTCACTCCCTGCCACCACTCCATTACCAAATCAGAATCTATAGTAAATACACATGCCCTTCCCATAACATGATATACCTGGTCCAATGCACCAAGTGCCCTCATGGCAACTGCATGGGTGAAACTAAACAGTAACTACGCATCAGAATGAACTCTCACAGAAAAAAAATATAAAGAACGAAGCTATATACACACACTATTAGGAGCACATTTCTCACAGAAAAACTATTCCCTCTCCAACCTCATTGTGCGTGTGCTCAAGAGAAAACTTCCTACCTCACACCTTTAAAAGGTGAACCTGGGAACAAAAGTTCATAAGCTGTTGGACACTAAAAACCAAGCACTAATATTGATATTTAATTTATGGCAAATTTTATTTTACATAACTCCTGGATTCTTTCCACACAGGAAAATGACCCTCCTCCCTTTTGATGAGCTTGCTAAACCCTCCCCTCTGCTATTTTTCCACTATGCTTTCTGTTATCACCTTTCTGCTACCCTCTCTCCTCTGCTGTTATTCACTATGCTGCTCTTGGTTCCTGTGATCAAGATCTGAGGAAGAATGTCTTGCATTCAAAAGCTTGTCTAACTTTATCCTAATTACATAGGTGGTCCAAGAAAGATATTACCCTAAGAATTCTTTGCCTACTGCATAATTTTTAACAGGCTTGAAATTAAGTTAAAATAAAAACTAATACATAATTTCTTGCGTACAACACTCCTCTGAATATAGTGCATACCTTGTTTTTGAAAGGCAAAATGATGAAAAAAATATTTTTCCAATACAGCAGAGATAGAGCCTAATCTTCGGCTGACTTGCTCTCCTTTCCTGTTCAACTAAAATCCTAGCTGCTGCTGAAGACTGGTCTCCATGGGTGGATCTATAACTGTAAAAAGAGCTAGCACTCTGCAATAAAGAGAAGGGAACAGCTAGCAGAAGGCAAAATTGTCCTAAGAAAGGTTAGCTTGATTAGTGGAACATCGAGATCATTGCAAGGGAGAAACAATCATCAACACCTCTTAAGTAAAGAACAAGAAGCCTTTAAGTAAAATGACTCCTTCAGCTGCCTGAACAGTAATATAACAGAGCTGCTGCACTGTGGAGCAGGAATTAACACAGGATGCTGCTATCTGCAGCAGAAAACCAGCTTCCATGCCTAATAAATGCACCCTGACTTGATTGGGGGGGGGTTGAGGGAGGGAAGCTGATTTTGGGGCAAAATGTTTGTATTGCATGTGAGAAAATACATTATTTTTAAACAGTTGTTTGCATTTGATAACTATTTTTGAAACCCCCAGATGCATACCAGATTTCATTAAAAGATATGGGGAGGGCCCCCACAAACTAGATAAAAAGAAAAATCGTCCACCAAGAATTGAACCCAAATAGTTTACATGTCTTAGAAAAATATATTTTTCATTTTTCTTAAGATTATTTAAAAATAACAAGAATTAGAGGTAATTCTCCAATAAATAGCTACCTAAGGAAATTAAGAGAAAAATTATCAAGAGGATAAACACTTTTCTACAGAAATATACAGTAAAAACTCTGTTATTCAGCATCCATGGGGAATGGGGCATGCTGGTTAATCAAATATGCCGTGTCCAGTGCACCAGGGCTTTTACTCTCTGGTGTCAGCGTGCCAGGGGAAAGGAAAGGGGGCCCTGCGCAAGCTGCCTTGCCCCGGGCCGCGGTCCACAAGGAAGAAGTAAAGAAGAAGAACTTGGCTCATGGCAGCAAAACCAGAAGTGGGACTTCCGGTTTCACTTTTCAGTCGGAAGGAAGATTTGTATTGACAGATGCCAGTTAGTGGAGCATTCTGGATGGTGAAGTGCTGGATAACACGGCTTTTGCTGTAGCTTAATACTAATAATGCAGGCTGGGATTAGAAAGAGAAAAAAGAAGTCTCTAGCTGATCAGAAAGGACCACATGCTAGTCTTATGAAACTATACATTTGTACAATTTACAAGAAAACCTGAAAGAAATACCATAATATTGGGAATCATCTTTATATAATAAAACATAGTATCAAAATGAAAGACTTCTGGTCTGAAATTGGACAGATATCAGGATATATATGTTCCAAACTCCAATAGCAGTAGGGAGATATTCTGATTTATTAACATACTTCATGTCTACAGTTTGAGGTTTGTTAATATGTATTATGGCTCCAATCCTGTAAAAATGTTTTTGCACAAACAGTTCTTAAGAAAACAGTGGGACTCAGCATTGGTACTATAATAGTGAAAAGAAACCTCAACAGGAATTGGGCACACACAACACTTAGACCCCATGTTAAAAAAGACAAGGGAAGAGTCTAGAAAGAAGAAATAATATAAAACATTATTATTATTAACAATATTTACAATTTGGAGAAGGGTTTACAGTGCAGAGAATAATATTCCCTAGGGGGGAGTGTTTAACAAGAATAAAATCACTTGAAAAATATAGTGACTAAGTTCTTATACACAAATAATAAACAAACTAGTTAAAGAAACAGACTAAACTGGCTGAAACAATTACAAATATTTGACATTTTTGTAATACCATACAAACTTTTTGTAATTTATAATTTACACTTAGGTACTGTTTAAGTAAGAAAATGTATCACGATTCTGTTTGTCTGCAATAAAATCAGCACTAAATCTATGCTTCAGTTGAAACAGTAAAATACACTGTCCATAAAGGCAGCAAGGTATGGCTGTGGTGAAAATCTTAGCTATGTTTCCTAAGTCTTACCCTTTTATATTTGCAGCTTTTAAGACTTCATTAATATATATTAAAGTACACCATATGCAAAGACAAGCTTTGAGCAATGATTGGTCCAGCCAAATAAGATGCATTGATTTATAAAACATATCGTTAAGCTCTTCTCGACTTTTTATTCAAAGTTGTATAACGTGAAGAAAAAAGCAGAGATGTACAAATATTTCCAAATTCATGTGAAAAAGTATTCAAGTATTTGTTTCAGAACTCTGAATTTCAACATAATTCAGTTTCAAATAAATCTAATTTGTGCTTCACTAGAGAGTCATAGGTAATATTAGGTTTAACATTTATGTAAATGTTTATACAAAACATTTATTGCTGGTTCCATGGAACTAACAGTAAGATTGTGGAGTCCCTGTCACGTGTTATACTTAGGGTGTGGTTAACCAGTTAATCACATCTTAAACTGTAACTTGGTCACACGTTAGAGCGATTAATGGCATCATAAAAATCAAGGAATAAGATGCAAAGTTATTCCACAAAAAATGAGTCTTATAATACTATTAACTGAACATGTGGCCAGGTGCACTCCCGCAGCTGGGAGCCTAGATCAGCTGACAAGCCTCCCAGCCATGGAATTTACTATTTGCCATTGCAGCCAGGGGATCATGATCTCAAGGATTCCCCCTGCGCTGGCAATAAGGTATGATGCAATTTGATGTGCAATCCCACAATCATGCTTCCTGATATGCACATGTGGCATGGCAGGAAGCGTGAATGTATGGCTCACACATCAGATCCCATCATACCTGCATATCTGGAGGGGCCCTGGATTACACCAACACTTATGAGAACAATCATAAAGGCTTAAAAGACGAACTAGAGGCTCTTCCAATCTATTGCTTCCCAAGATGACTTGCGATTTCTTTTACTCCCACTCTTCCCAGTTTATTAATCTTTTCTAAATACATTACAGAAGAATCTTTTACATTACAGAAGCATATGATCTCATCCATTACAACTGAAAAGCTTTTTATGTAAAGGGTGTATTTAATAGACATAATGCTTGCTAACTGAAGCTTCAAAGCATTACAGAAGGATAGTGAAAGAAATGCCACTGTTACACATGGGGTGGTAGGTGAACATACACGTTTTGACAAGAAATGCAGAGAGGGTGCATTTGGCTTTCAATGGGCTACAATTAAATTATTCCCTAAACACACAGTGATTGCACTCTTATTCCAATGTCAGCAGCTGCTGTATCTCCATTATCTACTTCACTATCCAAGTACCCATGCTCCAGTTGGTCTCTAAATAAATCATCCTCCCATAAGTAAGAGAAACTGGTTTCATTCTTAAATTAGGAAATTTAGATCAATTTTCTGGCACTTTAAATCAATGTAACTAATGGGCCAATTTCAAATCAATTGGATGCATGTAATTTACAATGAGCATACGTCTTTCCATTGCAAGACTAACAAATGAGTTTTACAGTGACCTCGCTATGATTACTAAAAGAATTTAAACAAGTTTAGAACACTAAGTCATAGAGTAAAACAACTGAACCTTAGGGAAATCTTGCCTGTCAGCAGAAACAGAAGTCAAAATGCTATGTTTTACCACCAAGAACCAAATAAACCATCAACCTTAGTGGTTACAGGAGAGTAGGCCAGTTTTGTATCACTTAGCCTTTTGACATTTTGATATATGGTGGTGTTTTTCCAAAAGTTTAGGAATTTAACTGATCTCTCTCTAAAGTTTAATAGCAATACTTCTTGTATAACTCACCAGAAAGTGAAGTGCACTAGTGACTTTAAGAGATTACCTGAATTTGCACAACTAGCCTAAACTTTCAAAGCTCAAGAATAAAATTATCTAAAAAATGCAACACAAAAAGAACCAAATCCTCAATCTCCAATTCATTTTCTTCAGAAGTTGAAGAAAATGAACTGGAGATTGAGGATTTGGTCCTATATCAAAGTGGGGTAGCTTGGAATTCCTTCAGTACTAGCAACCCAAGGTCAATACAACAGGCTTCCAATACAACTCCCTTCCAAACATACACCTTCCTTCATGTGTGGAGTGTACTAGAAAGACTTAGCTTAAGTGCCACATGCTCTGATAATACTCTGCCAAAGGCCCTCCTTTGGCTGTCACTATTCAAAATGGTTCTTCCTAAGCCCTCAGTAACTTGTTCCACAGCCAAACCAGACCTTAGCTGGCTGGTGTGCAGGGGCAGACATCATAACAACATGCCCTGCACTGGCAGGGGACAGAAAAGAGACCAGGACCATGGCTGCAGGGGTATAGAGCCCAAATGGAAGATGCCCTGGCAGGGGTGAAATAAGCAAGAAAGAGCCTGCTCACCAGATCAGAGGCTCAGAGGAGCCTCTAGTCCTGGGGACCTGAACCCCAATGGAGAGGAAAGAGCGACATGGCATGTGAAGCTCAGAGAGATGTCGCCTTCC
>NW_017728951.1:41550617-41554193 GCF_001723895.1 Crocodylus porosus | reverse complement strand
CTTCAAAGCATTACAGAAGGATAGTGAAAGAAATGCCACTGTTACACATGGGGTGGTAGGTGAACATACACGTTTTGACAAGAAATGCAGAGAGGGTGCATTTGGCTTTCAATGGGCTACAATTAAATTATTCCCTAAACACACAGTGATTGCACTCTTATTCCAATGTCAGCAGCTGCTGTATCTCCATTATCTACTTCACTATCCAAGTACCCATGCTCCAGTTGGTCTCTAAATAAATCATCCTCCCATAAGTAAGAGAAACTGGTTTCATTCTTAAATTAGGAAATTTAGATCAATTTTCTGGCACTTTAAATCAATGTAACTAATGGGCCAATTTCAAATCAATTGGATGCATGTAATTTACAATGAGCATACGTCTTTCCATTGCAAGACTAACAAATGAGTTTTACAGTGACCTCGCTATGATTACTAAAAGAATTTAAACAAGTTTAGAACACTAAGTCATAGAGTAAAACAACTGAACCTTAGGGAAATCTTGCCTGTCAGCAGAAACAGAAGTCAAAATGCTATGTTTTACCACCAAGAACCAAATAAACCATCAACCTTAGTGGTTACAGGAGAGTAGGCCAGTTTTGTATCACTTAGCCTTTTGACATTTTGATATATGGTGGTGTTTTTCCAAAAGTTTAGGAATTTAACTGATCTCTCTCTAAAGTTTAATAGCAATACTTCTTGTATAACTCACCAGAAAGTGAAGTGCACTAGTGACTTTAAGAGATTACCTGAATTTGCACAACTAGCCTAAACTTTCAAAGCTCAAGAATAAAATTATCTAAAAAATGCAACACAAAAAGAACCAAATCCTCAATCTCCAATTCATTTTCTTCAGAAGTTGAAGAAAATGAACTGGAGATTGAGGATTTGGTCCTATATCAAAGTGGGGTAGCTTGGAATTCCTTCAGTACTAGCAACCCAAGGTCAATACAACAGGCTTCCAATACAACTCCCTTCCAAACATACACCTTCCTTCATGTGTGGAGTGTACTAGAAAGACTTAGCTTAAGTGCCACATGCTCTGATAATACTCTGCCAAAGGCCCTCCTTTGGCTGTCACTATTCAAAATGGTTCTTCCTAAGCCCTCAGTAACTTGTTCCACAGCCAAACCAGACCTTAGCTGGCTGGTGTGCAGGGGCAGACATCATAACAACATGCCCTGCACTGGCAGGGGACAGAAAAGAGACCAGGACCATGGCTGCAGGGGTATAGAGCCCAAATGGAAGATGCCCTGGCAGGGGTGAAGTAAGCAAGAAAGAGCCTGCTCACCAGATCAGAGGCTCAGAGGAGCCTCTAGTCCTGGGGACCTGAACCCCAATGGAGAGGAAAGAGCGACATGGCATGTGAAGCTCAGAGAGATGTCGCCTTCCCCAGTGAGACAGCAAGAGCCACAACTATGAGTTCATTCCAGAAGGGGATCTGGGTTCCCGTCCTGACTTTAGGTATAGTGATCTTATGCGTCTGGAAATAAAGGCACGCTGGGTTGGCCCCACAGTGTAGAAATAGAAGCCCAATGAACTATGTGGGGGGGCTAAAGCATTAGCCCACAGCTAACAAGTCCTCAGGGGGGCTGAGGGAAAAAGATACAGGATTTATAGGGATTTCAGGGGGCCAGAAAAAGGGCTTGATATCACCAGGTTGTGCAAAGTGGGGAAGGACCCAGGTACCCTGTGCAGAGTCCAGGCACAAAAAGCTCAGCTAGTCAAACTGATGCCATAGACTGCCAAGACAAGACAGAGAGATGCTTTAACCTATGGAGACTACTAACCAGGCCCTAGCCCAACTCATTGAGCAGTTTGCTGACTCTGCCATTCTTCCACCAGATTGCCAGCAGCCTGGCTATGTTATAAGATCTGGTTGGCATAAGGACGGGGTGTACAGGGAGGCAAAGTGCCTAGGACCAATGACCTGAGACACTCATGAGGCTGAATGTAATCAACCAAGGATCCTCCCCGCTTATTAGAAAAATCAAGACATGGCGGATGAGACAGGTGTGCCCTATTAGTACGCATAAGCAGTAGCCAAGCTGTCCTGCCCTAAAAACTGGCCCTTAACAGACGGGAGCTTCTACTCAGCAGCAGAGCCCAGTTGGGCACAGCTGCCCATAATATTCCATACAGCCAAACGCTGAATGGGTCAGAATTGGATTTTAACTTGCTTCCTTCTCTCATGGAAAACTTGTATTCCAAGTTACTTTGTATCACATGTAAAAACAAGTTTTAAATATTGCAGTTCTATTAATCTATTAATATTAGTTTCATTCAGATTCTGGATGGGACAAGGAAGAGCAGTTTGCATTTTTCCCCCCCGTGTACTCCAATCTACAAAATTTTGATTCATGCACCCTTGCTATTTATTATCTGATTGAATTGGTTTTTCAAGCCCCAATTGCTTCGACATGTAGGAGCTAGAACAAAAATTAAAAAACATGAAGTATACAAACAACCTGCAGTTGTATTTTGATTGACATGATACAAGAGGCTGAAATATCTATTACAATACACTTGTTCTACAGTATGTGCCAAAGAAAAGGCAATTCTTCTTAAGTAGTGTTAGTGGTAGGTTGCTTTAGGATTACCTTTCCTCCTGCAGTCATCAAAATGAGAACAAAGAGCCAAAACCAAAAATAAATTTCTCAGTTCTTCTCTGGAGGCTGTCATTCAGACACTGTTCAGTTCTAGTATTGCAGCCTCTTGTAACTGTTGCACCAACATATGAAGGTGACAGTCTCTGAGATTTCCAAAACCAAAACAACAACAAAACCTGACTTACACAGAGGAACACTGCCTAGAAGTCCCAGTATTCATTCAGAAACTGCACTATAACTGTGGTTTTTTAGTATACAAGGTACACTCACCTATCATAGAAAACAGCAACTATTATTTCCTCTGGATTTTTTAAAATCCTTTTGGAATTTCTTGCTCTAAGGCATATTAATTAAAGAATGGGCACTATTAGCAGCTGGGAAAGGTGCTCAAGTCCTACACAGACTCCTCTTGTCTTGAAATGCCTCTTCAGTAGTTATTCTTTTCCAAGAGTTCCATCTTGAACTCTTCCTTGTGTTTTCAATTGTTTATTCTTAAGAAAAGATAAAAGCTTCTTACACACATTAAGCAACATGAGCTTCAATACAGAAGTTCCACATTTAAAAGGCATAACAATACCACTATAACGACCCAGACAGCTTGATGGATAGTGCTTTGCCTTGCCCCCAGCAGTTCCAGGTTTGAGATTAATTTCAAACTCTTATACAGAGAGCCAACAAAAAAGGATGACATATGATGGCAGTGATAAAAGGAGTGAAGTACAGAGTGAACAAACAGGGTAATGAAGTCAGTCCTCCTTTAGCCCTCTGTATATACAGAATTTCTACTGATAAGTTCAGTTTCAGTATAGTGTCATCCCTTCCCAGCATAAAATCTGGGACTGCAAGTAGCTAATGCTTATCAACACGACAGAATGAAAAAAAAAAAAATGCATAAATAAAATGGCAACCAAGATTGAAGGACTGAAGACAGATTAAAGCCACACAACCCACATTTAGATTGTCTATAGTT
>NW_017728951.1:41528909-41550217 GCF_001723895.1 Crocodylus porosus | reverse complement strand
GCTCAAAAGCTTGCAATTAAAGACTTTTTTTGCAAAAATCTTGTTGGTCTAGTAAAAGATATCACCTTTGTCCATGAGACCTGATTACTTTTCCTAGCATTCTCTCTACAAATCCAGGATGTTAACCATTCAGTTTAGAACAGCAGGTTTCATGTTAGTAATGGTGTTGTCGCAAATTATACCAATGACCTTTACTCTTAGCTGTTCTTGAGGATAGTTTTATAAGTCCACATAAACCAAGAACTGAACTATATATGAATAGAACTGACCTCCACATCGGGGTGGGCAGAGCTGCACCATCCATATGAAATTCATGGGAAGCGTGCCTCAAAAGTCTTCCTTGCCTTTCCAAACACACATACACAACATTCTCATTCCTTTGTGGAAGAGCAAAGACAGATAGGACTATAGCCCCTCCCATTTAGAAAAAACATGTATTCTAAGCTGGGTGCAGTTCAAAACCAAGCAACCTACTGCTGTACCTGCATAATGGCTCCCTGCACCCTGCCAGGGGAAAATTGGGCAGTTGGGGGGGGGTAGGGGGGAGGGGAATGCCCAGGTGCTTGCACCCCCTCTGGCCTTTAATTCCAGGTCCACCCAAGTTTACAAGCAACTGCCCAGCAGTGGCAGCAGCATTTTTAGTCAGGCAGTGCAGAGGGATCAATTGACTTCATGGCTCATATTCCACCTGATCCCGTCTAAACTCATTCCACTGGTGTTAACAGCCATCTTCTTTTTAATGGTCTTGATGCTCCACCAATCAAGCTATCATTTGTTTTCCAAGTCTGATGTCTGTTCGCTGCTCCTGGTAATGAAGCTGCTACTTCACAGCCTGCAGTTTGTTTTTAACATATTCCAATGAAGATATAATTGTTTTTGCTTCAATCTTGAACTGACTAATGCAGCCCTAGGCCCCTAGCAAATTAGTAGAGCTTCTAATTTATTTTTAACTGGAGAAAAATAGATCTTGTTTCACATGTGATGATGCGTCTCACCATCTGCACCCCCCTTTTCAAAAATCCAGATCTGCCCATGCATTCTTCCGACTTTGTATGCCTATTCTAAGGATTATCTTTTATATAGCCCACATGATCTAACTCTAAATAAGCACTTGTATGATGGAGTTTGTTTTCCAAAAAATGAGCCAAAGCAAATACAATATTTAATAAGCTAGTGCTTTCCACATTTTTTTTAGATAGAAAGTAAGGCAAGGTGGTACCAGAGAGCAGATTCAACCAGTGTGCTGCACCCCTATGAGAGGAGGCAAGTGCTCTCTTCCCCCAATACTAGCACTCTGTTTCTACCCCAGCTATCCAAGTACCTGCACCTGCTCCAGTACCTGGAACCATGCTTTCCATCCCAGCTTATCCCATACTCCTGGGACCAGTGGGAGGTGCTGCAAGGGCAGATGATACCAGTCACTGGCATGCGAGACTCCAGAACAGCAGCCTCAGTGGTGCGGATCACCCTTGCCCTCTCAGGTAGAGAGTGGGACAAGGGGAACACCCAATGGAAACAGCAGGCCATGGCAGGGTTAGGTTCTACGCCTGCTGCCCTTAACTATAATTTCTACAATTATAAATAAGAACCACTAATTTACTTGGCTCCAGCTAAATGAGTGTTTCTTAACTTCTTTAGCCTCAAGGCATTCCGCCACATCTTTTCTGAATTTAGCTGCTAGCTCAGTGATTCTCAACCAGGGTATTACAAAATTCAGAAAAGTTATGGAAGTTATGAGGCTAAATAGATTAGCGATATCTTAGAGAGAGCAGTTCATAAACTGCCTGTTTCATCACATAAGCTTATGCCTCTTCAAACCAGTGAGTTTTTGAGAGGCATAAGCCTATCTGATGAAGCAGACTATTGTCTACAAATACTTATGCCTCTCTGAAGCAGTTAGTCTCTAAGGCACCGCACTGCCTTGACATTTCATAGATTTCATAGACATTTGGGCTGGAAGGGACCCTGGAGGATCATCAAGTCCAGCCCCCTGCCCCAGGGGCAGGAAGTCAGCAGGGATCATAGGATCCCAGCAAGATAAACATCCAAATGTGTCTTGAAGGTGTCCAAAGTGGGTGCTTGAACTGCCTCCAGTGGCAGTCTATTACAAACCTTGGGGGCTTGGACAGTAAAGAAGTTCTTCCTTATGTCCAGCCTGAATTGGTCACAGAGGAGTTTGTGACTGTTCGATCTTGTCATCCTTTGGGGTGCTCTGGCAAACAGACATTCCCCCAGATCCTGATAAGCACCCCTGATAAACTTATAGGTGGCCATCAGATCAGACCTGAGCCTGCATTTTTGCAGGCTGAAGAGTCCCATGGCTCTCAGCCTCTCATCATAAGGTCTGTTTTCCTGACCTCTGATCATGTGCATGGCTCTCCTCTGCACCCTCTCAAGTTTCTCCACATCTTTTTTGAATTGTGGAGCCCAAAACTGGATGCAGTACTCCAGCTGCAACCTCACCAAGGCTGAGTACAATGGGAGAATGATGTCCCAGGATTTGCTTGAGACGCATATGGATGCAAGCCAGCTTTCTGCTTGCTTTACTAGCCGCAGCATCACACTGACAGTTCATGTTCATCTTGTGGTCAATCATGGCCCCCAAGTCCCTTTTATCTGTAGTGCTAACCAGTGTAGCACTGCCAAGCCTATAAGCATGCTGCAGGTTTTTTGTCCCAAGCTGGAGAAACTTGCATTTTTCGGTGTTGAACATCATCAGGTTCTTGTCCGCCCATTTCCTGAGCCTGTCAAGATCTGCCTGGATCACCCTCCTGTCCTCAGGTATGGAAGCTTTATCCCAGAGTTTGGTGTCATCGGCAAACTTGGCCAGTCCGCTTCTGACACCAATGTCCACATCACTGATGAAGATGTTAAACAGTATAGGCCCTAGGACACAGCCTTGGGGGACCCCACTGGTGACTGCACACCAAGACAATTGGCTTCCGTCAACCACCACCCTCTGGATCCTACCGTGGAGCCAATTCCCCAGCCAGCAGATCATGGTGACATCAAGGCTGCAGTTAGCTAGATTAGCCAAGAGGTGATCATGGGATACCAGATCAAAGGCTTTTTTAATGTCAAGATACACAACGTCAATCTCTTCCTCTTTGTCCAGGTGATAGGTCACCTGATCATAAAAGGAAATGAGATTGGTCAAGCAAGACCTACCCACAACAAACCCAAGCTGGGTATCCCTCAGGATATTGCCTTCAGCTAGTCTGTTAAGGATGGCCTTCTTGATAATCTTTTCCAAGACCTCCCCCAGGATAAAGGTCAGGCTGATGGGCCTGTAGACATCAGACTACAGACTTTTCAATATGAATTTCCTTTAGAGATTTCATTCTTTACTTTAATATCAACATAAAGATTACATTTTAATTCTATACAAAAATGAGTTAAGATGTTTACATACATGATACTTACAATTACTCTCAAGATAAACACCACGGTATTAAGTCTACATACGGTACAATCACGTTCTAATCAAAGTTCATCCAACTGAATGAAGCTGTTTTAAACCAACCAAGCTATATGAAAAGATATAATGACATCCTGTGATACACTTATTTAGGGTTTCCTTTTCTTTTGGTTCTGGTTTTTAATGATAAATAAAACCTCTGCATGTACTGTCTTTTTTTTTCCTTTTTTTAACCAGAAAGAGAAAAAATATTTGCCTTGTAATTCTGCTATAGTCAAGGTATCATGCTGAAGTACTTTCATTCCTAGATTTGGTCAGCACCACAGTTAAAAAAAAATGTATTACTACAAATTTGATCTTTCTTTTCCTCATACTCCAAGTATTGAGTTTTACTGTGCCTTTCTCCACCATGTTAAAAATGCTTTTGTATCCAGTATCTTCTCTGTACAAAAAGTATTTATTTTCCATAATCGGTTCAGACACAAACCTCTCTTAAAATTTTTGCATCTAAATGAGACATATCCTTACTAGTACACATGACCCATTTGTCCTCCACAGAAAAAAGGTAAATCTCTAACACTCAAAAGCCAATGATCAAATGAGACCATAACCAAAGAAAGCAAACTGAAAAAAATATCTGAAAAAGTTAACATTTGAGCTACAATGCAAGACAGGTGGGTACAAGGGAAAGTGGGAAACATGAAAAAGACAACCAAAAAAACAGAATTACTAGGTGCCAACTTTCCTCTTTTTATATATATTGACTGTGCAAAATTTTGACTGCCAACAAGCAAGAAATCTGAAAGGTGGGCCCAAGAGAAAAGCAACCATAAAATGACGAAACATGGCATCAGTGAGGCCATTACCAAAAAATGTGAGAAAGGAATGTTTCACACATTTGTATAAATCAGAGGTGGTCAGTCTCACCCTGCCCCATGCCCCAAATCTGTATTACATTGTGGGCCAGATCCAGTCATGGCGGCACTGGCAGAGCAAGTGGCTGC
Source organism: Crocodylus porosus (assembly GCF_001723895.1). Lineage (NCBI taxonomy): Eukaryota > Metazoa > Chordata > Crocodylia > Crocodylidae > Crocodylus > Crocodylus porosus. The sequence continues at coordinate 41,545,795 of NW_017728951.1, read as the reverse complement.
AGTAGCCACAGGCATTAATGTAGCTGTCACTCATAGCCTGCCACCAACACAGGTCTGTAATGGGGCTCCATGTCCTGTTTTTCAGTTGTGAGCCTTGCCACCAAATTCTCAGCTGTTTCAAACCCTTGACTGCTAGATGATACATTTGTATGGGCCACATCCATCCCATGGGCTGTACATTTCACTCCCCTGCCATACATAGAGGACTTTGACTCAAGGACCAAGGCAATATAACTGTTTAATAATCAAACACAAAGACAAGCCTGCAGATCAGATCAATTAATGGGGACAAAAGCTTATGCAGGAATCAGCAATGAAAAATAATGGACATCTCTCTCTCTCTCTAAAACCTACTTTTACCTCTGTCCACTCTTGAGTATAGCTATATAATGGGTTCTTGAATGGACAGAGATAAAATAGGTTTTCAGTCTGGAGAATGATTGGTTCCAAGAGATAAAGATTTGTAGCTATGTAGGGGGAGGATTATGTATCTTCACTCATGTGTTTTTAATGGAAAGATCCTAGAGACAGGCAGGGTGGGTTTGATTTAAATCAAATCAATTTAAATCACGAATTAAATCCCTGGTCAGGAAGCCTCGATTTAATCATTGTTTTCCCCAAAAAGTACATTCTTGTTCTTTGATATCCTTTATTCATTTAACTTCTTGAAACTTTGCACTTTTAGAGAAAGGTAAGGGCTTGACTGAGTGTACACTAACCTGCAGACAGACAACAGGGCTGATGGGAGGGTAATCAGGTCTGTTATCTCTCATCTCCATATACTGCTGTTAACAAGGATGTTATCTCTGGAAACAACAAACTCTCCCTATGCCTGAAGAAGGGCTTTTGTGACCGAAACCTTGCAAAGAATTATTTTTCTAACTATTTAGTTGGTTTCATAAAAGATATCACATCTACTCAAAGAACCTCACCTCCCTATGATCTCTGGAGACACAAATCAACACTTTGAAAACTGAAACTAAGCATCACGGGATCTTCTGGACTGAGCACTGAATCCCATTGAATAGAGTGGTTTTCTTTAATCTTTACTAATCTATAAAAAAGTGTGAACCCCATAAGGTTGGGCCCCTAATATAGTCCATGGCCTGTTGTGACCTATTTCTAAAACTTCTAAAAAGGTTACATGAATATGTTGTCTCATGTAGTATATAATTAAAAGTTATAATACCTATTCCATGATGAGATCTTTGAGCTTTAACTTATCTTAAAGTAAAATTATGAGTTTATTTTTAAAAGCCTCTTAACAAAAAGAAATGATTAAATCAAAAAAATCCGATTTAAATAAAAATCTGATTTTATTTTTACTTATTTAAAAAATCATTGATTTTTATCCACCCTGGAGACAGAGAACGCTATTTGTCTTGCCTTAGACTGAGAAAAGATATTTCACAATAGGCTGTAATGGTTAAAATCAGGCAAGTGAAGGTAGGCAGGTAAGTAGTTTTTGCAGAGATCCGTAATGGCTATTTACTACACTGGAAAATATTCCACCTCATTTTATAGTGACAACTTACAAATATCAGAAGGAATAAACTGCATGTTCCAAGACAAAAATTTCCACTCTGTCAGGAGCTGAGAGAGAGTAGAAGAGTGTGTTAGCACACACCATCAGAGGTATCACACATGGGCAAAAAGAATGTGCTACTAATCCATCAGTGCAGGAATCCACTATCTAAGCAACATTAATGCTACAGCACTGAGCTGCAAGTAATAAAGTATGCATTAGAACTTTGACATCAAATTGCAAAAACTCAAACACTGATGGCATTATAAAAAGATATTAGCAGTTATACACTAAGAATTTACTGTATTTGTAATGAAACATCATGGTTTTTGATAGGGGTTTACTGGTAAAGATTTTCTTGCTTGATACTGTCAGTTGATCATTAATGAAACATACTGGCCAATGCTGATCCCATAACTGATGTTTAGTAATAGTGCAAGGCATTTTAAACTACTGCCAAAAATAAACCTTTTTTTGTTGGTTTGTTTTGCATTTCATACACACACACACATCTGTTCCAGCCCTCAGTGAGGAAGGTTTTATTCCCATGCATGTTGCCCCTTGCCCATGGCTCCTACCTGCAGTCCCGCTCCCCACACAGCCCATACTGCTGTTCCAGGTAGATGGTGGACCCTCACAAGGACAGTAGCACCAAGCATGGTTAAAGCCCCAGAGCATGCCACTGCCTCAGCGCTGGAAGGCCCCATACAGCCAAGTTCCCGCGGCCATCACGGAGAAGTCACTTTTGCAAAGGCACCCAGTGCCCAGAGGAGAGGAATGTCCCTCACACAGTGCCTTAGCCCACCCGCATGCCACCCGTCTGCAGCAGCCCCAGAGCTCAGGCCTCTGCTGTGTGTGCAGCATTGTCATGACAATGGCAGCGGTGACAGCAGGAGCTGGCAATGGCACCTTTGTTGCTTAGTGCAGCACTCTGTGACAGGTCACAGGTGCCCCCACCCCCCTACTGCTCACCAGAGCCTGTAGTCTGCTGTAGGCTCAGGCCAACAACAGGATGCAGGGACCAGATAGATTATGCTCACCAGGATGCTTTGGGAATGCAGCTGTAATTATCAGCTACAATGACCAAAAAAACCCAATAGCCAATAACATAATTTCTCCTTTTATTGGTGCCAATCCGGTAGCCAACTGATATATCGGTGCATCCCTAGTTCTTGGTGCATTCTACTTGATAGGACCTATGTATTAATCAGAGAACAGATACCAATGTAATAAAACTAGAAAATGAAGCCCAGCTGATGTACTAGTATGTCAAAAACAAAAGAACCTAAAAAAATTGTTGTGGGAAGGGGAACTTTAATAATCACAGAAATTTCATCAGTCTCACAATGAAAGAGACAAAATCCAGGAATACAAATCCTGAACAGATGGTATCTTTAGAGAACTCTCTTTATTTACCACATTTGAAGTAGGATGCTCTGAAACAATTTCTGTTTTATAAAATCTATCACGACTACTATACATTATACATTTAAAAGACATATGCTACACAGCCTCCACTGCAATTTGAAATTACTGCCAAATCTTGGTTGTTGAATACCTTGTCTATATTCACAGTCACACTGACTAAAACATGAGTATGTTATGTGTTCTTCATTACAGTCAGAAAATGAAGCTATAGTAAAAATAATTCTAGTGAGCAGGACCATTATACAGTGAACATGTGCAACTTCCACTTGGGAACCAATTTCTGATCCATATTCTTTTACACCTATGACTGGATATTGTGCGGAACTGGATATTGTGCGGAACTGGTTTTGATTTTAAGAAAGAGGATAGGCATTTGAGTTCAGTCCTTTCTGTACCATTTCTCCTCTCATCCAAATGTTGGAGAGCTTAGTATAAGCCACATGGTAAGGCTTGTTCACCATCCTCCCATACAGAACTACTTGGAGGTCAAAGGAAGGGAAAAAAAGGTACATCTCAGATACCTTAACCTTATCAGCTTGATGTATAAATTTAATTCCAGCAAGTGATAAATTTGAACATGATATTTTTTAACATGGTCAGTCCAGCCATTTAGCACAAATAGTGATCACATAAAAAGCTATAGAGATATTTTTGCTTTATTTTTACTTAGGAAGAAATGTTGGCATGATGAAAAAAACCCATGAAGAGCTTCAAACAAAAATGTGCTAAGTGAAACCATGACGCACACTATATCATCTATGTAGTAGTAAAATCTACATATAGAAGGTTTAGAAAAATCATGGAGGGCCAACAGAGTACGTTTTCAAAAGCCAAGTTACAAACTATAGGCTACAGCTTGTCAAAAAGCAAAATAAGACCACACACACACGCTTTGGGGGACGGGGAGGACTGTTAAACTGCAAGGCTGTTTTGATTTTTAATTTTGGAAATAAATTGTTCTGAAGTTTTGGAAATCAGTGGTTGTTAGCCGAGAGGGAAGGTGGTCAGAGAAGAAAAACAGGAAACAGTGGTATCAAGTTCTTTGCAACTGTGTGTGTTACTTTTGGACCTATAAAACTGAAGTCAGAGCTAAACACTGTATGCTGAACACAATAAGAAAAAAGTCTCACCCTGAAATTTAGGAATAGTACTGCCTTGTCAGTTTAAGAACATAGGCACCTAGTGCAACAGGGTTTTATAAATTCATATATACATTACTGTCTCAAAGCTAAGACACAATCTGTGTTTGATAAAACTAAGTAACTGAATACAGTTTGTTTGTGTAATAAAGAAGTTAATAATTTATGAACTGAGGTTAAAATTAAGAACACAGGAAACAGTGCTATACAGAAACACCAGTAGTAAGTCAATACCATATTGAAAAGCCTGTCTTCTACAACAGAAGGCTTGGAACCCATCATACTCCTCAACTGAGTCATAAGAAGCATTTTTTCTTTTGTCTTCAAGTTCTCAAAAGAATTAAACTACTTTAAAATAGTGCATTTATGCCAAAGCTTGAATACATGGGACAGATTTAGTGGTCAAGCATAAACCAAGGACTGGCATACAAGTGAAGCCAACAAGCAGTTTTAATTTCAGTACAAAATGACCACTAGGTAACGTTTTCTAAAACTCACATTCTCTGAAAAGAAAACAAAAAAAAGGGGGAGGAGGGGCGTTTGAGATGGAATATTTAAAGCAGTGTTTCTCAACCCGTGGACCGCAAGAATGTTCAAAAGTCATGAACAAATTAAAAAATGGATCAACAAATTTTAAAAAACGGATTCTCCTTTGAAGGGGAAAATGTGGGAAATCATAGGTTTCCCCTTTGCAGCCTAGCAAAGGCTGCTTGGGGCTGGGGGGAGTGGGAGGAGGGCAATCAGGCACAGGGTGCCATGTGCATATGCACACATTCACGTGGCAAGCAGGCAGTATGGAGAGCAGGTCCCTCAGCTCCTAGCAGGTAAATCTATGAGGTGTGAAGGGAAGGGCATACAGAATACATTGGGGGAAGTGGAGGGGGCACAGGTGACATGTTGGAAGGGTACTGGAGGGGCAACCCCCCCCAATTTGTGCTCCAACAGCAGGCATGGGTCAGCAGCCTGGCTGGACTGACACGGGCAGGAGTTGCCTCCCTAGGCCAGCAAGTAGAACCCAGTGTCGTAGAGCTGAGAGGGGGAGCATGACTCATTGCAGCCATTGCTGGGACCCTCACAGCAGCCGTGCCAGCAGCAGTGTGAGGAGTAAAGGATGGGGAGGGCGCTATTCCCCTCACCTCTTCCCACTGTCAGCTAGGCTGTGGCTCTACCCCACTGTCACAGCCTGGCTGCTGCTGCAGCACTCTTCAGGTTGTGGCTCTATCCAGGAGGGGAGATGTGGGGCAGGCAAAACAGACAGCCTGAGAGGAGGTGAGGGAAATGCACCCCCCTGCTCCATCTGTTATTCGTGCTGCTTGCAACGCACCTGGCGCGGGGGTCCCAGGAGTGGCAGCAATGAGTCTCATGGCCCAAGGGGGGAGGGGAGGGGAGGCAGCAGGCTGAGAGTGAGCAGCACCAGCAGGTGGGGGAGGTGGGCAGGAGGCTGTAAGTTGAGAGTGAGGGGCACTGGCAGGGTTAAGGGACTGTTTTCTACTTAAACTGGATGAGGACTGGCCATTGAAGCTTACAAATGGGTCCTGGTACAAAAAAGGTTGCGAACCACTTGTTTAAAGCACCTTCATTACTGATTCCACACTTACCCAGGTTGCCAACTATCTGTAAATTTATGGATGGTCCACAAATAACAAGGCTAAAAGTGCCTGTCTGCAAAGTCCATAAAAAAAAGGGAGACATCCATAAAAAAGCAACCTTGCTTGAAGCACTGTGTATGAAGCTCTGCCAATAAAGCTGGATCTTGAAGCATTGCCACCTGGCATTCAAGCAGGAAGTCTTTGAGGGGTTGGCACCCATGAGAGTCTCCATAGTTTACTCCCCCACACAGGCCATGTGCAGCTGCTGCATCTCATCATCGGCCTGTAAAACTGCAAGGTCACATGTAGGCAGGGCTGCATGGCCTTGGGCAGGACAGGGAGGGAGTGGTGACAATGGGTCAGAGCTGCAGACAAGCAGGTAATGATCCATGCCAGAATGGGGGGAGCAGCACCATGTAGGGCACAGTTGTGGATATCAGGATGTGGGAGCAAGTAGGGAGATCCCTGGAGTGGGGACATCAGAGTATAAAACTATTGCCACAGCCAAACAAAACTGCCACCCTAAAACATTTTTATGCCAATGTTCAAACATATTACTGACAAAACTTTTTCACTATGGTTGGTGTTAAGTCCTTACATTTTAACTAAGCCCTAACTGCTATACAGGAACTGGCAGAAAGGTTACTTTTACATCATATAGCACATATATTAGTAAAAATGTGTCAGTAAAAAAGTTTGTCAATAAAAAGTTTGTAGAAGGTTAGTAAAAAACAACAACAAAAAAATCTTGGGTTGGCAACTCTGATGCTTACCTCTGAAACCAGGCACAGTATTTGTAGAATCCCATCTGTCCCCTCAATGCCCCATCTTTAAAAAACAAATCCTATATCTTATGTTACAGTAAATATAGAGGAAAGGGGAGCAAAAGAAAAAGCATAAAAATATAAAAATCATAACACCATTTTAACGCCAGTATGTGAAAACAGAAGTACATCTTCAATTGTTCATACTATACCTGAAGATAAATTTCAAAATGTTCTAAAGCCATTTTAACTCTCAATCTCTACCCTATCATTAAAGTGCAATCTTTAAAAGCATATGCACCTTTTCAAGCAGTTGCTTACTTCTTGAAATGCAAATTTATATGGAGGACTTGTTTTCCCCCTCAAAAAAATATGAAGGGCTTTCAAAAGCTGATTTACCTTATAATTTATATGGGATAATGTACTGTATTTGCATAAAGCAGTCAAAACTTTTTTTTTAATGTAATAGGTAGCTAACTATGTAACCCCTGCCGTTTTAAAAGACAGTCCCCTTGTTAGAAAAGCATTCCAAGTGACAATTTCAGTAACTCAGCATCTCTTTATGGATAATTAGACTTTTTATGAATATGCAGATTTCACGGAGCTGATTGGCTTGTGTGTCCCCTTTTTAAAGAAGAGCATCTCCTATAAAAATAGTTGTACTATCAAACAGCAGACTCCCTGCTGAGTTTTTATTAAACATTAATCTGCAAAGCTCAAATGCAGGTCATATGAGAAAGGGTTACTCTCTGCTCTTTGCTTACCAAGGTGTAAGTTAAGGATTAATATTCCTTCTATATACATTAGATTTTCTTTTAGCATGTCTTTACAATGTTTTTTTCAGGGAGGGAGAGAAAGTGAAAATAAACGGGATTTATGTTGTCCACGTTTTCAGAGAACAGAAGTCAAATGTTAAACCAATAGCACCATCAAGTGGTGATCTCTCAATTTAAAAGCACTCTCCATTTGCTTTGCTCTGTCTTAGAAATTGTAAGCCAGATGGAAAAAAAGGATGGTTTTAATCAAGGGTCTACAGGGAATCTGCATTCTGAGGATAGAGGCGTCCAGATGGGGAAGGCAGTACTATCATCTCAAATGAAAAGAATAATCACATCTTAAAATTACAATATAAAGAGGGCACTTGAATCCACCTATCAGACATGGTTTTCCTCTTCATACCAATATGATTTATATGACCAGTAATGTAAAACCACTTTGATATTATCTAGTTATCAATGCATTTGTTACATTGCAACTCCTTTCTCTTAAACAAGTAGATCGTAGTTTTGTTGTTTTTTTGATAGGTGATCTCTTCAGCTATCTCTTTTAGTCCATATACCTACACACTTCTAGTGCCTGTTCTGCTGCAGGTTTTTCTGTTTTCCCCTGATGGCTCTTCTCAGTTCTACATTTAATAGGCTTTTGCCTGTCTATCTACCTGCCTGATTGCCTTACCATCTCTCCAGGGATGCTTTCACCCTACACGCTCTTGGAGGCTGGGGCACTATTGTAACAGTACTGAATTCCATGAAACAGGAAGAGAGAAACTTAGGCTAATGAGCTTCTGCCAGAGGTTGGCCACATTAATCTATGCTTATCTGCATTAAGGTTCACTCCCTGACTTGGAAGGGAAGGAACTGGCTTTAAATATGTTTGCACAGTATGGTATCTCTCCATATGGGAGTAGGGAAGGGGAGGGAAGTAAATTCAGAATGCAGATCACTATGGCTGTGCGAAATTTCAGCAGTTGTTTCATTTCAGAGGTGTTTCAGGCCGTTTTGGCACCCAAAACACCGAATACAAATTGAAACTGAAGGCTCTGAAACATCTCCATAGTGAAATAAGGCATCTGAAACTTTTTGTAAATGTTTTGGAAAATTTTGGAGTTTCAGAGCCAGGCTTGCAGGGAAAACAGCTGTTTTCCTGCCACGTAACTCGGCTCCACAGGGAGCAGAGATCCACACCAGGTGTCTCCTCACCGCCACTGCCTGCCCTGCACTGCCCTGGCAGTGTGGGGTTGTGTGGTGCAGACAGCAGGGCAAGGAGACCCCAGTGCAAATCTCTACTCCCTGCAGAGCCAGGTCGCATGGCAGGGCAGTGCTGGTCCCTGCCACATAACCTGGCTCCGCAGGGAGCAGAGATCCAGTGCAGCGTGGGGCGGAAACCAGCAGCGAGGAGACCCCTGGCATGGATCTCTGCTCCCTGCAGAGCCAGTTCACATGGCAGGGCAGTGCTGCTCCCTGCTGCACAACTGGCTCCATAGGAAGCAGAGATCTGGGGCAGCACGGGGTGGGCAGCAGAGGCAAGAAGACCCCCGGTGCAGATCTCTGCTCCCTGCAGAGCTGAGTCACATGGCAGGGACCAGCAGACGTGATAATTGGGCCATACAAGTATACAAACTCACCTGAGGACAACATATCACCCCCAGTACTTCTGCTAGACTTCATTTATAAGCCATTCAAGGATCTATTTACCCATTCTCAACTTAAGTAAATGCATGCCCCTCCACACACGTATGCTCATTAAGTATACATTAAGACCCCTGACAGATATTAAAATAAAGGCGCAATGGGATCTGATCCAGGATTCCAACAATAGCACTTCCTGCCATGCCATATGTACATAGCAGGAGGCTCAATGGTATGATTCCGCATCAGATTCCATTGCATCATATTGCCGGTACAGGGGGAATCCAATGCCAGGCACTCCCTGTCCGAGCGAATAGCAAGCCTGGCTCCCAGTTAAGGGAGCATACAGTGCACTCTCATAGCTGGGAGCCCAGTCAGATGATTGGGAATTCTAGCTGAGGGAGTGCGCACCATGCACTCCAGTGGCTAAAAGACCCAATCAGGCAATTGGGGCATCCAGCTGGGGAAATATTCCCAGCCATGATTGTGTGGTCAGGGCACTACTTAGCATGTGATTAACTATATTGACAGTCTGAAGCCTCTACCTTAATTGTCTGAAAGTATCTGGGATCAAAAAGGAGTTGAATAATAGATCCTAAAGGAACCAATTTTAACCAAATTTTAGCTCCAAAACTGGTTAATAAACATATTAATAAATTCCCATTAAATTTATGCTATTCTCTAATTTAAAAAAAAGAACAAAACACAAAAGTAATGCTGTTAATCATGGACATGACTAAAGCATAACTAAGAGTGTAAAAGTAGAGTTTTATGCCAGTAAGTATAGGGAAATTAATTATCATAAAGCATGCTTACACATTACAGTAGGTAAGCTAATAAAAAGGTAAGGGTATAGAGAGAGTGATTGGACATGCCTTCAAGACTGCTAAGGTGATATACTGCCCTTCAGACCATAAGGAATTTCTTACCCATGCTTGGGGGTGGGAGAGCACAGTTTTAAACAGAACAGCTCCAAGAGCACCTGCAGGGTCTCAAGTATAAATGTCCCCACGCTTCAAAATGGCAGTGGGGACACTTTATCTAAAGCTTGTTGAACAAGCTCTAGTTATAGAGCCCCTGCCACCATTTTGAAGCACAAGAATGTTGATACATGAGATGCAGAGGCTGGCTGGAGCACGCTAATTAGCAATTAACTGAGTCTGCTCCAACACTCTGTAATTACCGTACACTGGAGTAGGCTCCCGCCATGTGTACAGGCACCCTAAGAGCTATCTGATGAGCACTTTCTAGGATACAACACCTGCTTAGCAAGATAACTAACTCACTGTTTAGTAATGCATTGTCTGTATAAGTCCAGCATATGACAGAAAAGTAGCAGTGACTGGCACTTTTCTGTCATTGTCTGTATAGAGTTGCAAAAGGCACCAAGCTGGGGGAGCGGTAGATATGCTGGAGGATAGGGCTAGGATTCAGAAGGACCTAGACAAATTGAAGGATTGGACCAAAAGGAATCTCATGAGGTTCAACAAAGACAAGTGCAAAGTCCTCCACTTAGGAGAGTGCCAGTGCCTGGCTCTGGCCAGCACTGCACATCACTGCAAGGAGCGCAGTCCCTACCCGGCTGTGTGTATCACCGGCGCTCCCCAGACTGGCAAGGCACGGGAGGGAAGCCCCAGGCACTGGAGCCAGCTGGGGCGAAGAAGGCCGCCAGCTCCAGCATGTGGGTCTTCCCTCCCATGCCATGCCAGTGTGGTGAGCACCGGTGATACACGCAGCCCAGCAGAAGCTACACTCCTCGCTGCAATGTGCAGCTCTGCTGCCACTCTCTGCTAAGGCTGTGCACCATGAGGGGAATGTGGAGGTGTTCCCCACAACCCCCACACAGGTGGGCTTTGTGCTGCCACGGTCTGCCTGGGCGTAGGCTCTACACTGCAGCCAACCCTAGCCCCACGCTCTGCGCTCCCACCCAGCTGCAGCCCCACCCCCACCGCTTCCCTACCTGTTGCCTGGATCCAGCAGGATGTGGGGAAGCCAGCAGCAGCAGCAGAAGCAGCCCCACATGGAAGCTGGTGGCGGCTGGGCCGGGCCCTTCCGCCCACGAGGGTGGGAACGAGGAGCAACAGGGTACGTTGGGGAGAGCTGTATACATGGTCGCCTGGCTCCCACCCTTGTGGGGGGAGGGGGAAGGGCTGGGTGGGGCACAATTCAATGGTGGACACCACAGGCTGGATGAAAATGCCTGGAGGACTGTATTTTGCCCACCCCGCCTTAAGCATAACTGTTCAGATATCTGTGCCTGAATCAGTAATTTTGCTGGCTCAGGATGTGCGAGTTACTGCATGCAGTCTGTAGTATCCTGATGATGCTTGTGGTATGGAAACAACACTTTATTATTTACAATATTTGATATAAAGAACTATTTACTGTAAAGAAATAAGCCTTGCTGCTGCCTTTGCAAAGGTCTGAGGCTGGACCTTGCTGTCCTGTCACCTCACGGAGTTCCTGCTGCCTCTCCTGGGATGTCTCACTTCCTGGACTCATTGTTCCTACATTCTGCCTTCTAAAAAAAGGGTACAGGTCTTATTGGGAGGTGAGGGCGGGGGGAAGAAGGCAGGTATGCATGAAAAAACAGTGACTGCGGGCCTGCAAGCGCTGTCTCTAAAGTAATGGGAAAATCAAAGTTAAATAAGCCCCATTAACCTTGGCCTTCCACTGCCTATGGTGCCAGGTCCAGCCCACACACTGCACGCAGCACACACTGGCCTGGGCTCCCTGTGCAAATGGTAGACAGGGCCAACATGGAGTGTGTTACTTGCAGCACACAGGCTAGACCCAGCATTGCAAGCAGCAAAGGGGGTTGGTCTAGGTCATTACATGCAGCCCAAGCCACCGCTCCCCTTTCCCTCCACCACAGCACTGGGTACAACCTGCATGACACAGGTAGCACATGTTCAGTGCTGGCCTCATATACTGTGTGAATAGCAAGCCCTGGGGCCTGAATATGTTGTATGCATCACACAGAGCTGAACTAGCCATGCACACTGCATGCAGCACAGAGGGCTGGCATGGGGAGTGTGTTGCATACAAGGCCATTCCAGGCTGGCCTTGGATACTGGTTCTCATGTAACTTGATCTGCACCAGCCCCAAAGCCAGCGCACAGGGCCAATCTGGCAGGGGCAATGCATGCAGTATGTGCCCAAACCAACCCCCTGTGTTGTGTGCAGGACACAGGATCCTGAGTCCAGCTTGCATGCCACATACACCACACAGGATAAGGGTTGGCGCAAGGGGTCAGTCCAAAGATGCACGGATAGACCATACAGTTCCATGAGCCAGATCCGACCTGTGGGCTTGTTTGATGCCCCTGCTATAAACCAACAATGACCTCATCTAAGGCTAGGGCAGTTCTCTACTTCTTGTAGGAATTTAGAGAGAAATGCTCCCATTCTTTCCTACAGGCTGACATCGGGCTGAACTGAAACTCCTATGATCTTATGTATTCTGCCCTCCATCTGAGTGACAGGGTACATTTATCATTCAAATACATTATTTCTGTGACCTCTGTGACCGCAATAACAAAACCACTGCCTTAAATATACGCATGCAATCATAAATCTATTGTTGCTGAATCCAACACATTACCAGTAATGCACAGGAAAAACAGGGGAATCATCTCTGGCAACTTTCTCCCTAAAGACTATGAAGGCATTACTAAAACTATATATACATAGGTAGCTGTAGCAACCTGTTTAAGTCAAAATGCCATCCAAGGGTTTAGCAGCAATTTGGAAGGGAATTATCCATTAAATCCCAAAGTTTTGCCCTCTAAAATCCAATTACTGCACATCTTTTCCACTAATATGTTAAGGCTGAAAACCAAACAGACTGAAGTTTTCCATCTATTCCTGTGCCTGTTCAAAAGGCAGGGAAGAACTTAAAAGTTCATGAATTAGTTCCATTAATCGACCAAATACTTATACTGCTATAAATTATGCAGTAGCCAGTTTCTAGATATTCCTATCAATAACCAGTGTAAGCAAAGCTAAATCATAATTCCTGGCCTATGTCATACTACAGGAACAAACAGAACCCGGAGCTCTGTAAAAAAAAAATAAATAATAATAATTGAAGTAGTAAAACTTTTGAAAATGGTGTCCTGATTATCAAAGTACTTATCTAAAGCCCAAAGCTGTTTATAGTCTTTATAAAATCAAGAAATACAAAATCCTTATTTTATATGGATTTAGATTTACCCTTTTAAATTTACAAAGCACTTCACAACTGTTAAGAGCTTGAAATGGTTCCTGGCATATACTATTCTATTAATTTCCATAAAAAAAAAAACAAGCATCAAGCGCCACCTTGTGGCTATATTATCTTTATCACAAATATCAATGTTTCTGAATTTAAAAGAATACAGAAAAACTGGCTTCTGTATAGTTATTTTCCTCCATGAACATCAGTACAAAAACAGAGTTCACACTGGCTATCAATCAAAGGGAGAGGTTTTTAAACAGGCATGCAAAATTTGTCTTGTGTCTTGTATCCAATCTTAGCCTCTTGTTCTTTACAGGATAGTCAGGCTTAATGTCGCCTGTTAAACTGCCACCTTTTGACATGCTGAAGAAAAAATGAAACTGATAACTTGCAAAAAGAAGCCTATTAAATTATTCAAATGTCCAATCTCTTAATGTTTCTTTAAGCCAGATGCACACAAAAAATTACAATAAATTGTATTTGTGTTGGGTAGAAATTGCAGCAGGTAGCAATAATACAGAAGGACTTTCATTTGAAAATTTCTGCAAAGAAAATTTTAGAAAAAGTGGTCTATTTTGAAATACTTAAAAATAATAAATTAAATTAGTAACACCTAACCCAGGGTGAGCAAAATGGCCTCACAGCTAGATTCCATTTCCCAGCAGCCCCTGCCCACTTGGCTGGGGCTGGTTTCCATGGAAACCTCAGCAGCAGCTGCACTGTGATAATAGAAGGCCAGGGTTTCCATGGAGACCAGCCCCAGCAGTACTGATAGGGCACACGGCAGAGTACAGAGCTGTTACGGAGCCTCTTGCGGCAGCAACAGCATGATCCAGAGCCAGGGCAGAGCTGCGATCCGCTGCCTGCACACCCCTGCCCAGATTATGCAGGCTACAGATGACAGCTCTGCCGTGGCTCTGAATTATGCTGTCACTGCAGCAAGATCCCAGCCAGGCTCTGAAGCAGCTCCACACCCTGCTGTGCGCCCTGCCAGCAGGAATGGTGCTGGGGGGAGGGAGTTTGGAGTGGCTCTAGTCACCCCAAAATTTGCTATAGCCCCCTGTAGCCTCCCCTCCCAACAGTGCCACTGCTTGCCAGCCACCCCACATAGGCAGCAGCAGCTGAGCCCACTCTGCTCCTGCCTGCAGCAAAGTCCTTCTTCAGCCCCCCACCAAAAGGAGGCTAGCGCTCCTGCTGCCTGCCAGCACTGCTGGGGCCCTGCCCTGCACTATCACAGCACAGCTGCTACTTGGGGTCTCCACAGAAACTGACCCTACCCACATGGGCAGGGACTGTTGGGAAATGGAGTCCACTGCCAGCAGGATCCAGCCCATGGGCCAGACTTTGTCTGTCCCTGATCTAACCTTCAACAAACTTTGGCACGTATGCCATACTTCATAGTAAGTAAATAAAAGAACTGATTAAAAGCTCTCTCAAGATACTCCTATACAAACCTATCTTTTCTGTTTTTAAAGGATAATAAGCAGAAGCTGAAAGATGGAATACATTTCTTCTTGCAAAAAAATCAGTCACTGGAAAAAATCCACTGGAAAAAGGTAAACAGTATCCATCTTTAATTTTTTTTTTAATAAAGAGGACATAAATTATCAGCCAGTTAGTCTTACTTGACTATCCTGAAAGATATTAGGACACATGAAGCCATCTGTATGCACCTGGAGCAGGGGTGGGCAAAATGAGGCCCAGGGGCCAGATGCAGCCTGCCAGACCATTCTATCTGACCCGCAGGGCACCTAAAAAATTTAGAAAATTAATATTAATCTGCCCTTGGCTGCCTGTCATGCAGCCCTTGATGGCTTGCTGAAACTCAGTAAGTAGTCCTCTGCCCAAAATAATTGCCCGCCCCTGATTTAGAGGATAGCAAAGTAGTGAGTCAATCAACATGAAGCTGTCAAGTGCAACCCAGTTTCTTTCAATGACATACTTACGGCAGCAGGACGGGAGAAACGGAGATGATTCATTTTTAATAAGGTTTATAACACTTTTTTCTACAAAAAATTCTCAATAAGCTTAAGAAAAAAATTCTAGATGAACCTACTGTAAGCCAGTTGCATGATTGCCTTAAAAAAAAAGTAGCAGGGTTCAGCAGCTACCAATGTCAAACTAGGGGAGGCATCTACTTTTGTTTCCCAAGGGTCTGTCCTGCTCTGGTACTGTTCAATAACTTCATTCATAGCTCTGAGATTGAAACTGTATATACAATTATTAACTATACAGATGACAACAAGCAACAGAAGACAGAATGGAGATTCAAAATGACCCGGAAAAATGGGACATAATAGAATAACATTAAATCATGAACAGCCTGCTCTAGGCCATGACTCTGGGAAATTCTCTTTTTCTACATTCTGCTTTTCAAAAAAACAAGGCATATGTCTTATTTCGTGGATATGGTATGCAAGAAAATATGTTCTTTTAAAGTCTGAGTGGGGGTAAGCACTGGAACAGAATATGTAAAGAAAAGTGACATGTTTGTCCTTAGAAGCTTTTAAGTACAGGTTAGACAAACATTTGGTCTGGGATCGTTCAGATAGAGGTGAATCTACCCTGACTGCTTGAAGCCCTTTCCAGCTATCTTTTAATATAACTCTGTGGAGTTGAGCATTAGAATTTGACTGAGGATTTTAGAGACACTGATATTATGATGATAAGGATTATTTAATATGGAAGATAAAACTGTATGCCCTTTTTGTGTATTGTGGATTATTTTTTTCTGTAAAATCTTTATTTATTTACTTTTATTTTATTTTAGTTACTCCCCATGTGTTTATCTGGTAACTGTAATGAGGAAAAAATAGTCCTGAAGAAAGGTTATAAATAACAGTAGAGAAGGTGTGATTCTGGTTCCAACATTTCTCTGAGCCTAATGTGCATATAAAATCAACTGTTCCAAACAGGAGAGTCAACCACACCATCAACTCTCCTATGAAATATAAACTTTCATTTCTACCCAGGAGAATTTGTACTATCGTTTCTCCCATGCCTGAAGCAGGATGCTTGTGCCCGAAAGCTTGCAGTTAAGGACTTTTTTTTTTGCAAAACTCTAGTTGATCTAATAAAAAGTATCACCTCTACCATGAGTTCTGATTCCTTTTGCCTCTAGACCATTGCAGCTACAACATGGATACCTGAATTGGAGAGATGCATTCTGTGTTTAAGAAGGAAAACAAAATACTTGTGGTCCTTTCCTCTCCTATTTTCTTTTCATTCTGAGAGCTGAAATAAGTTTTTACGCCACCAGGACTTTACTGAGTGGTTGAGATAATCTGACGTTATGATAACGAAGACTATTTAAGAAAACAGATAATACAAGTATGTGTCCTTTGTTGCACTGAGATTGTGATTTTGATTCTAAATAGTTTTGTTAAAATCATGAAACTATATGCCGTAATTATATGAAAACTGTTTATCCTACATCTGAAAAGAACATTCAAGCTAAAAAAAACCCCATTATCTTGTATAATATCCTCTTTAGAAGCATTTAAAAACAGACACTTAGTTCATCTTTTTCTCAGCTTCAGCAGTAACTGATAAAATCTGCTTTGATTCTGCTTATTTTCCAGTCAATTTCACTTTTAAATTTTCATATGCTAGCAATAATTTTGTAGCAAAACCCCCAGTTTTTCTTTTGTAATACCTATTATATATATATGATAGATATACATTCCCTTTCCTTCCCCAACTATTTCTGACTTTTCTTTCTTTCCCTCTCTATTTCCTACAGACAAGCATAAGTGAGATCAGACTTAGGATAAGCTTTAATATTTTTATTTTGGTAGCAAGTTTTTGGTTTTGG
>NW_017728951.1:41513010-41527534 GCF_001723895.1 Crocodylus porosus | reverse complement strand
TGCCATCTACTGCCTTTTCCCTGTGACTTTCTGTTGCCTTTCTCTGCTTTCCCACTGCCCTGCCACCTTTCAGTCTCTCCTGCTGTTTTCCTGTGATTTTCTGCTGTCCCCCTGCTCCCCACACTCCTACTGCCTTTTCCCTGCGACTTTCTGCTGCCTTTCTCTGCATAGAGAGGATGGTTGGAGACCCTGGCTGGTGCTGAAAACCAGCTGACTGAAAACCCAGGGCTTTCTGGGGTCAGTTCACACAATCGAACTTTGTTGGCATTGGGCTGGTTGGGAACCCAGGTCTATTGGGGGCTGATTCTCACAATGAGATAAAATATACAGAATATCTTAAGAAAAGCAGCAAAGGAAATTTAAGTTAGACATTAGGAAAAACTCACTCACTTGAAGAGTGGTGAAGCACTAGAACAGGTTACCTACAGGTGGAATTTCCATCCTTCAAGGTTTTTAAGGTCCAGCTCAACAAAGCCCTGGCTGGAATGATCTAGTTGGGGACTGGACTAGATGACCTCCTAAAGTCCCTTCCAACCCTAATTTTCTGATTCTATGATCTTTTTGCCTGGATTGTCATTTTATGGAGCCTTAAATTGAGTTAACATGTGCATGTTAATTGTACCATAAAATGTAACTTGTGTCAAGGCTACTACCTTATGCACTTTCACAAAGCTTTTTATTCTAAGAACCTTACAGAAGCATCTCTTGCTAGCAAGTTATTAAAAGCTACAAAATCACATTATCTTGATGTATCAGAAAAGCCACCTTTGTGAGGTCAAATATTTTACTTGGAGGAGCTAAAATATGTCTCCACAGTTCAGCTCAACATCATAAGAGATGGGTATTTACAAATCTCCAAATGAGACATGGAAAACTCCACTGCTGCCTAAATCCCTCTGTCTACATTAGAAACTTCAAATGTAATCAAATCATGTAAAGCTACAAATAGTTTAATAAAATGGCTCTGATATTGTGGAACAGGCCTCCACCTCTTGTACTATCCCAAGCTACAAAATACCTTTCACTCATTTTGCTGGAAGGACACCTACACACCTGATACCTTAGACCACATCTCTATCAACTGCCTAGCTCAAAAAGCTTTCAGCCCAGTCACTCAATCCCACCTGATCCCAATTCAAAGTGGCTAGAAAAGATCCCAATAGTACATGCTCTCTAAAAATTCATATGAAACTAAAGGAAAACTAATTGGGATAAAAATTCACAATTTAACCCCAAATTATGAAGGATGCATGCTCCATATTGTCTTCCTAGATAAAGCCTAAAGCTGATTTCTAAGATTGTATACAGAGTAACCACTAAACCACAATTCCACATAGGTAACATAAGAATTACATGGATAAGGAATGTAAAAAGCTTTTAAATTTAGCTGGGAAATTTTGCCAATCCAGAGAGGCTGCCACCTCATAGATAAACTTAATGTCCAATATAGAAAATGGAAGTATTAGTCACATCAAACAGTAAGATGAGTTACAGTAAGAGAAGTCAGTATGATAAGATCTGATAAGAGCGTACTAATTAGGAAGTTTAGTGCTGTAGAAAACCCACTACCCTCCACATTCACATATATTCAAGCTAACAAAATAGTTATATCTCTAATTAATATAGACAAATTTACAAATGACAAGCCTTTGGATGAAATAATTAAGTCTAAGAAAAACTCCTGTACCAAATGTCAGCAACCTCAGAAGCCAGTATGATATTTTTGAACTTTTTCCACAAAGGAAATATAAAGAGCATTTAGATGCATGAAAACCTGGGGAGCCTGCATACTAAGTATGGTACATTTAACCAAAAAGAGAATAAGATAGCTTTTAATGTTTATATAACTCTTCTGCCAGGCACAAGACAGCAAGTAACAAGGGCCAAGTACAATTAGGGGCTTTACATAATAGTATTATCTTGGCTTGAGCCCCCAGCCAGGAAAACAGGGAAGAAAATTCCGTCTGGGTATTCCAATGTGAACAACTGTCCCCACTTGTGAGTAATATTAAATTATAACAAAGTTTATTGAAGGGGAAGGAAAACGGGTCAGAAGGAAGACTTGGGAAACCTTTAACAATCAATAGCTCACTTCAACCAACTATTAACAGATTACCCCAGTCAATATGTTCAGAGTTCTCTAGTCCATAAAAGATTAACTTGGCAGCCAGTAGAACCTGTGTGGCTCCCAGCCCAAGCTTTCCCCTGCCTCACCCCACCAAAGGGCATTGCTCTGCTGGCTGCTGCTACTCACCATGACTAGGGAGCACTACTCTGCTACCTGCTTCTGGTTGCAGAAACAACCAAGGTCTTTTAGGTTTCAGGCAAGCTCAAGGATTTCAGCTCTTCAGAAACAAGTGGATACAAGGTCCCAGCTGAACCCACTAGAGGGATCTGTGCATTGTCAGTATTTTTCCCTATAAGCCTAGATAGTCAAGTACAAACTATCCCCTTGAGAAAGTACCTACACCGGGAGCTTCCCCTCAGTGCTCCTGAGCTGAAGGTCCCTTCACAAGTCATGAGGAGCACTGACCCTTCAGCAACCTCTACCCAATTCTCTTACAATATCAGTACCCTTGTAAAAACTTTACAATTTCAGAAGGCAGGGCTAGTGCACACAAACCTGACTCACTTGCCCCCTTATATTCAGATTGTCAACAAGCAGTTAAAATCATGTTAGCACAGTCAAAACAAATAGGAGGATTCTCATACCCCTGACCATGCACACCAATAGAGATATGCAGATAAGTTTCTATGAAGCTTATGCAATGCTTGGACTTTGTCAACTTCACAAAAACCAAAATACTTTACCAACTTACCCCAAATGATCCAGCTGCTCCCCCACATACTACAATTTAAAGGCAGTCCTTGGAGACTACTGAGCATTTCCTCTACCTGGGTAGTCACCTTTCCTAAAAAGTAAATGTAGATCATGATATTCAACCCTAAATTAAATCTACCAGTGCTGCCTTTGGATGTTTCTTGATCGTGACATCAGAACCCAGGCTGTTATCATCCCTACCTTGTCATATGGGTGTAAAACTTGGACAACATATCAGAAATCCCTGAAAGGCTTGAAATTTTGCCATCAACACCTTTGGAAAATCCTCTATACCAACTGGGAGAGCGGAAGAATGAATCCATCGTTCCAGCTCAAGCAAACACTACCAGCATGGAAGCTGCATTTATATAGCACCTGTTCTGTTGGACAGGACACATCATAAGAATGCCTAACAACCAGCTCTCAAAACAGTTTTTTATTCCCAACTCACCAATGGTAATTGCTCTAGAGGTGGGCAAAGGGAGAGATTCAAGGACACTCTGAAGGCCTATCGAAAGAAATTCAATATTAACATCAATACCTGGGAGACTCGAGTACCGAATCTTCCCCAATGATATCATGAGGTACTCCAAGAGAGATGAAGGAAAAGAGCTGTCACCCAACATCACCAGGATCTACTCCTTCCTTCTAGGACTGTATGCCATATCTGCAGTCAAACATGCCAATCTCAGATTGGCCTTTTCAAGACATTTCCATACTCCCTGATAACTTCCCTATCTACTGCAAGACTGTAATCCTAATATCAAGGGACTGCCGTCACCAACATACAGGAGCTCCCACATTTTTGATCTCACGGGATCCCACAGGACCCACAGAAAAAGAAACCCTGGGGGATTAACAGGAAGGCAGTGGAGTAACAAGCAGAGTTGCTGTCCAGGTCAAACCTGCTGGGGAACTCCACAGGCTTGGCTGGGCTACAGCTGCTGTGTACTCTTAAAGTAGCAGCAGCCAGGGACTGTTTTGGCATGATAATGCTGCTGAGGCACAGACTCCGCAGGGGGTCAGGGGAGGATCCTCCTAACTTGGTTCCTTTCAGACAGTCTTGATTACACTACTGCAGAAAAGCTTTAGATTAGTGCTAAACCTGCAGCCATGGGCCAGATTCATACCATCAGGCAGGGATCGAATTATGGGGAGAACTGAGCCCCCCTGTAAGATTTGAAAATCATAACCAGGGTGGTGGGAGGTCTCTTGATTCTATTACGGCATCACGATGGGCAGCTCAATTTTTTTTGCAGGCCCCCCCAATACTCAAAGTTTAATTTGAACTCTGCCATCAGGAGCTCACAGATCGAGCCCAAGGAGCTCCCCACTGGTCTAGAAATTTGGTGGTGGGGAAGCAGTGACAGAATCCTACCTGCAGCAGCAGGGAACCAGTGGGAGCCCTGCAGGTCAAATAACATGGAATTTCAAGCTGGATTATACCAACCTGCAGTCTGGTCCTGCACCACTCATATAGCACACAGGCTGAATGTGTCAAGCAGCACTGCTTTATAGCAAATAGTACTACATGTGATCAAGTGTAACCACCCACACATAATATAGGGAACTGCTTAAAAATACTGAGAAAATTGGGGCTGCATGAATTGACTTAACCAGCTTCTGAGCTACATGGCAAATTAGTCTTCTAAAGGTATCTAAAAGGTAAAGGTAACTAAATTATTGCCCTGTTGGACAATTATCAGAATAGAGATGCTACTCTAAGAGAAACTTCAGAATGATGCTTGAAATATGCTACCCATAAATTAAAAGAAAAGAAAAGAAAAACTCTAATGGTTCAGTGCTCTTTTGGACTATCTGACACAACAACTATAGTAATGAGAGTCTTCAAGTGCATAGATGAAATCTGCTTAGGATAAAAGGCTTTAAACAGATCAAGGAAAACATTAATTAAGACAAGTATATCATACATTTTTATTACACAAGAGTGGAGATTTAAGATCAACAAAATAAGACAGTGGACTTCTTGTTTCCACCTTAGCCATGCTAAAGTCTCACAGAAGTTTACCATTTTCCTGAACAGAAAGAGACTGTTGCTTACCCCTAAGCCAGTCTCCTTCAGCAGCACTCTGAACCACACCTTTGCCCAGAGGTGATCCAAGGGGAGTACCAGTCTATACACAAGTGACCAAGATGCAGTCAAGTGCCTAAATAGACAGTAATGAAGGTCTCAAAAGTCACTTACAAATTTTGTGTATGTGAGGGGAAAGGTTGTTTCTTGTTTTTTAAACATAGCCAAGCATCTTCCTTATTTTATAGACTTTTTTCTTTTTACATATTTGTTACATATCTTTTTATGTCTTTATGCTTTGTTTTGCATCTGATCTTTAAAATAATAATAATAAAGAAACAAATAAGCCAACTGACTGACCTAGTACTTTCTATTAAGTGAAATAAAGGAACAGTGATGGTGCTGAAGCAATGTTGTTGCCATGATGATCCAGAAGATATGCAAAAGCATGAATTCTTGAGGGTGATATCTTCTGTTGAACCAACTGCATGGTTGGTATGGTTAGACATAGGCAAGCCTTTAGATCTCTTAATATGCTTCCTCAGGCCTCACTTACCTGTATTTTGAGATATTTATTGTGCATCATAGTAAGAATCCTTGAAATCCATTAAAAGTGAAGTATAATAAAAAAAAACACCTTAACTGACAGCTGTGTTATTTCAGTTAAGACATTTTAACTAATCTAATTTATTTTAAGGAAAACTCCATTTTACAAACTATTGCTGATATCCCAACCCTGTGACAACACTAGGGTTTCAGAAATAAATTTTATTTTGAGGTTTCAGAAAAGTAAAAGTCTGCCTTACACTATTAATGTTACTGTATTACAGTAAAAGCTGTGTTAACCAGCATTTTACTAATCGGAATACTCCATTAACTGGAATTTCCAGTATGTGTACCAAGTATTTCTTGAGCAGGGCTGGGGGCAGGACAAGGGCAGCGGCTCCCCTCTGCATGCTGCACAGGCGCCAAACGGCCAGCTGGGAAGACGGCCAGCCGGGAAGAGTTCGCACGCGGCGGTGGCCGCTGCCATTCTCCACCCCACACCTCTGCCGCCATCGCACGCAAGCCCAGATAACTGGAATTTTTAGATAACCAGCACCCCGCTTTTCCCACTCATGCCAGATACCAAAGCTTTTACTATAATTTATTCCCTTCATGTCACATAACATGAACAGGAAAATTAAACTGGTTATTTTTACTTCCTGGTGCTTATATGTTAGAATAATGTTCTTTATATTTTATTTCACAGTAATGTAGTATTGTTTTCTACTAATTAGGGGGTGCATGTGTACTTAGGTGCATAGAAAATAGACACGAAACACTGAGTCAAAAGGTTTTGTTGAAATAACATATTCATGAATTTGGATATAAACAATTTGACAACTTCATGAACAAACCTACAAATTAACTTTTCCAAACGACTGATTAAAATGTGTAAACAATAAGTAAAATTTCACTAACACTTTTGTTATTTATCTCTGATAGAAGCAGAAATGTTAAAAACAGGTACTTCAAGGTAAAGTACAGTAAAACAACCTTACTCAAGTCGCATATTTCTTGGAAATTTTATCCATGAGATTTTAGTAACCAAAATTTTCACAAAATTGAATGTTCTTATTTCTCTCCCAATGTGGCATTTAGAAATTTTTTTTTGAAACAATGAAGTCTTGATAGAAATTTTGAGGCCTACTATACAATTGTTCATCTGGGCACACAAACCAATCTTTAATTTTACTGCACCGTTGAACTAGCAACAATCAAACTGCAATTTTAAAGGCATTCAATAGAGGGAGCCAACAACTGAAAGAACAAGATCAGATTAATTCCAGAGCAAGGGGGCACAGGTTTTTTAATAATTGTGCTGCCTTTTGTTATTGTTATGTTTTCCATCAATAATTTTAAAAAAGTTTGAAACTAAAAGTAAACAATACTGTTTTATCAACAGTATATTTGCCCACCTTTCCAGAAAGTTAAAAAAACAAAAAACCCTTCAAATATTTTAAGACCATTTTAGTTCAGCCACAAAAACCTTTACAGGGATTTACCAGGTCCTAGTATCAGATCACACCAGACCCGAACTGGATCATTCCGGCCCTCAAGAGAAAAACATTGCTCACCATCAAAGTCAACAGTGCCCTCACAAATGCGCCTTTATAGCTGGCAAGGGCAAATTTGTCCTTTTATACATCAATAATTTTATGTATAGTTTCTTTTTTCATAAAAAATGGCAACTTCAATTTTTCGAGTGATACTAATTCTAAAACTTAAAAAGATTGTGTCAACAAAACTATACCCCTACATGTTAATTTTTTTAAAGGGTATTTTTCTAGTAAATTTCCATTTAAAACAACCATATCAATGAACAGGAGAGTATTACAGCCTAATCTAAAAACACTAGTAACAAGTATAGTTCATTAAAACCAAAAAGCATAGGGTAGAGAATTAATACATTCTTTAATGAGATGAGAAAATAGCATGCAATAATGGAATGCCATCAATTATTTTACAATTAGCTCTGCTAAGTTGTACACAAAATTAAATACTTGTCTATGCAAAAATAAATAAATAAGGTAAATTTAATCAGGTACATTCAATAAGACAATTATCAACAGCTTTGGCAGAGAAGGTGCCAGTCAAAGATTCATGTCTCTCCATAACTGTATTAACAATATACACTAATAGTGGGAGATAGATAACCAGATAAGACCAGGCTTTGTATTCATGTTATTTCTAAGATGTTTCAAAAGAGGCAGGGGGTGGGGCTTAACTAACTGCATCTTCTCTTTGGCCTACTGTCTCAAAAACATAGCATCTTTAAGGAAAACTACATATCAATAAGACCTCTAGATTTCTGGCTGCAGCCTATACAAAGAGGATTTGCAAGATAACTGTAGTTTAAATGTTGATTATGTCCTCTAGTTGCTTTATTAATATATTGTACCTTCTTGGTTTGATACCAGTATTAAGTAAATGGTCACACCTTGTTTTCTCCTCCACAGACAATCATTCAGGAAAAGTTGTAAAAAGTATGATTCCTACCTATGCTATTACGTGGCGAGTAAGAATAAGTAAGAAAATAAACAGTGGCCCTGTAGTATTTGTGCTCTACACTGGGAGATCTGGGTTCTATAATTCTCTCCATTACACATTCCTAATATGATATTAAACATGGGCTTCTGTCTCTCCAGAGGTCTAGCTGCAAACTGAAAGTAATAGTTCTCTACCTCACAGAGGTGTGATGACAACCAATGCACTAAGAGGTGCTCACAGACACAGCAGGACTTCAACAGGAGACAAGTAAATGAAATACAAAGCAGCAGTAAAAATAATCCCATTATTTAAACAGGAAAGACAGAGACCTCTCTCCCTGATCCTCTATTTTTGCCACTGAAAGAAGTAAGAATCCTACAGAAAACAAATAAGTGGTATGGGATAGCTTAATTAGAAAACTACTGGAATGCATTCACAAACCTGGGCAGAGTTGCAACTAAGCATGAAACCTTTACATTGTGACTTTTAGATTTTACAATAATTTTAACTCTGTCATTTTTACATTCATGGTATACTTTTATGAAGCTGTTTTGCACACAGTATGCTTATGACAAACTTCTTTATTGAGAGTATTTGCTTGTGGGAGTGAGACTTTTCTAAAGCAGTGTTTTCATGCGTTATTCTGATTCTGTGGCCATTCATTTTGACTGTTAGTCAAATCATTCTAGCCTTACACCAGAAATGGAAAAGTAGCTGATGACTCAGTAAACATAAGTCTGAGGTTGTGGTTTATTTTTACACAAACAGCATTTTGTTCTAGGAAATTTGCTATTTTCTGCTACTTATGCCAATAATTCAGTAACTTGGGTCTCTTATTTAGATGAAATTCACTGGAAAGGACTTAGCAAAAAAGTCAAGGTAACCACCTGGCAGATACTCCATCTTACAGGAATTGTGCGCAGTTCCCTCCCCACTCCAACAGCGGGACTGAAAGAAAAGGAAATCAGTGGTCATTCTTTATCTTCCTCAATCTTCATCACCACAGAAGACAACCAATTGTAATGCACAGGAAAACACAAAACTCCAATTGCTCTTATTTGTCAAGAAAGTCTGAAAGAAACACATAAACACAGAGACTAGAAAGGACCTCCTGGGGCCACTGAGTCCAGTCCCCCCCATTCACAGGCAACCTTTCTTCAAAGGATCGGCAAGAGCATCCACTTCTCTAACAGGCTATAGCCACAAAACACTCTATGAAAGGAGAAAAAGCTTACAAAGTTGTACAGATAAAGAGCAAGGGAGACAAAGGGGATCACCAATACACTGCCACTTCACTTTGTTAGGTTAAAATATACTCAGATGATCTCAGAAAGAGGACCATGTGCACTGCTTGAGGAAGTCAAAATATCCAGGATGCTTGCCAACCTGACTCAGACTGAAATTTCCTTTCCATCCTCAAATCTGGCAACTGACTTCACCCCAAGCACAGAAGAACTCGGACCAGGCATCAAGAGAATTCTAGGTCCTGTACCAGCATACTCCAAGGAAATTTGCACTTTTAGCTATGACCAACATCCAACTCTTCAGAGGAAAGCAGAAGGAAAATAAAGCTGAAAGCCATTCTGGGAGGAGAGGTGAGGGGGTTAGAAATTCTGCCTAGCCAAAAAACTGGCAAAAACAACTTTTTCTATTGTCACCAGCAGCCAAACCATTTTAAGCCAATATTTACAGATAGGCAGTACCTAGTTTCAAAACAATGCTTTTGAAACAAACACTGAATCCACTTTGGCTCCATACCCACACAAAACAATCAAACTTTCAGGATTTTGCTGCAGCCATATTTTAGCAATGATTGAATACTAGTTTTAAACAATGCTTCTTAGCCTGTGAGGATGGAATCCACATTTCCAGCCATAAGTATCTTTTGGAGTAGATAAACAATAAAGCACTTGTGCTTTAACATCAAAGACACTGAACAGGGTCACCATCATCAGTAGTTGCAATGAGCTTTAATCTCTTCTTCCAAACAATGTTTGATCTGGAACCATAGCAAGAAAAGCAATTTAGGCAACAGAAAAACGCATGTTTTTCTACTATACTTGGTCAAACTGACCTTGTAATAATGTACTTCCTGGAATTAAAAATAGGAGGACTACCAAAAAGAGAAGGACTGTATAAAGGGAGACTGTAAAGACAAATCTTTTTATTTCATGAAGTTTACAGTAAGAAAAATAAACCGTGAATACATTGATCATAACAGGAATTACATCATCTTTTTTAGAAGAAATCTATATAGTTAATAAAGCAACAGTGTGTTATTAAATAAGTAAATTCTCTTAGATGGATACTTCGAGTCCATGTTCCTACAGTGAGCCCGCAGAGTTCTTTTTTCCCCTCGAAGATGTAACAGTTGGATACACAAGCCGTTACATACTAATAACTATGAACCTCTTAGAACCTCAAGTCTTTCCAAACTCCCTATAAGAGGTGAAACAACTCATATGTAAAGTAATTTAAAAATATGACAGAGGTTCCCAAAGCCACTGAATGAATAAGTGATAGAAGCAGGATCTAGCCACTATGCATCTGGCCTGCCCTATTGGCCCAGTTAAGAAAGTCACGCTAACAGCAGCACTGAATAAAGTCTGCAGTATCACCCATGTTAAAACTAAGCAGAGCTCAGCACCTCTATAAGGAATGGCCTTCTAGAATGGGGTTATCAGCTAAAGGCCTGTGGTTTGAAAGAGACTGGAGCTGGCCGTGCAGTAAAGGGGATTGGCAACATGCAATGCTGAGGACACCTTCTTCACCCTGTGTCCTGCATTACTCCACCATGTGCAGCCACTTTCTGTCACACTGTCCAGCCCTCTTTGTTTTGTGACCTGGACCCTCCCCTAAGTCAACCTTTGCTTACCCTTGCCATTAAGTTCACTGTTCCCCATTGTCACAGGAACTGACAGCACTCAGTGTCAAGGGTAAGCAGAGGCACAGAACGTGGGCATTCAGGGTGCTACGGAGGGGATCAGTAGCTCACAGCAGAAGCTGGGTCACAAGTGGCAGTCATTCATTAAAACCAGATATTTTAATCAGAAGATCCAAAAATCTTGGAAACAAAAAACCCCTCAAGGTTCTATTAATTAAATAATATACTTTTCTGTTCAGTATATGCACAGGTGACAGTTTCAAAGAAAGCCTATTGAAGAGTTCAAGTTGTACCAGAATATGCATTAAGATACTTGTGACTTCAAGCAGATCTTTTTTCTGAACACAAACAAATTACAAGCATCAGTATGAACAGGAGCACACAAGATTAGAAGTCTCACATAGATCCATGAGAGTTTCTCCAGATTACACGATGAAAAAATTAGTACTTTTTAAATAACTGAATTGAGCTTAAAACTATTATTCAGCTGGAAACTATTGTTATTTACAAATCAATATAAGTGGGATAAAATGTTTTCAGATCAAATAATATATATAACAAATGATTTAAATGAATTATACTGAGATGTTCTAATGCAGGATGGAAAGAGAAATGCTCCGTTTATATTTCTGACTTCTAAGCACTGGCACTTAACACAATAAGAACACATAGGCTAGCGACAGACATTCAAAAAGGCCTTGCCTGAATTGATTAAATCTTTACAGGTTAGTCTAACCTGCAGAGATTGAACCGATTTTCAAGTGAACCAGGCCCCAGGAGGATGCTATGATTACGGAAGGATTTAAATCCCCACCCTGATCCCACCCAAGTCCCCAGCCAGGACGTGCCTGGAGAAGGGGGAAGCGGCCATTGCCAGGCTACCCTCTACCCCCACCCCTCGCTGCTCAAGGGGTGGGGAGTGTTGCCAGACCTGACCCATGGCTAGTGCTCTAAGGCAAAGGTGGGTAGGGGGAGGAAGGACTGTTTGTGTGGACTTCATGCATCTGTTTATTATACCCAGCTTTTCATATCTCACTCTCCCTGCTTCTTCATACTGTCTGCAGCAAACTGACAGGTACTGCATTCATTGCAAACCAGATCATTTTTCACACCCCTCTCTGTCCCCTATTGAACATTGACAGATTGCAGCCTTTGAAGCAAGCCATCAAAACACAAAGCTTATCAGCCCATGAAGAAAACAAAAGCCTCTCATTAATTCAAGCTCTTCTTAAACAACTTTTCCCAAGGCATTTATAAGGAAGACATTACCAGCTGACCTCTTGATTAGTTCCAAAAAGCCCTAAAGATACAGTTCTGTCTGCCTTTGTTCCAGTGCAATTAGAGATATACAAACAGATCCCTCTCAGCATCAGCTAGCATGGGAGTTGGCACAGCCAGATGCCAGCTGGGGTCTGTGCAACTGAGGTCCTTGCTGTGGGAGAGGTAGAATCCCTGTTTGAGCAATGAGTGAAGGGAGAGTGGGACAGGGGGAAGCCAGGCAGACACTGCTGTGCCTGCAAACCGCCACCTCCTTCTCAGCTAGCCAGAGCTCTGGCTAGGAAGGAGAGGGGTGGGGCCAGCCCTGCTCGCTGAAGCAGACAGCATAGCCCAGCCCAGGGCTGAAAAGCATGCTGGGAGACTAATTTAACTTGAACCAGGAAGGCCTGGGACAGAAGTTCCATAAACCAGTTTGACCCAAATCAGTTAAGTCTGACATTACTTTCAACCAGGTTTATCTTAAACCAGTCTTGGCCATTTTGAAACCAGTTTATGTGCACTGAACCTATGTTTTGTTACAGGTTTAAAGCAGTCTTCTGATCAGTTAAACTGGTTTATGTGCAACTTCCATCCCTAGCCATAGTTACAACCATGGGACCTTATACTTTATTCATCTGTTAAAACCAATGGCTTGTAAATTATCTTGGGAAGCTCCTGCATTGCACCATGACAGCAACATAAAGCCAAGAATCAGGTTCTAACATAACCAATGGCTTTTGAAGAAAAATTACATTTTTTTTTTTGTAAAAAGATAAATTAAGCAATTGTATCTTTTTATAAAATGTTTCTGAATCCTGATAAATTGGTCTAGAACAAAGGTGTTCAACCTGCAGTTTGTGGGCCAAATGTGGCCCACGGAGCTGTAGGTACCTGGCCCACAGGGCTCCCCACAATCAGAAAATTTGGTGGCAGGAGGCAGCTGCATTAAATACAACCACTATTTCCCACTGCCCAATTCCCAAACCCCAAGCCCCTCCCAGGAGGCTGGGGCCAGGTTACGCCCTCACCTCCATGACTGGATGAGGCTGTGGCATGTCCCTATCCCCCAAACTGTATAGGGCTGGGCCAGGCCCCTTCCCCCTGTGGGGCCAGGTTGGGGCTGGGACTTTCCCCCTTTCCCTCATGGCATTGGGCTGGACCACACCCCCTTCCCCCTCAAAGTTAATCCACATGTATCATGTTTAAGAAAGGGAGGAGAAGAGAGGGGAGGTTTAGCAAACTATGTAAACTATTTCAAAAGGGCAGTTCATATCAAATGTTTAGTCAATATCTAATGCACAAATAAAAGTTGTATAAACAGTACAATGTGTACTGTCCAAAATAAGGCTTATGATCAGTGAGATAAAGTACTGTGTTAACCCCTTAAAATGCTGGCATCTTCTAGATTTCCCAATTAACAAATGTTTTGAAAAATGCAAGTCAACTGCATTCAATGAGTTAAACTTGCACTGTCCTTCAATATTCTTTCTAACATTACAGCAACTGTCCTACATGAAAACATTATCTACTGATGAAAAGTAAATCACGCTGCCTGTTTTTTGCCTGCAGCAAGCAAAAAAACCCAAAACACCAGTGGTTTTAATGTCACAGATATCTTATCATTACACACAAAAATCTAAATGGATCATTCCATCCTCTTTCCATCCTGCATTAGAAAATCACAATATAATTTTTATCTATTGTTAATATATATAATATAAATAATTAAGTGATTTGAAATAGACTATTGTAATGTTTGAGTAATAAGAAGGATAGTAAATTCTGTGCAGGAATTTAAAATTAAAAAAAACAAAGAAGACACCTTGATTCTGACATGAACATGTGATATTTTTCTTCCTCTGGCCCTCAGAAGTGGTCACAAGTTGCATCTTGTACATGCATAAAGACCTAAAGAAGTTACCTGGAACAACTTTTTATCGTTTAACCAATACGTACAATGATAACCCATTATCCTACCGGTTATCTTTAGCTCAGGGCAGGTGCAGTCTGGGAGAAAAATGGGGAAGGAAATCCACACAGTACTCCAGCACGAACCAGAAGGCAGCAGGGCAGGCAGGCAGGAGGAAGGGAGGAAAGAGCGAAGGGAAGGGGAAGGGAAGAGGAAGGGGAAAGGGAACTAGTACCCAAAGCCTAAGAGGAATATAGGGAGCAGCCTAATGACTTATCAATTTAGCAATTAGCTGCTCATTCACAGGTGCTCCTCCCTCCCAATCAAAGGCTGTGTTGTCTGGCTTGGCTTGCCTCCTCCCTCAACCTCCCTTCAGTCAAAGGGCTCTGGCAGCCAGGAGTGGCTCCCAGCAGCAACTGTGTTCCAACTGCTGTGTTACTGGTTAATCATTTAACGGATAAAATTAGAGGAGGTTATACAAATATTTTTAAATGATATTTACATCCCAACTTATGCTTCCATTTTTCTCCCACTTCTATTTCTATTTATTTTTAAACGATATTTACATCCCAACTTATGCTTCCATTT
>NW_017728951.1:41495758-41512999 GCF_001723895.1 Crocodylus porosus | reverse complement strand
GATATTTACATCCCAACTTATGCTTCCATTTTTCTCCCACTTCTATTTCTATTTATTTTTAAACGATATTTACATCCCAACTTATGCTTCCATTTTTCTCCCACTTCTATTTCTATAAAATGCAAGTTATAGTAAAACTAAGATGTACTATGCTGAGGTGTGCTCTTGTATCCTCTTTTATAAATACTAGGGGTATACCGATAAAGATTTTTGGGTCAATACTGATGGCCAATTATTAACTAGCCACATTGACCGATACCGATCCAATTGCTGATATGCAGCCCAGAAGCTTGGAGAGCAGCATCCATCTGTGATGGCTAAGGGACATGGTGGAGACAAAGGGCATGGTGGGGAGGGGGCAGATCAAGACCCCCATGGTGAGGGCAGGAATGGGGAAGGGGCAGGGGTTGCCCAGCTGGGGCGGTGCATAGGATGGAGCCACGGGCCTCTTGAATGGTTACGGCATTCTCCCATGCTAACGTATAACATCTGCTAAGGAATTCCATTAGAATATGGCTGGGCCTGTTGGAAAGAGTGGATGTTATCAAATACCTGACATTGAAATTTGTGAAATTATTTCAGAAAGGTATCATGTATACTTTGTAATTTTATTACTTATGTTTACAGCCACTAAGGCTACCAATATCACTGAAAAAGTGTTAGGCTCAAGGCAATTTCTTACACATGTTTACAGACCATATTGTTACATAAACATGGATGGTCACTCCATCTAACATTATAAAATTTATAAACAAATGACAGAGGTTATTACAGACCACTCCAGTAATGGAGTAAAAAATGTTTTCTATCTGTACCAAGAGGAAGCACTTCTGTAAACGTTATAAAAATAAATTTTATCAAACTCAGCTATTTATCTTTGACTTTCACACACATCACAATGTTTTACCATGACAAGTCACCTAAAACTATTAAGGAGCTTGACATGTTCAATAATTTTTTGTGTAGATTGCAAAAAACATGTTTTTCTTTCCTGTTTTCTACTTACACATTCTAGCTTCTGCACACAATTTTCTCTCTAGCCATAACATAAAGAAGATTTAAAAAAAAAAAAAGATGTTTGTAGACACAAGCAATGTAGGAGATATATTTTTAGGGCATCATCTGTTAGCAACTTCAGACAGTTTTGAATAAAATCAGAAAAAAAAAATATAATAATGGATATTTTTCATTCTTTCAGACAGTTCCCCTTCAATACCAGACAGGAATATATTGTACTAAAGTTAAATTTTTATTTCTTGTTATTCCATAATTCATGCCAGACCTAATGAAGAATCTGAAATGACATTTTTAAGGGATTAACAGAGAAGTGAGAAGAAAACCAAGAAAGTAGAATTACAGAAAAAAAATGGAGAATGACATTTCAAGAAGAGCAGTTAACTACCTAGACCTCAGCCCTAAAAGAATATACTAACCACAAAAATAGTGACTATATTATAAGAACTAACTTCAAACGTACTAAAGCTATTTTTGCATTCAGTGCCCTAAGTATAATCTGTGAAGATAATATATATAAAACACTTGCAGAAAGTTTAATATACATTACATTTGTAAGAAGTGTTACATGTGACTTCTTTTTTTTTTAATATAACATCACTGACAAACTGCTGGCTCTATAAGCTGGTTATATAGAAGAGGTCACAAGCAGCAGCCTCAATCTTTGCCTTAATTCATTTCCTTCAATTTGCCCTCTTAGGTGCACCTCTTTGTTCATCACCTCCCCACTTCTTTTGGACGCTCCAAAATCTGCATACCAAGTTCAACAGCAAAGTTTCTATAGATGTATGATGCCTACTTGGCTCTTTACATTGTAACAAGGAAAAAAAATGTCTCCCAGAATCTGGCAAAAGAATGCCCTCTCTTCTTACAGGCTTGAAAGAACAAATTTACAATACCTCCAGATGATATTCATCCTGTCCTATGAATGTCAATATATATTTTCCGTTTCTATGCGGTTACCCACAAAAGTCCTACACTGCTTGTTGAGGAATTAGCAGGGTTAGAGATTGACAGCCACAACTAACTGATAGTATCAGACAGAAAAGCTTTTTATTTAAAAATAATTCTTGTGAAAGACTAATCCACTGTCATTTTCAAAAGCACAAAGGAAAATGTTCCCTTCTTTCAGTGAAATGTCAACCAGATTCAGCTTAGCCAGTATATTAGAATATAGATATCTTAAATACATATATTCAAGTATACTATAGACAGTCACTGTCCTCCTTGATGATCAATGGAGAGCCACTCTGCCAGCTGCCTCCAGGTAAGTCTATGGGAAGGGGTAAGGGAAAACAGGCAATGCAAGGGGGTGAAGAATGAGGTGGCCATGGTGAGGGAGGGAGTGGGGCAGGGCTGGGGGCTCATGCCCCTCCACATTTGTGCGCAGGACAGGGAAAGATGTGAGCTGCTCACTGTGGGGGTCAGGGCTCTCCACCCTGCTGCCCTAGTCCCGGGGGCCTCCACAGTGTGGGAGGGTAGAGCAGGGCAGGGGGGACTTGGTGTTGCTACTGCCACTACCACCACTCCCACCAGAAGTCCCATGCAAGCCATGCTGCCAAAGTGAGACACCCCCTGCCCACTCAGAAGCACAACTCTGCACCACCATGGAGAGCAGGGACCAGGCAGCATGTAGCCACTAGGTCTCATAGCCCTGGCAGCTGGGGCCCGCCTCTGGCAGGGCTGGGAGTGGGGGAGGGCAAGGGGCACCAGCAAGGCGGGGGGCGGGGGCTGTGGGTTAGAAGTGAGGTTACTGGCAAGGCTTGTGGGGGCGGGGGGAGTGCCTTGGGAGTGAGGGGCAACAGCATGGGCAGGGATAGGGCACAAATTTAAGGGTTGCTCAGGGCCACAAAGCAACAGGGGGACAGCTGTACCTAGACCCACAACCTGGTGAACAAAGGGGACAGGGGAAGCTCTGATTTTCCACGATAAAAAAACCAAAATCAAACACTAAAATACACAGGTATTTAGAATTTTTTTTACTGTAATGATTAAGGCACTGATAGGCTTCTAAATTGCTTTAAAATGTAAATATATGAATAAAACATTGTGTTCAACTGATACCTACATTATAGATAGATAGATAAATAGATAGATAGACAGACAGATGGACAGATAGGTATTAGTGGTGTTTCATTTTAATCATACATTTTGTTGTTTGGGGCTTTTTTTAATCAGAGAATTTGGGATTTTTAACAAAGAAAACCAGGATCCCTGCTCATCAGCCCTTCTCTCAATCTATTAAGCTCTCTTTTCATTCTACTTGTCAAAAAGTTCCTGTAACACTAGGTAGACACCAATCAGTACTGCCTGACACTTCTTTCCAGACATCTCAATCAGTATAAAGTTCATTGGCATATTTAATGTCTCTTTTTAGCTTCCTAGACTGCTTTTCCCAATTCATTAAATAAGCCAGGCACTCAATTTTTTGTGTCCATTTTTTATTGAAAACTGGCATTTTTCTGAAAAGTGGCATTTTTCTATTATACTTTCTCTAAATATTAAATGGATATGAAGCATAATTTTATTTTTAATTATAACAACAACTTCTTATACTAAGTAGCAAAAAACTATGCCTGCCTACTCCAGTAAACCATTTGGACTGCCAACCATTTGTTGAGCCAGGTGCTTGATTATCCTTTTTTAAATTGTTGCCTGCTTCACTTAACTATATACTTTGTGACAGCACTGCAACCTCCCCTTTAAAAGGGTTTTTAAACACCAAAATAGCTGAAGAAGTTATACTTGCTTACTTTTAAGTATTTTTCATATACAAATTAATATTGTTGAGTAATAAGGTCTATAGACTTTATTCTTTATCCTGCCACAAACGTACTGCATCATCAAGGCCAAGTTACTTTACATCTGTCCTTCATATCCACCATCCATGACATGGAAACACTATCAACCCTTTTTTATTAAACAACAACAAAAAATGTTGAAATTTATGTTAGAAATTCACCTTAAGAGATATACTAGTGATGAATGATACAATAAAGTTTAACTGAGAGAGAACGACTGGGGTAGCAGCCTTTTGAGTGCTGGGGAAGCAAACAAGAACCATTACTGCAATTGGCCATGCCACTGCCACTAGCAGCCAACGCTGCTCCAGGCACCACTGCTGCTCAAGGTACAGATATACCTCTGTCATTTATTTACAAATGGTTATGAAAGAAATTAATTTAATCTTATTCCATTTCTGTAAAGCAGATACTAGTTAACTGTGCAAAATATAACATATAGCAGCAGTTCTTAAATGTAAGATTTACTGATAAACAAAATAACTTATTTTTTTAGAAGCTTTCAATGCCATAAGTGTTTGTTAAGTATATGAATGCTGGTTATCCTTCTGCTTTTCTGTCAATTACAAAAGATAATGCTATAAACTTTAGTATTTTCACATGCTGTTAGAATTCCAGGGCAGAACATGCTCTTGAAACTTGAAAGGAGGGATAATTGTTTAAAAAAAGGGAAAGTGTCTTTCCTCATTTGGAATAAAAAAAAAAGCTTCCATTAACTGTACACTACAGGAAATTATAAAGAAATTAAACTTGCATTTTGAACAGCAAAAGGAAACTGAACACCAATACTAAAATTATAATATAGTGACACCACAAAACAGAATGCTGACTAGAAAGATTAAGACAATTAAATTGGAGTCAAGTTCAAACAAATACAGTACGTACTCCTAATTGCTGAGCAACCCATGACAAGGCTAAGTAGCACTTTCTCACCTGACCAGGCTGTAAGACCTAGTATCACAACTCCTAAAACAAACCTTGAGTGATTTTGAATGCATATGGACTTAAATTTATTCATAAACGGATTTTGTAATGAATATTCACTTCACATTAGAAATCCAGATACACTTGATTTAAAGTTTAAGGTCAAGTTTCTGGGTATAAATAGGTGTTCATTTATAGAAGAGAAAACTTTTAAGAAATTCTATAGTTACAGGAGCTAAGCAATGCATAGGCAATCTTTCCGTGAGAGCAACTCTCACAGAGGAGGTCTTCCAGGTGTCAACAAGGAAGTTCTTTCTCCTGGACCGGGGCATGTTTCCTCCCAGAGAAATTAAATGAATGTTTGTACATTCTAATTTCTATGGCGGGAGCAGTGATCCTCCCATAGAAATATAATACCTGTACATGGCCTGGTTGAATTAGCAGACAGTTTATTTTATTGCTTCACTAGTTATATAGTTCACTACTACATGGTTATCAACCCTAAGTGATAAATGACTAATAAGAAGAGAGTTGATAGATTTAAGATGCTGCGGTTCTTACCCTAGTATCCAGACCTTGTAATCCTTCTTCCTCTCACTTTTCCATGAGGAAAGGTGTGGGGAGGAAGGGAGGGAAAAGTATCACTATACACCAAACACCTAAGCAGAAGACATGGGTATTAAAGTTGAAAAGGCAGGTGCACAAGAGTCAGAAAATTCAGAAAACTTTTCTCCCACATAGATTATAGTTTCATAGCTGGTAGGGTCGGAAGCCAGTCTGTCACTGGTCATAAAAAATGAGCAGATGATCAAGTCTGACCCCCCCGCCACAGGCAGGAAAGAATGGTGGGGGTCAAATGACCCTGGTAAGGTGATTATTTACCCTCCTTTTGAAGATCCCCAGGGTAGAAGCGAGCACCACTTCCCTTGGAAGCTGGTCCCAGATCCTAGCCACCCTGACTGTGAAGCAGTGCTCCTGATATCTAGCCTGAATTGACTCTCTGTCAACTTATAGTCATTATTCCTTGTTACTCCTGGTAGCGCTCAGATTGCCTGCTGGTCCCCCTTGGCCAGTTTGTAGATGGCCACCAGATCCCCTCTCAACCTTCTCTTGTGGAGGCTGAACAGGTCCCATAGCCTCCACTTGTAGGGCCTGCCTTGCTGCCCCCTGATCATGCGAGTGCCCTCCTCTGGACCTTCTCGATGCTGGCCACATCCCTCCTGAAGTGCAGTGCCCAGAACTGGACACAGTACTCTCTTGATTTTTTTACTTGTTATGTATTTCATGGTGCTACTGTATTTCAGTAGCAGATCCATGCATAAAGGAGACTATAAATGCCTGCAGGTTAAAAGTAACCTTTCTGTTCCCAAGTGCCATAAGGAAATAAATGTTATTACAGGTGAAAATGTAAAGACATTTTCTATTAAAATAAAAAGTTTCATGGGAATGAAGTTATGTTCCCTAAAAAACAAAAGTATTCTTTTGATAGGCTTCTAAAAAAATCACGCTGAAGGTGCTAGCAAGGATTCCAGGTTTTTCTCATAAAACTTTCAGATTTAAAACAATGACATCAATTGCAGCTTTTTTATATAAAAGCAAAAAAACCCCAAACAAACAAAAATGATAATTTGTTACATTAAATTAAAATACCCTATTTACTTGAATAGTCGATAACCCTGAATATAAGCTCAGCCCCAGTAATTAGATTCTACATGGGGAAACACTGCTGTCACCTTCTGTTGTACTCCCCTGCCCTCCTCAGCCTGGCTCCTATCATTAGTGGAGCCATGTCCTCCACGAGGTGAGGCAAGACCAAGTTGTCCTGTGCCTCATCTGCATATAAATTATTGGAGCATCCCAGGACTCATGAAAAGAACACCCAGTACCAATCGCGAGTGGTGGGCTAATCAGGGCATGGATCCTTTGGGGGGAAGGGTGTTAATATGGAGTACACATACATACAGGCAGTCCTGTACATATAAGTAGCTGCCAAAGTGATGCTCAAAAGTGGGTTTATGAAGTATCTGTGCTAAGCCTTGCATCAGTTTCAAAAAAAAAAAAAAGGGTAATATGCATCAATTCTGGACAAACTGAAGCCTATACTGACATTTTAATTTCAAGGTTATTGTTTTCAAATTTCCTCCACATATCCATGTGCTCAGGGAGAGCAGGGTCTGCCAGCAAAGAGAAGGGGAAGGGCCTGTCAGGGGAAAAATTTGGGAAGAAGCAGAGAGCAAAAAAGCCACTTGACCTCTCAAATTTATTTTCCCTGCTATAGCAGTGGGAGGGAGGGAGAGTCAAGGCAAACCTCCAATAATTAGATTCTATACCTGGAAAATTATAATAAATTTATAAATTTTCCATATATAGAATCTAATTTGGGGGGTGGGGGTTGTCTTCAAGTAAATAAAGTCTTATTAAGATGGACTGCACGAACCTATGTTTGTGGTAGGTTCCCCTCAGAATGCTTGCCCAATAAGGGCTATGAGTTTTATAGTCATGCTCAGTGTTGGCTTCATTTAAATCAGCCTAATAAGCTGATTTCTATTACTGAGCACATGCTGGTTTCGGCAGCAGTTTAATGACAGACAATGTATTTAATGAGGTTTCCTTGTATGTAAATAACAGAAAGAACATTTTTCCCCATGCTCATTGGGGAGTGGGAAGGGGACCTCATCTTGTATTTGAGTAAATACTGGCAGTTCTACTGGAAAGCAATTAATAATTAGCTATATAAACTTTCACAAGAGGGTAGTTTAAAATCTCTCGGCAGTCATGTCCAAGAGTTCTTAAGTCTGCTAAGCCAAAACAGGAAATATTTCAATGAGGAATAATCTGAACCTATCAATAAATGACTGTATGCAAAAGCATGATGCAATATTATCAGTTTAAACAACTAACCAGTGCATTACCTTCAAAAAGTGGGGTTTGCTGGGGATTTTTTGTTTCTTCATCTGTAATTTTACTGGATACAAGTAATGATTTTATATCATGAACACATATTAGGGACATGCAGTAACTGAGTAACTGTTAGCATCATGATCCAAAAGGTCAGTTTTTATAAAACTTACAGTTCTTTATGTTTGTCCTCTGCCAGGATTTGGTCATTTGGCTTTAGCCCATACCTAAAAAAAGAAAAGATAGTTACGCACTTTGGTGTTTATCAGAATTATTGGAAAGAAACTTCATAAATCTCAAACCAGACAAAATAAAATGTAAAGATTTGGGGGTTTTAGGTTTTTGGAATATAGCTATCATCCTGAAATATTTATCTACTAAAATGTCCCTTGCATGAATGCATCCCCAACAGGGCTCTGTACCCCAGATTTCTGGTTTTTGCCACATACTCCCTCCCCAAATTGCCAGCCCCTCCAGAAGCCACACAGGCTGGATGGAACAGCTGTATGGGCTGGATCTTTGACACCCCTGCTCTAAACCATCCTAGCCAGGTTAAAGAAAACAAGATCTGCTTGCCAAATTTGTTAGCAGAGGCTATTAGATACAAAGAGATCTGAATTCTGATAAGAATTCTACATTTCTACATTTCTAAATTTCTTTATAGTTTAGTTTTCAGATAATTTACTTAGTCACAATTTTAGTAGGTCTATAACAACTTAGCAAAGCCAAATTTAGTTCAGATTAGAAAAGAATAAAGCATCATGAATGTTATTTCTTACAGTATTGTCTTCTTTCAAAGCTAAATCTTCCCTGCCAGTGAAGCCCCCTGAACCATTAATCTTTTCATTGAATTTTCTTGAACTCTCTTACAGAGAATGTAATCACTATTTAATGCATGTTCAAAACTGAAGAACTGGCCTTTTAATTTGCCAGGGTTGCTGAGAAACAAGACTGTGATGTAGTCTGCCACTGGTCATAAAAAATCTCTTTATTGTAACAAATGATCTCAAACCTCTTCTGAACTTGATTATATTCTCCTCTTTCTTACCAAACACTATACATTTGTTGCCATTTGGGGAACAATCACAAGTATTATGTTAACAAGACCAAATCATGAAGATCTGTGAGCCTGCAATGCTGAAATCAAGAATTCCTGCTCCAAAAGTAATAAATTTAAAAAATAGACACATAGTTGATACTTTATCAGTAACCTTTTTTAGAAACAAAATACTGAAATAGAACTACATAGAGTCATATGAGCTGCAAGCCAATGCTCTTATGTAGACATGCACAAGACTTAACAAAGTTATCAAAATAATTTCTTCCCCACAGTACATTAAACTACAGATTCCCTGAAATATGAACTGCTTGTTATATTGGTTTTGCTTTATTTTTGTTTTCTCATTCTATTCCCACAATCTTAGACACAATGGCCAGATCATATAACCATGAAACCCAACAATTTCCTACACTTAAAGCAAACCTAAGGGGTAGTAACAATAGCATTCTGGAAGTTTGTCAGTACAGTTGGATAATCCTTTTGCCAAACAAGTGACAGGGATACTGTATGATTTTAATACTAATGATTCACAGCAAATCCTACTAGCAAGTTCAAGTTGGTTATTTTTCCACCACTATTAAGAAATAATTTTTATTCTGTGCAACTTTTTATTGGGTACTTATATGATCCCTTCATTAGTTACCACAAAAAAATATTACACTAGCAGTCCAATCAGAACACATTGACGCCTCCATACAGTCATTATGTGTTTCTTTATGTCCTGGAATTTGTAAAAAAATCAATAACTAGAGTGCTTAATTGAAAATACTCCTCATAAGGAAAGATTATGACACTTCATTTAATCATTTTCCACCATCTAAAAGAGATACTGTATAATGGAAACTAATGATCCTTGTCTGTAATTAGCATTTTGGCACTGATACTCTGAATGGGACAAATAGCTTAGAGAGATAGTGCAGTTTAGATAACATGTAAGTTTCCAAAGCCTACCACTTCTAAGACCACATTAATTATGCACTGTGGAAATAACTTCAGGTTCAATGTCAAGATTAGGTTTGTTACATGAACCAATGTTTGCTCAAAAGCTGGTAACAAACAACTGTCCTAAGACCCAAAATAAGCCATTTAGAGATATGATCAAGCATATGGAAAACAAACAGACTATTCACAAAGGCTGATTTCTTTCAAGTCCTTCTGTGATTTGGTTCTACCAGTCTAAATAAAAAGATGGAGAAAAAGAGTGTATGACATGAATGCAGAGATCAGATTCAAAACCACATGCTCATGTATGCTGCTTAGGGACCTATGTTTAAGCCTAAAGAGCTATCCAGCAAAAGCAGGAAAAGGTTAAACTTTAACCTAACTTAGAGTTACACCCTACATGTTTACCCTACACCCTTCTTTAATGCTCACCTGGTGCCAGGGGACGACCAGGACATGAGCCTTCAGGCTTGACACTAGAGCATCATGTGCCAAGGAGTCAGGAACAGGCAAGATCAGGAAACAAGGGTCCAAACTAGAGACAAGTCAAGCTATCATGAGCAAATGGGTCAAGAGATCTGTAACAGACTGAGACTGAGGCAGAGCAACAAACAGCAAGCAGAAGTCATGACTAGTCACTAGCTAGAACAGAGTCTGGCAATTATTTCGGGTGGAGGGCCGCTTACCTAGTTTTGGCAGGCTGTCGAAGGCTGCATGGGTAGCCCTGCCCCTTGACAGGTGTCCTGCCCCTTGGTCACCATCTTGACCCAGCTCCATAGAGCCCCTGCTGCCTGGGATCCTGTGCTCTGCCACACTGCTCCGGGCCCCACTGGCACTGGGACACCAGTGCAGGCCCCGTGCTCCTGCAGGTTCCCGCACCTGCTCACTCCCAGTGCCCCCCAGCCCCACAGTACAGGCGGGGGGGCAGTGCTCATCCCTGAGCACGGAAAAAACTGGTTCCTTGCACACCCCATGGCCAGCACTCCCTGCTGCAGGCACTCGCAGCCCACACGGGGCTGTCTGGAGCAGGCACAATCAGCCCCACGGGTGGTGCAAGCAGCTACAGTACAGGGCGCTGCCCAAGGGGTAAGCAAGGGGCTGCTTTTCCCCATGCTCAGCACCAGCTTGTAACCCGGCCCCACTGCCAACCTGGGCCCCAGCTAGCTCTGGGCTCGTCCGTCGGGGCTCCACACGGTAGCAGCAGCTCTGCCCCACCCCCAGCTTGCCATGACGGGCAGCGTTTGCTACTACTGCCTGCCCAGGGCTCGCGCTCTGGGCAGCCGACAGGCGGTGGTGGCAGACACTACCTGGTGCGACAAGCGGGGGGGCTGCAGCTCCTGTCACCACACTCATCCCCGATGGGTTGCCAGAGGGCAGGTGAGGGACTGCTTTTCCCCCACCCCATGCTCAGCTTTTCCTGGGCCACTTTTCCCGGCGCTCCTTCCCTGCCCAGGGTCCTCCCCCGCCCTTCCCCCCCCCCCACTTACCTGAGGTTCCAGCGCAGGGCAGCCATCTGGTCCCAGGCCAGAAGCCTCTGCTGGGGCTCCTGGCTGGGGAGGCGGGGCCTCTGCTGTTGTGGGAGCCCATCAGGCTTCCCCTGGGTCCTACTGCTCTTGGTTCCTGTCATCTTTGACAGGAACCAAGGGCAGATAAATATTCATTTCCTAAATTTTTTAGGGGCCCCGCAGACTAGACAGAACGCCCTCACAGGCCGGATCCAGCCTATGGGCTGTACTCTGCCCACCCCTGAGCTAGAAGATCCAGAGCAGGAGTTGTAGCTATAAGGGACTGGAGTGGTCACAATCATTCAAGTAAAGCCACAAGACAAAAACACAAGACAGAAGACAGCTAGCAATCAGGAGCCAGGGGTCTAAAGCCACAACCTGGTGATCAGAGATCAGGAACTAGGATTGAGGCTGGAGTTAGGAACCAGGAACAAGGATTCAAGCAAAGCCTAGAAACCACGAGCCAGACAAAGAGGCATCTGCCCAATTGAGCAGCCTGAAGAACACTGAGATGTAAACTGCTTGGATCCAAGCAGCCACACCCATGAAAGTAACTCAAGCCCGCTGCAGATAGTTAGGCCCAACTCCAGTAATCAGGGCTACCTAAAGGCCTAAAACTGTTTCCCATCCTGGCTCTTGCCACATTGTAATGAATTAGATCAGCCTATTTTGCTATCACTGACTAAATCAGGTTCAAATTAAACATATTTGCCAACTCGTCTTTGTTCAAAAAGGTAATTCCTGGACTAGTGAAAAAAAATAACGTGAGAACAAATATTTTTTGCAAATATATTAAAAATGGTCTTTATAAAGGGACAGATTTCTCAGTGGCAGGAGGACCCCCTCTGGAAGTGGCTTTTTGTTAAGATGAAAATGCTATGCAAATCACTTTTGTGAAGATACCCTCAGAAAAAGCTTAGCTACTCAGTGAGTCCACCAGTACATCCTGAATGAATCAGACAATGTTAAGATGTCACAAAATACTGTAACTACTGTGCTAGACTATAGTTTAATCAGTAAGAGGCCCTTTAAAATATGGACTTCATCATGGAGTTCTGCACAAGGTCTCTCCAGGGCCCCTAACCAACACTAATGATTTCAGGTGGAGCAGAGGTCAGTCTATGGCCCATGGGCCAGATCCAGCCCAAGGACAAATGGCGGTGACTGGATCCTAATGCCTGCCCACTTCTAACCCAAGTTGGATCGCTGCAGCCTCTCTGCCAAAAAATTACTGCTGACCGCTGGTACAGAGCCTCGCTGTAGGTCCATCAGAAAATATTTTTAAATGATGATTCAGGGTTTATACGGTTAACTCTTAAAGTGATATTAGTCACTTTCATCTTCCTTTAAAAAAAAGAAAAAGTGTACTTATCTGTATGTGCTTTTAATAATTAATTTATAAAAACTAGGACAGTGAGCATCAGGAATGTCTGTGCTTACTTGTCTATTTTTCAGACAGTCAGCTTCTCTTTGACACTCCAAGAGATCTCTCAGGCTAAAAAAGCCCTGTCTGAGGCTTACTGTAAATCTGCTGCCATGGTATATTTTTTCCCATTTGATGAGAAGCAGCATCAACATTTGTGATCAACAGACACCTAAAAATATTTACAGCTATCATAGCGTATTTGATTTGGAGTTGTTCAAAACCAGCATTAAGACTTACCATTACGCTTGGTAACTCCATTTTTTTTTCATTTCCTCAAACCTGGTTTACCCAGAGAGAGAGAAAGTAGTGACTGAACTGCTTTAAAAATATTGGTGAAAGAACTGCTTTAATTCATTTAAGATTTTGGCAGCTTTGGCTATTCCCATAATCACTCTGAAATTCTAAAGTAGCCTATTATATTCCATGAATGTTAAAGAGAATTACTAGCCTAAAGCTGAAAATCTGAGTATTAAGGATTATAGCACATTTATATCACTACAGTAAAGCCATTTAGCCTTAGCTCTACAGGCTGAACATTCCTTTAAAACACACACACACAAATAGCATGCATTATATGAATTCTAGCAACTAATATAAGTAATTTAAACTAATGCCCATACATCCTGCCCCAGATACCAGGTCTCAGACATAACCCATTTCCTTAAAAGCCCAAGGAAAAAGCTGCAGAATGACTTGAAATGTATCTGTCCCACTCAAATTGTAACTTCATAATCCTGCAATCACCTCTACCCCATA
Source organism: Crocodylus porosus (assembly GCF_001723895.1). NCBI lineage: Eukaryota > Metazoa > Chordata > Crocodylia > Crocodylidae > Crocodylus > Crocodylus porosus. The sequence continues at coordinate 41,499,673 of NW_017728951.1, read as the reverse complement.
ATTTTATCCTCAGTCTTCTTCCTGTCCGACCTTGTTCCTGTACAATCCCTTGAAGTCTCTACTTGCACTTTTGACTCCTCCCTGAACAGCACATTCCTGTCCTCCGCACTATGCATTTCTGATCCCAACTATCCTATGTCCATTACTCCCTCCTGCACCTCGTAGGCTACTGGATATCTCCACAGTCTGCCAGCATGCATCAGCTTCCCACTTCCTTTATTTAAGCTTTCTCTTAAGTCAAACCATTGAACAGAAAAGGACAGTCATATTATCTGATAATATGCTGGCTTCAGTCATGTGGAAAACAAAGAAAAACAGTTCAGCTTTACTAGGGTTAGCTCCATTTCCACCTGCAAAGGCTAAAAAGAATGGACAGCCATTCTATTTGAAACAATCTTCTGCCAGTGGCCAACTGAAAAATAAATGAGGAATGGTTGCCATTTTGGGAAATAATCACAAGTATTATGTTAACAAGACCAAATCATGAAGATCTGTGAGCCTGCAACTCTGAAATAAAGAATCCCCCCTCCAAAAGTAATAAATTAAAAACAATAGACACATAGTTGATGTGTATCCTTTTTAGAAATAAAATACTGAAATATAACTATATATAGTCACACACACACTTATATATATACACATATACACACATATATACATATATATTTCTATTTCTCTCTCTCACAGATGCACATGGGCAGATGATCCTGTTGGTTGCCAGAAAGAGATTCCACTTACTTTCTACTACAGGGGTGGGCAATTATTTCAGGCGGAGGGCCGCTTACTGAGTTTTGACAAGCCATCGAGGGCTGCATGACAGGCAGCCAGGGACAGATAAATATTAATCTTCTAAATTTTTTATGGGCTCCATGGGCCAGACAGAATGGCCTGGTGGGCCACATCCAGCCCACAGGATGCATTTTGCCCACCTCTGCTCTACTACCTGCTGACATGAATAAGGTACATACTGGTCCAGCATCTTTGTTACATACCTCAACCCTCTACCCAGCCTTTGGCACCCACACGCCTTTTGCCAATATCTCTCCCTCTCTCATACCCAAATTTTCATCCTGTTTCTCATCAAAAGGTGGCTACATTAGGAAAATTATTTTGTGTTCATTAATGTCACTGAACCAGTGGTGACCAGGAAAAATGACTCATAATCAAAAGACACCATTTCCCTGCACCCTACAATCTTTCCCTGAACTAGTATCTATTCATGTCCTGTCACCACCTTCATCTCTTTGCTCCACCACAATTCCTTAAAATCTCTTCCTGTTCCTGTTGCTCTCGCCCATTCTACTCCTCATATCCCCCTTTGCTCACTGCCTTCTCTAAAAAGTTCCATTTCCTGTAGCTTTACACTTTTCTTTTCACTGACAGGCCCACATATTCATGAGTCATAACCTAACCCAAGGGCAGGCTGGCTTCAGATCAACTGGAAAGGAGAGATTGAATATAGTCAAGGAAAGACAGTCACACAGCTGTCTTAACTAAAAGCATTCTGTGGCTTCAGACTCTTCACTTTACAAAAGGCAAATCTCTACCGGTTGGAAGTCAGAAAGCAAAGCATTCAAGTCTCTAATAATTAAACTATAAACATTGTGAAACTTTGGTTCCAAAGGTGAAGAGCCTCTTTAAACAAAAACTTCTCTCAACAGCCCCTTCTACCTTATTTCCTTTAAACCTAGAGCTGATTGCAACTGTGGTATTATTTTATGATAAAAAATAACACAACTAGGCAGGCCTGAAAGTTTTGAGTACATCATAGAACAGATACTTATGACACAACTACTGCTTTTTAAAAAGCATCTTAAATAAAGGAATTTGAACTCATAACAGAAACCCAGATTGAGCTTGTTTTAGTTTAGAAAACACTTTGCTTAGGACTTTCTTTCTTGAATGTGAAAGTTTTAGTGTGCTGCAGATACTTTAGCAACTCTGCACAGAATTTGAGATGGAAGTGTTTCTCATATGTCTACTTTTCCAATACTGGCTTTTCCCCAACTCATGTAGCATTTAGTTTACCAGCATCATGCCCTCTACAGATTTAAAGTCTTTGGCTTCTGTTGTTTGTTTGTTTTTACATCAGAATTGGTTTAAGTGGAGTTTAACCAATGTTGTCAGCAAAAGTCCTTTTGCAAAAGATTTCTGAGGTTCCACCTTGTCAGAATTCAACACAGTAGTAAACTCAGGGAATAAAGTTATACCACCTATTATTCAAAAGTTCAGCATTCCCTAGGCTTGCAATAATTATCATGCTTGTTTTGACATTATCAGGATAACCAGTTTATTGCATTACGAATAAGCATTATTTTTAATGTAAGCAGGGTTCAGCGTAGATTCTTCTGATTCAGCATTCCAATCCCAACAGACTGTTGAACCGAAAAGACTCTCCATAAACAGTGTGCTTAGAAATCAGGATTTTAGCAGCTACTAATAATGTAAGACAGGTTTAAGGGGCTTTTGAATTTAAGTCAAAACAATAATAGGTTTAAATGATTAAAATGGATTAAGAAAGCCAGAAAAGTTCAGTGCTCACCACACTGAGGCAAACTATGATCAGTTAATAAGGTCTGAGCTATCTGTCTAGATAGAAGCATACAGTAAGAACCTTTTCAAATCAGTATAGTTTATTGTAATTAAACCAGAGGACCAGGAACTGAAAAATATATGTAAGCATTCAGAAGTCTATGAAAATATTTTCAAAATTCTCTTTTTTGGAATGTATAATTGTAGAAGCTTTGTTCCCTCTTCCCAAGAGCTTCTTTTGAGAAGGAACATAAGAAAGCTGTAATTATTGTATGCACTACATCTATTGCAATCCTCAACAGATATTTTCAGTTCCCCTCAGTGGCAGAACGTATTTCATGTTACTCTCTTATGTTCAGGCATCTTTCAGTATTACGTCATTAGTGCCTAAGTTGCTAGTTTTATGCAAATACGGTTTCATTATTTAATCAACATTTGAAATAAAAGTGTAGTCCATGTATTGATTTGCTTATTCTTTTGAATATTCCACATTCAAGCTGTGCCATTAATCACTTAAGTCATATTTTATTGTTTATGTTCTGGAACCAGAGCCTAACTTCATGCACTGCTTCTTCTGCAACTATAAAAACAAAACAAAGTTTGTTTGAATGCATTTTAACTATAAGTACAAGCCTCGTTTCACAACAATCAAGAAAACTAACTTTGTTCACATAAAAATTCAGAAAAAGATTAATAATAAAAAAAAAAGTGTGCAAACAGACTAAGCAAGAGGCTGTTCATTCCACTACTACTTTGCCATTGCAATGGCAGAGCTTTAGTAGTGACCATGTTTTTCATCTGTGGCATTCCCTGCCTGAACCCGTTCTGCCCTGCCACATGGGGTCCTGCCTGCTGGGACAGGGAGCCTGAGACCACAGTGGGCAGCTGGCCCCCTCCCCACACAGAGATCTAGGGAGCATGGGGTCCCCCTTGCCCCTCCCCCCACAGAGCGTGTGCAGTGGTTGGAAGCTGCCCCCCCGCCCAAGCCCACAGAAGGCAGTCCATGTCCGGCCCCCCACAGACTCCATACCGGCTGTGCTGTCCATGATGGGGGGGCGGAGGAAGCCAGGCTCCACACTCCACTATGCGGCAGCTGGGGCTTGGGCGCTGCTGTGGGGGACAGGGGGCTGTGGACCTGGGTCTCTGGCACTACAGCCCTTGCAACTGGGCTGCGGGGGGGAAGGGGGCAAGGGCCTTGCATTCTGTACCTGCATTCTGTAAGCTAAGAGGACAGGGGGAGCTCTGATTTTCCATTATAAAAAAAACCCAAAATCAAATACCAAAAGGTATTTAGAATTTATCTTATTATAGAGATTGAGGCAAATTGCTTTAAAGTTGTAAATATCTCAATAAAACATTGTGTTCAATTAATGCCATTATATA
>NW_017728951.1:41480615-41495644 GCF_001723895.1 Crocodylus porosus | reverse complement strand
AAAAAAAAAAAAATCAAAAAAAAAAAATCAGAGAATTTGTTTTGTTTTTTTTCAATCAGAGAAAACCAGGATCCCTGCTTATGACAGAGGTGTCAAAGATGCACCCCAGAGGCTGGATCTATCCCCCAGTGATGCCCTGGGTCTGAGTTGACCGACATTGCATAGGGCCTGGAATGCATGCCACAGGTTTCAAGATCTGTGCCACACAAGGTGTGCTCTCCTCCCCCATAGCTGGTTCAGGAACCTTGCTGCATACAGTGCCCACTCCAATTGACCAAGGGGAATAGGGAGTGCCTCGTGTAGTACAAATCCTGGATAGGTTAGAATGGGTGCGACATGTGGTGTGGGTCCACAAGTGGACACCTGTAACAGGAAGCCAACTGCTCCTGTTACCAAAGAGGAACTTACATGTGGCAAATCTGAGCAGCAGCCACGGAGCAGAGAAAACTGCATATTAGAATTAAGGAGAGGCAGCTATGCTGAAGAGGAACAGTCACTTGATTAGAAGGGGCCATGCTCCGAGGAACTTAAAAAAGGAAGCTTAGGAAAAAGAAGGGCGGGGAATGGTACTTTATAGGGGACAAAGGTATCAGTAGGGGATAGGTGCCTGAGGGACCCTGACAGGCACTAAATGCCTGAAACAGAGAGCAGTGAAAGCCTGATGGAATAAAGGCTGCAAATATGTTTGTTTGTTTATCCCACAATATGCTTTTTTCTTTTTCTCTCTTTTTTTTTTTGTTCATTTACGCCAAGCAGTGCGAGCTTTTGTTAAAGTGGCAGCTTTTTTTACATTCCTGTTTGAACTGGTTGTCCAGATGTGACTATAAGAGGCAATGACAAAGCCATAAGATGCCAGGGAGGTATGGCAGAGAGCCATGCTAGAACAGGGACCAAGACACAGAGGGCGAACAGCCCAAAACAGAGGTGTCCTTAAGTCAAAAAGGCCATAGGGCAAGAATATCAGGACCAGGAGCCTGAACCCAAGAGGGTGAGACACCTGAGAAGGGCAAGACGGGCTGGGTCCTCAAAGTTGGGGTCCAGAACAGTGAACCTTGGGCTATGGACCCAGCTAAAGGAAAGGGGTAAAGGCTGGAAAGGCTAAGGCCCTTGAGCCAGGCCTAGAGGCCACAGGACACCTGACACTGTTTTGGGGGATGAGCTAACCCGTTGCAACGATTAACCAGTAACACCTATGAAGCATGGACATGGTTGTGGTGGAGGAAGGAGACCACAAATCTAACCCTTAAGGCTGTCAGAGCCTGCGAAAACAGGACATGAGGAAAAAACAGAGGGAGCAAGGCCCAGGAGACTCACCAACCCCATGTAAACGGTCTCCCCTCATTAATTTTCTTTACTGTAACAGAGCACAAGTTGCAGTCTGTCACTCAGAGGGTCTGGGCAAGCAGCAGAGCACCCTGCAGGAAGCTGCACTTCCAATCAGGCACAACTGCCTGATTGGAAACAGGGCCCAGCTGTTTGTGATAAAAGCAGGCCCTGAGCAGTGGAGCCAGCAGTTCGCTGCTAGCAGCCAAGGAGAGAATATCACCCATAGTTTCTAGGGTTGGAAGGGACCTGAGCAGATCATTGAGTCTGACTCCCTGCCACCTTGTTTGTCTAGCTCCCTCTTAAACACCCCCAGGGTAGGAGCCAGCACCACTTCTCTTGGAAGTTGATTCCAGATCCTAGCCGCCCAACCATGAAGTAGCGCCTCAAAAGAAGATTTGCTTCTTTTCTTTTAGCGCCTAGCCTAAAAGAAGATTTGCTTCTTATCTCACTCACCCCAAGTCACCTCAGCTGGGACTTGAGCCCAGATCTCCCACATGGTAGGCAGGAACACTGCCCCACAGCCACCACCGGAACTGCTGCTTATGTAACATCTTGGAGGTACAAGCCAGGTTCTATGGGGATGCTGGAGACTCCTGGTCTTGAAGCATGACCTAAAACTACATCCTGCTGAGGCTGGATGGTGTGGTGGGGCTGTCCCAGGAAATGGCACACCTGTGTCTCCCCCATTAAGGGTGAGTATGGGGCACCAGAAAGGGGAAGGCTGGGGAAGCACACCCCAAAAGACAAAGCAAAGGCCCAGGTTAAGTGTGTGGGGCCTGAAGCCGGGTTCAGGTCATGAAGGGGCCTGAGATGGCCCAGGTGCACTGTGAGATATGAGGTTCATAAGGGGAGCTGGGTGTGAGGCTCCAGAGGCAAGAAGGAGGCCCAGTGTTGGGCAAGAGATGAGGCCCCAGTGGGGGGACCAAGAGGGTCTTCAGCCGGGCAGGAGCCAGAGGGAAAGGGAGCCCTGAGTAGGGGTGATTGAGAGCCCAGTGCAGGAACATAGGGATTGAGAGTCCAGACATGAGGACAGAGAGATTGCAAGCTCCAGTATGAGGGTATGGGAGTGATGGACCAGATGTGAGGCAACAGAATGAGGGCACGGGAATAAAAACCCTAGACTGGGGCACTGGTTTCTTAGGCCTGGTGTTAGGCTATGGATACTATCTGCAAGGCATGGGACATGGTATAAGGGGAGGTTCAGAGCTGTTTATAGGCCCTTGGCATAGCGTAAGTAAATGGGCAGCCACTGGCCTGGTTAACAACTTTCAATTGTTTCATCAAAGGTGTAGCAGGAGAGGCAGGGAGGCAGTTAGCCCTCAGACAACAGGGCAGGCCAACAACTCAACCAGCCCTGGGACACCCACTTGTTACATTTACCAATGAAGGCACAGCAGGTGAGTGAGTAGGTTGCAAGCTGGGGAAACCCAAGTGGGCCATGGTGGCGGCCCTTAGGCACCATCTCGTTATAGCACCATAGGTACTGGATTCACCCTGAGAAGGGAAACAGGGGAATCCATGGGCCTGATCTGACCCCTGAACCAGCCCAGTACCACTCATTCAGCTCACAGGACCAGGTGAGTTTGACACGTCTGACTTAGGAGGATCTGTTCACAACTTACTGTTCTCCTGCTGTTAGTAGTTTAAATGTGACGTAGCAAAAAATGAAAATATTTAGTGTAGGGAACAATCCCATGTTGGCAGGGGGTGGAGAAAACATCAAACTGGTCTTTTCCACCTCTAACTTTGATGAAAACAACACCAGTTTAAATAAATAATAAAGCTAATAGGATGCAAAGACAAAAAGACAGTTTATACTGTTCATTTTGGAAGTGGGTCAACAATTGCATTTTAAAAGGAGAAAGAAGTTAGTTACTGACACAGCAATTCATAATTTCTTTTAATTAGTACCTCCATGAATAATAATTTGGTAGCAACCTAATTCAGAAGGACAGAACCCAAAGTCTCAACAAAAAATATAAACTTAGAATAGAAAGATAAGAAAAGCAGAAGGATCCTTAGCTTTTCTTAAGGAAGATATGCAACCTGAAAATCTGAAAGAGAGAATTCTGCAATCAAAATCTACACTTCTGGCTACAGCTCTGATAATCTTTTCTTAATACACTCATCCAACTTCCTATTTCATATCCTCCTAGCCCTAGTTCAGGATTACACACTTCAAATTTCTGGACATTTTACATTATTTTTCAATTAGCGACTTAATTTTTCATTTGGAATGGCTGGAAACATAGTGTAATATGTAGTAGCAGGTTTTACTCTCAAGACCACCATTTCTCAGAACACGTTGCCTTTCTTCAGTTAAAAACACACTTTGGTTTGTTTGTTTTTTCCCAGGTATCAGACTAGGTTTAAAATGTTCAGAGCAACAGAGTGAAATTTTTCTCATTTGTACTTAGTGTACCTATACATTTTAACAGTCTGAATAGTAAGTTGTATTCATACTGCTTTAGTTTAAAGTATAATTACTTCAAATTCAAGCCCCAACTTTCAATTATTTCAACTCTGGAAGCAGGGGAAAAAAATCCTCCAAGAATAACAATCACATAAACAGTTCTATTTAAATATAACAAAATAACAAGTGATAAGGGACTGAAGAGCAGTCTTTTCTCTTCCCATTTTTCCATGCCCTGTAATGGAGACATACATGCACATTATTAATGTAGTATTCTTCCCACATTCAACCTAACCAAGATATAACTTCAAACACTTGTGCTTCAATATCATCTACTGGCAATCAGTAACAATCCTGTGAATCACTGTCTTGTTTTAAGCAGCAGTGTAAATGGGAATGCAATTGCAGTTTACAAGTAACTACCTTGTAGGGGAGTAGGTGTCACTTCGAAACACGGGAATACTGGTCACAGCTAAGACGTGGGAGTTTTGACTGGGATTCACTGATGCTGTTGCTAGTACTTAAGGAACTCAGATGTTCCTGGCTGCAGTCTTGCTCTTCTACTCAGGAGTCTTCTAATCAGTAGACTGCCAAAACTGGCATCAGGAAAAAAAATGTTTTTAAGACTAGGTCATTTACAAGGACTCGGAAGGGTTCTGCTTTACTCTGTAGTGCAACAAACAATTCTTTTCCTATGGGCATATATTAACCAATTACTCCCCTGTAAATGTAGTAGTGAAGCCCCGGTAGTGTCCTTACCTCCCCTCCTTTAATCTCTGGCATGTTATTGGGTTTGTTGTTTTGCGTACTGTGCTTTATAGCCATGTGAGGGTCTGAAGTGGTTATTTTAGGAACTCCTTGAGTAATGATGGCCTGCAAACACAAGGAACTCAGTTCACTGGTGCAGGAGGCCCATTACAGACCTATGTTCTCTATAGTTTATCATCAAAATGAAACCAAATTCCACACAGGTGCAATCATGTAACCCAATGGTGCCTAACTTTTTCACCCTGCAAGCTGCATGGGTGATGCCTGGTCTCTCCCCAAACCCAGGCCAAATCTGGCCAATAGGCTAGATCCAGCTTGTGGGGCGGGGAGAGGAGATGGGGGTTGCAGTGGGGGCCTGATCCAGGTTTAAGTGCTTTTCTTTGAAGTGAATGTTTTTTTATATATAATTTCAGGTGAATATAAAAAAAAATTATCTCTGGCCACTCAACTTTGTTGATGTGCAACTATATTAATCTTTTAAATAGGGATTTCTCTGGGACATAAATGAAGAACATAAACATTATATTTTGCTGTCTCTCACAAGACAGGTTCTGTTTCAGGGTTAATTTAAAAACAAACAAACAAGAATGTTTATGGCCCATTCATTGTTTAAGGAACATTTATTCAAAGACCATCAGAATCAAACATTCATAACCACAGAGAGTTTGTTTTTAAGATCAGGATTTACGTTTTGCTGTAGTTTGAAAAGTTCTTTGAAACTGCCAGAAATTCTCTCAAATTTCCACCTCTGAAAGACTTGGCTGGGATTAGATAGATGTTTGGCTGGGGCAGTTTAGTCAGGGATGATTCTGCCTTGAGAAAGGGGTTACACCAGATGAGCTCATGAGGTCCCTTCCAGCCCTACATTCCTAGGATGCTATTAAGAGATATTTTTTACTTTGACTCTTTGCAGTAAAAATGACAAAACCACTTCCACATGAAAATGTAATATGCTGAGTTTTAAAAGTTGTGCCAAAGATCAAGGTATCATCCCCAAAAACACCTAATCTTGGTGGATAAACTGAGGACCCAAAGTCAAGATCCACCCTTCTGTTGTAATTCCTGCAATTTGCTAACCCTTCAAATTCTACATTTTAATTTCCATACCATAAAACTTATGGATATCATGACCCCCATCATTTTGACCGCAACCCATTTTCTCAAACTCTTGGTATTCTGAACAGCCAACATCTACAAATATGCAAAATCATGAGTCTGTGCTCTTCAGAATGGCAAAGTAAAGCTGAAGTATAGCTGTTTCAAAAGGAAAACCAGATCACTGACATTGTTACTTTTAGGAAGCTGTGGTCTTGTGCAACTGGTTGTATAAAAGGAAGTATGCAAAGTCACGAGGATAAAAAGCGTCTACTGTAAACAGTACTTGACATGCTGCCATCTTTACAGGCAGGACTGAAAAACACTGGCTACCTTCTTATAAAGGTCATATAAAGCAAACAGTGCATTTATGATACATATACATTGAAACACCTCATAAAGAAAGATGGATGAATGAATGAATATTTTTTTTAGGTAAGATTGGCTGTAAAGACATAAATGATCTTATTGTATGCAACGGAAGCCAAATGTGATAATACAGGGTTATACTAGCAGTAAAACATATGGGCACTAGAGCCTATTTTTTTGCAGATGACCCTATTAAGCATTTTATCCCCAAAATGTGTGCATCACTGAGACGCAATAAAGTGTGAACAGTCTGAAATAACATAACCCACTAATAAATGGGTCTAGGGAAATACTCCTATCAAATTTTGTCATTTTCCTAGCATCTTTTAAAAGTTAAAGGAATTCCAAACAGTAAGGAAACAAAGCTTTAATAAAAATCTTCTCTCACAAAAATATAACCCAAATAGCAAACCACTGAAATAAAAACAAAAACCTAGTACAAAATGTCTGTTATTTTTAAACTGGACTGCTAACTGCAATATAATTTTGCAGCAATTATGAGACTGTTTTACTTCATTACTATAGCAACTAGAAACATTCCCCATTTGTTGTCATCAATTTTGGTTTTAGAAGGAAGGAAAGGGCTATAAAACCAGAGCCACACTAGTCTTAAAAAGGAATGTCTGCATTTGTACCAAAACTTACAACTTAAATCATGTCCTTATGTAATGGATTCAGTATAAAAGAAAATACGCTCTTGCAAGTCTAGACCACAGACTCATCAATCTTTTGGCTAGAGAATGATTCAGCCCAATCAATGGCAATTCCTTTTTTGTATAAAATATGTGATGTTTTGTAGCTTTTAATGGTTTTCAGGGCAATATCTCCTGTCACAGAAGCTCTGTTTTTTAACAAAAGAGCTCTTACTTGTTTCATTATGAAGACAAGGGGAAATATGTGTTTTAGTAGTTTGAAACAATTTTTAAACATCTGTTTTAGTGATATTGTGAATAGCACATTAAATATGAAAGTTAAGAGTAATTAAATTTAGAATGTTTGCTTTTTATCCATTTTGGACATGGAAAACTGGCTTGATGATATGCTTTACAAATACCGTGAAAAAAATAATCAAGAAAAATGTTTTACTTCTGATTTTATTTAATCAGTTTTTAATGTTAGAAAACTTTGAGCTGAAACTATCTATGCATCCCTTCACATTGTGTGCAAAAGAAAATAGAAAATTAACTGCTTAAGAACAAGTTTTCTACTTTAAAAGGTAGGAAAAAATAGCAAATGTTCCGTTGCATTAAAAGAATAAAAACCCCTCTATATGCAATATATTTGAGGCTACCATGTGGAGGTATGTATTTCCTGAAAATTAAGTAACTGATGTGTAAACAATAATAAAGACAAAATTATAAAATTTAAAACATTTCACATTTACTGACATTCTACACCCTGTTGCAATTTACAAACAACTACATAAAAGCACCCCCAAAATGATTTCTCAACTTCAGGATGGCCCAAAAGATTAAAAAACCAGAAAAGAACGGCCCATACAAAGGTTGATCTTTCCATATACTCCTTTATAAGATGCCTATCTGAAGCCCTCGTATTATTCATTACCACCACAGTTTTGGCAGTGCACAAGCAGCCACAATTACATTTACAAACTTTTCTAAGCACATTAGTGATGAAAGGCTCCTCTCATGCATAAGTATATAAACTGTTAATAATTTATTAATGTATTTATTTATGAAACATTATTAATATCAATACTTTGATTTAATAAATATAATGCTAACGTATTTATACATTTTATAAAATTAAAGGTTTACTCTATCCTGAATATTAGAAAATTCAGTCTGGAACATGCGCAGTTGTCAGTCTGGGATTAAGAAGGCAATGGATCCATGTTGCAAGGCACCCTTCAAAAAGGAAGCGGCACAGCTTTCAGGTCAACTATAAATAGGAATTTTTAGTAAGCACTATCAGCATGTTCTGCACTAATGAAAACAGACCTGAACTTAAAAACAAAAAAAATACACCAGGGTGCTAGTCCACCTCTTCAGTACCCAAAGGACTGCCAACACATCCAAGATCTTAGTTTGACTCTATTTCTCAGAGTTTCTGAGCTTTTGTCCATTTAAAACTACTAACACAAATTCCACTTCTCAAACCCCATGCCTTGCTTGATTCAGAGGCTCCATGGAAAAGTCCCTCTACTCCTAACAGTCCTTTCACTCCTACACTCTGCTGCCTGCCCCAGAGTTACCCTGCTCCAAGGCTCACACAGAAACCAACCCACCAGGGTTCCTTGTAGACTTCCTAATCCCTGAAGATTTCCCCTTCATCAGGCTACTTGCTGCTTTTATATGTACCTAAACTTTGGCTCTTCAATCTCAGCTGGGATTTTATTAGATAATGCCAACTTTTTGTAGACAGCCTGCATCCTGTAATAAAACTACAATTTAATTTAATGATATTACGTTCCCATTTTTGATGGCACAGTTTGAATGAACTGATTAAATCTTACCTTCTCCTAGTGACAAATATATTGTGGAGGAGTAACAGGGGAATATTTGCCTACTTACAATTTAACATGGACAACAAGCTGTTGGCAACCAATGTACAATTTTTTTACTTCCATCACAACAACCAGCCTAGGACCATGACTACATAAGAAAATTTAATTGTAAAACTTCTGTCATATAGCTTCCAGTACTGCAATACCCATATCATGTGCACACTTGACCACCACACATTTTAACAAAAAAGATTGTTTCAGCAGAAGCCATTACCATCATCTCCCACACAGCCATACTACCTATGGAACAACATACTGTAGGATGTCAGCATTATGCACAGGGATTTCCTGAATCAGGTTTAAGTTCCCACATATACCTTTCCTTCTATTTTACATAGGTCTCTTCTCCAAAAACTCATATATTTTCTCACTCTTCCCCAGAAATGTGAATCATGAACTTTTGTTAGATTTAAAGACAATAATTATTTTACACTTGTACAGCTTGTTGCAGTGAAAGCAAGACAACCAAGGGGCAAATCACACAAAATCCCTTTAACTGATCAGTTGCATGTAGTCAAACAGTGTTTCTGGGACCGTACGCTGAGCAACAAATGGTCATCATCCAGGTGTCAAGGCCAATAGTACAAGATTGTGATCTTGGACAAAATGCAGAAAAACAAACAGATCTGATATAATGGACTTCTGTAACTGCAACTGGACGAGAGATTGCGTGCAGAATGAGGATATGCACACCCTTACACAAATACTTACAGATTATGTTTCACTGACAAATAAAATGTTGGCTAGTTGGGGAAAATAAGGGATGCTCAAATCTTCAGAAAATTAGAATTTTTAAAATTAAAATATAATTAGTGGGAACAATTTTCCAGGACAAAAGTGTTCCTATTATTAAGGCTGCAATGCCAGTGACAATTTGTGGGGATTTAACCTACACTGTTTTTCTGGTTGATGAAACAATATACCAAGTATTTAGTGAGCAGCAAAGAAAGATGTATCTGGTCTTTGAACAGTTGTAGGATGGCTGTTGAATGTGCTTTTGATACACAGAGAGGACACAGGAAATAACCCTGATTAGGGTCGATCTCAGTGAGCCAAATATCCCTATTGTTATTGCTTTGCCAATATTATGCAAAAATACAATTTGCAGCAAAGTGTACCTGTAAGTGGAACACTGAGATGGAAACATGATTCACTGATTTCAAACAGTCAGACACAGACACAAAAGAAGTTACAGGAACCAACTGAGATGCTGTACAGCAGAAGTGTCAAAGACAGGACCAGCAGAACCCTACCACCTGGCCCCTCCCCATGATGGCCAGGTGGTGGGGAGGGGGCATGTCTCAGGTTAGACCTATGCGCTTGTGTTACATGCCTAGGGAACACCCAGAGACAGTCTGCAGACCTGATTCAGCCCAAGGACAGGACCAGCACCACTTATCCAGCCTGCAGGGCATGGCAAGTTTGACATAGTGGCTGTACAGTTAAAGGAGACTCTAAAAGATCACTTTCATGCACTGTTGTAGTAAGGCACTGAGCTCTGTTTATGTACTACTTAAAACTAATCGGCTTGAATATGGATTTTCAATTATCTATAAGTGATTTTTAAGGATTTGGTGCAAAAATTGCTCATTTGGGCTGTAATAAAATTTAAGACTTGGTAAATAAATCATGCTTTTGGGGGGAAAATATTTCATTGTACAGTAACAAACAGGGAATACTTAAATACTCAAATTTATTAAACAGCTTATTTGGAACACACCCACACCAACCACCACCAGGTCCCAACTGGTTCTACATTAAATCACAGAACTGTTTACATATATCCACAGCAGTTCCCTCACAAAAACAAAAATATATTGTTTTTCATTGTCCAAGTAATTCCTCTTTCTGATTAAGGTCAGTCTCTGAGCAGGTGTGCTGTGGACAATTCAAAGATACATCCAGCAGGCACAGTGGATAAACAAAGAATACAACATTATTAATGTTAACAGAAAGGAAAGGAAAAAATTTCCATAAAAGGAAATAGAGGGACAGACTACCTTTGGGACAGCTTCAAGATTGCTCCATAGTTCTCAGCATGGTAAGCAGTATGTAGAATGCTGTCAAAAGCCTAGGGCAGGAGTTGGCAACCTATGGCCCCTGGGTTAATTCCAGCCCACGAAGAAGCTGAAACCAGCCTGGGAAGATCTAACTTGACCTGGGGAAGCATAGAGGTTCAGGCATCTCAAAACTGCACTGAACTCATTCTTTCCACAGCCCCCTCCTCAACAACCTTCCCTACCGCTCTCTTGTACCTGCACTTACCTAGCTAGAGAGGGACCAGATATCTGCAGTGAAGGACATATCTGTTTGAGCCCTCCAGGGGTAGAGATTTGCAGCTGTGGCACAAGACAAAACACAAGCTCTGGCCCAGGGCTGCAAAATGTTGTGAACCCCCTGAGTCTAAAGCCATAAGGGAAAAAGATTGTATATACAGTATCCCAAGCTCTAAGTTAAAAAAAAAAAAAAAATCAATATTGCTAAGCTAGTCAGGCAGTTGTAATTATAGTTCTCCTGACTGCTGGAGAATTCATTATTGAGGATCTCAAAGGCAGAGAATTACAGCTGCTTGCACCCATTTGCGATTATCCCCTTATGTAGACAGTGCTGTCAACAATGATGCCAGCAGCACCTAGTCTCCTGCAGTTACAACTGAAATAAGACTGCCCTTCCTAGAAATATTATCTTGACTATTACTGAGATTGTGCCAGAGGACAAAAGGATAGTTGGGGCTAGGTAAACACAAAGCACCCCAAAACAGTGGGGCAGGACCAGCTCTACAAGCCAACGTAAGGTAACCCTCTTGAGGCCCCAGCAAAATCTCTCAAATTCTAAGTCTCAAATTCAAAAAGAGCCTGACAGCAAGTCTTTTAGACTTGGGCAACTGAACTAGATAAACCCAAGGCACTTTTTTTTGCAACATTTACTCAACAGATTTGCTCAAATATCTCATAATCTGATTGGCCATGTATTGGATTGGTTATTTGCTATAACCCTGGTACTCACACCTGTTTCAGTTAATGTTTCCTTTTGTGATTAACTGATTTAGGTTAGTGGAAATTCCATTTTGCCGCTACACCCAATGGCTATCAACTTACTGTAGGATTCCCTTATTTGAGTACCAGAACACATTTGTGATTTCCCAAGTCAGTTCCTCTATTCTCTGGACACCTGCATACAGCCACCATTTTTTAAGAACAAGGGGAGGTTGGAGCTTAAGCATAAGAAAGAAAACACAACCCATACATTCTTTTTTAAATATTTTTTCTTACTGGACTGAATCTCTTAGCCAGAACTAGGCATATAGTGTAGCCTGACTGCCTCTCCTTGTCTTCATCTCCTACCATGGTGCTTGTCAATGAGTTTTCTGTTGCTGATTTCTGCTGAGATTCCCTCTTCTGAATCTTCTGTCACTATCTGGGTACTGGTGAGGATAAAGCCAAACACGGTCAACAGATTCAGTTAGTGGGAAGGGTAATGGGTGGCAATCTGAGACTTTCGTCTGGCATTGCTTCTCATCTCAGTTGTATCCAAGCTCTTCTATCCTCTCTGCAATGTCCATCTTTATTCCTGCACTTGTTTTGCACATGGCCTTAAATGGTCAGACTGACCCAGGGCTTCTTTTCTGATCCATGCTGCAGTCCAATGTCTACCTGAAGTTCTGTCTTTGCACAAACATGCCTGACTGCTTACAAAAGATGGCCTAGCTTAATGGAAAGGAAATCGCACCACATACTTCCCAGTCAAGGTGACCCCTTAGGCAGCAACTTTCAAAACTGTGATCAGAGTTCTGCTGGGAAGGACAGAAGTGTTGCGGGAATGTTGCTGATGGGCTGTTAACCAGCAAATAATGCAGCATCCACAATAGCATTTTATTGGCGTAATAACGCTCGCAGAGGACTCGCACGATTCAGGAAGATGGTTTACTTCTACCTACAGGACTAAAAACTGGTTGGTGGACAAGGAACAAGCATGGCTACATCACCTTTAGCCAGGAAAATATTATAATGCAAAACCAGCCTAAGCTCTCTTGCATCCCAGCGAATAGCTAAATTAAATCTTTGTAACACTTTTGTTTTACCAATCCCCAGTACATTTCTCTCATTGCTGAGAGAGTATCCATCACTGCTGTGCAGCAAGTTCTGCAACAATTGTTATAGCAGCAATAAGAGGATTTGGGGGGGGGGAATTAATAAAACTTCTGGAGATTTGATGCAAATGTTATTGCATGGCACTAAATGAGAATGGTGTGGAGTTTTGTTTTGGTTTTGGTTGTTTTTTTGCAGGGGGGTAGGGTATCATTACTTACAATATTTGGGGCCCTTTTCATCAGGGATCAAAATGTTCATACATATTCAAAAATAAATCATTCTTTTATTCTAAAGCAGTCTTGCTCTTGCCCAAGTCATGTCATTCTGATTTCTTTTCAAACTTACTACAAACAGAACTTTAAAATACAAAACACAATGAAACAATTTGTTTCACAAAAATATAAGTTAAATACCAGAAGGGAACTTTCACAGAAAAAACACAAGAAATATGAAGTAGATGGATGAAGAAAACAAGTAGTCAAGAAAAGTAAACTTGTAAATGTTCTTCAGTCAAGGTTGAGAAATGGATTTGAGTCCAACAATTCTATTAACTACTAATGGTATGAAATGGAGAGAACACTGAATATTAATCAATTCTATACAACAGAAAGCCAAATTATGAAAATGGCACTTTGAAGGATAGGCCTAAACCCATTTGTTACTTGCTAAATGGGGAAAAACCCCACTTTGCAGGGGAAAAATCCCCACTTTGGCAGCTGGAAGGAATGGGACTCATACGGAAGGCTCAAAACCTGTGACAGTTTCATGCCAGAGGTAATGCTAGAGTGGCAGGGCTGTTCTTGGGATTTTCATAGTTCTGTTAATACATTAAAACTAAAAACAAAGATATAGGCAGAACAAAAGCCATTAAGAAATATGAAGCAGCTCTTGAGAGGGAACAAAAAGTTAAGCTCAGAAAATATTGTACTATATTAGGAGTAATGCATGAAGCAAAAACTACCATTGTGTATACAAACTGCTTAAGCAAGCCTAGGAACCTTAGAACAAGCTGAGGAATCAGAAGGAACCAATGAAGAACAAACTAACAAAAAAACCGATGGAGTTCAGAAAATATAAAACCTAAAGGCCAAGGGAAGAAAGCATGTGCAGCTTAGATTAGATAAACAATAGTTTCCTGAAATACCCATATGGATGTTTTAAAGCAGGAGTGGCTAACCTGCAGCACGGGTGCCATAGGCAGCCTCCATGTGTGGCACACAGCAGATCAGGGAGGGAGCAGGCCACACAGGTAGACGGAGCAGGGAGCACAAGGCTCAGAGTAGAAAGCAGAGTAGCAGACCATGAAGAGGAAGGAGTTTAGAGTGGCACTTAGGTAGGGTGTGAAGATAATTTGTGGCAGGACTACCAAAAAGGTTTATCCACCACCATTTGTAAAGGATACAGCAACTGCTGCCAGTGAACAAAGACAAAAGAAGGTCAGAGCCAGGGGGCTGAAAATCAGTTTAATAATACACTACTAGTCTCTTCCAGGACACACAACACCTTCAGAAAGACTAAATTAAGAGCTTAACTTTAAGCAGGTTTTTTACATCTGTGTTAATTAAATATCAGTAACGTTAATAAGTTATTTAATGTGAAAAATCTTAAGACTTACTTGTCAAGGAAGTCCTTGTCCACTACTGCACAAATGTCAAGAAGAGGATTTCCCATCCCAAAAAGGACATTTTCACTACAAAAGAACCAGTATTAAAAAATTAGTTTCATGTTTCTAATTTTATTATAAACACTAAAGTAAATAAGAAACAAATTAAAAATACTTCAGGGAACAAGACTGTTTCTTGAATACGTATATTAAAGGACAGAAATATTTAAGTTTTGTCCAGTTGAGAGCTGCACAGGTGACTTGATTCAAAAAGCCAAACCTGTAATCAGTGTTCTACACTGAATAGAAATCTCAAACAAGTTAGGTTCTGTATTCACTTAAGTAGCATTTTATTCAGATGAAGGATGAATACGGCATATCAACTGACGTGTCCACAGGGGTGTAGGGTGCACTTAGGTTCCATCCTCGGATTTTATAAAAGCGCAGTAGAAGATGAGATTGTAGAGTTCCATAACCAAGTTTAGTTGATAAAGTTGCTATCCAGGCAATAGTACACTTAACCTTATAAAAAGGTAACAGTTAACAGCCAAACTGGCCTCGGCACTTCCACTTAGCTGGTCTCTTATAGTTTTTCTATAATGTGTGATACAATCCATGATGCCAAACAGTAGGTTCTGAATAGATATGAATAACTAGAGGAAATTATTATTATTAAAATATTTGATAAAGGCTAATGTCAAAAGTAGTATTCAGTGTAGTCCGACTGACAAAGTAGTAATACCAAGGAACTAAATACACGGCATAGAAACAAGCTGTTGTGAATGCAGCTGTTCCCAGTAGACTTTCTAAAACTAGATTCTAAGCTACCACATTGCT
>NW_017728951.1:41471420-41480390 GCF_001723895.1 Crocodylus porosus | reverse complement strand
AAAAGTTAAGCTAAAATTGAGCTTCCACAGCAGCATTTCTAACCAATTTTAGGACCATGTATAAAAGGTACACAATTTCACTGATTCATCTGGCAAGCAAACCAAATGCATTTTACTATCTCCTACTCAGGACAATAAAAGCCAAAGAACTGAAGATGAAAACAACTAGGGAAATTTTAAAGATGGAAAAAAAAAACCCCAATAAAAAACTGCAAGTCCAGGAAGCAGCTCAGGCAGTTATTACTTCCCTCCACACTCTCCCATCCTAAACTGTTTGCAAATCCCCTTCCTTTTTTCCTACCTTATGCTGCTTTGCACCTCAAAATGGACATGAACACATGACATTCTCCCCTAAAAACATTAATTATTTTCCCCAAACACATTCTGCCATCTTTCAAGTCAAACTGCACCACTTTTCCATCAAATGCAGTGAGAGTTGTTTCTACTCGGTGCCTTCATGCTTCCCCCAAATCTTGACTTCTACCACCCACTTCAGGTCTCAATACAAAATCCTGCTAAGCCATTTAAGATAATATTACAAATACCTGCAATGATGTCCCTTTTCTCTATCAAATTCTCTCATTCTGCTGTCACTGTTGTCATGGTATATTTGAGCCAGGTCTATACCCCAAACTTTTTAGAAAGTATGTGTGCGAGAGTCAGGGTGTAGAGTGGTATAATTTGTGACCAATATAGCAAAAGCATGCAGTGTAGATGCACTTACACCAGCAAAACTGAGTTTCTGCCATCATAGCTTATTACATTATGGAAAGGGACAGGCAAACAAGACTGTACCAGGAAAAGTCCAGTTTTGCTGTTATAAGCTAAATCTCCAAAGGAAACGTTTACTAATGCAACTGTACCAGCATTCCTGCCTTGGGCCAAATGTTATTCTCCACCTTGCTCCAAGATCCCTACTACCCCCTAACTCTGTTTCTTGATCTGGTGCCATCGCTCCTCCTTAATGCCTCTTTCACACTGAGAAAGCTATTATATCCCTGATTGCCAAAAAAACAATTCTTGCCTTAATCAATTATTACCTCTCTAGCTACCTCTGCTCCAAAATATCCAATTATACAACTGGCAAATATTGTTCCACGATATTCACTATTCATATTACAGCAGCACCTAGAGAATACCAGAAAATGAAAGCCTCCTTGGTAATGGGTGTTATAGGAGCATATAGTTCTGGCTCCAAATAAGGTAAGAGCAGGAGTCAGCAACGTTTTTGGGCAGAGTGCCAAAAATATCCACAACCTTGACTTGTTGGCATGCCAGGGCAAATGGCATGGGAGCCATGAGGGGCCCCATCTTTGTTGTGGCAGTGCAATCCCAGCCCCTTCCCAACTGTCCGCCCTAAGGTGCACATACCAAGCAAAATGCCTTCACATGCCATGCCAGGGTTGCCTACCCCGGGTTAGAGTCTAAAAGGAGGAGATATACAAATGGGTGGGAGGAGGAGGTAGGCAGAGAAGTGACTGGCACAAAATCACACACAGCCGATCAATGGTACAGCTGGAATAGAGCGCAGGTCTCCTCACTCCCAGTCCAGTGTGCTCCATGCAGTAAATGACACTGAATGAATAATGGCTATGAGTTTGGTTTCAATATAGACATCTCAATGTTGAGATATCTTGCATTCTTAGCAAGAACAAAAATTAAGGTTGTAGTGCTAAAAACTTTATTTGGACTTGGCCAATATATAGAAGAATCAGGTAGGCAAGTATAATCTCTGGTAATTCTCAGCCTCCTCTTTGTTGCTTTCATTACTGATCATATTCTCCATCTGGACATTTTAACACTGGAAGCTCTTGGACTAACGTCCTCTTGGTTCTTCTCCTTCAGCACCCCCTGTAGAAAATCCTCCTGTCATACCATCTGGGTGTTACATTCTCTCACATTGCACGCCTTCACCCCTCCTTTTATTCCCTTCCTTTCTTTGAGAGAGCATAGTTCCACTTACCATTTCCATATCAATTCCTCCTACCTCTTTTCACTGACTTGTTTATATGTTCAGCCCCACATCTCAGTAAGAAATTCAGACATCATAAGCGTAATCACCTCAAAGCTTAACTCACAACTTTCCCATTCTCTCTTACCAGTGACACCACTAATAAGAACCATTCTGTCTTATTGGTGACACCACTAGTAAAGCACTCAAGTCCATACTCTGAGGATCATCTCCTATTCTCTTTTTTCCATTGTCTCTTAGATCCAATATATATTCAAAGCCATGCCATTTCTTTCTCCAAAATCATACTGAAAGTCTACAACATCAGATCCTACCATTTCAAACCCTAGCCTCTAACCCCTTCCATAGCCACACCACACTCACACTGCCTCCTTCAGACTATTCGGATTGCTGCTGCTACCACTCCTTGTGCTGCCATTGCTACCAAGATAATTTCTCAACCCAATATCACTAAAGAAAATTCTCGTATCTTTCCACTGTCTCCCTTCCTTCACCACATCAGATTTAAGTATTACGTCTTCACCTTCAAAGCCCTATATCAGGGTAGACAAAAGACAGCACACCAGGGATTTTATCTGGCCCATATCCTCCCCCACATCACATATACCCACACACCCACAGCCCCCCACAAACCTATACCCCCACAATATACAAGAATAAAACTTCATTTTAATCTACTTTAATCAATCACCTCTATGTACACTACACAAACATGTGTAACCCAAGACAAAAATATATTTTGAAATCAAATTAATGAATGTTTTAGAGGTTCGCTTTTAGAATATAATTTGGTATTTTTCTGGTTCCGAGATAGCAAAACCCCGTGCTGAAAAGAGTACTTCCGGGGGCCAAAGGGAGGGACTTCTGGTGGCAAAGGTCAGGAGATAGGGGGCAGGACTTCCAATCACAAGATGGCGGCCAGGGGGCGGGGCACCTGTCAAGGCATGGGGCTACCCATGTGGCCCTCAACAGCTTGCCAAAACTGGGTAAAGCAGCCCTCCGCCCGACATAACTGCCCACCCCTGAACTAAAGCTGGTCAAATAAACTTTAGTTCAAGTGCTGCTGCCACCCTTTTCAATTTTTAAGTGTGGGGCACTTTTAACCGGCATGGAGCCGAGTGGGGCAAGGGGGGATGCAGGCCGTCTGCTGTGGGCTCCGGGCTCTCTGCTCTGCTGCCTTTGCCCCGAGGGCCCCACATCAGCCATGTGTACCCTGTCCACCCAGCAGCAGGAGGCACAACTCGCTGCCCTCACTGCTGCTGGGTGGGTAGGGGACATGAGGCCGATGCAAAGCCCCTGAGGCAAAGGCAGCAGGATGGAGAGCCCCGAGCTCACAGCAGGCAGCCTGCATCCACCTTGTGCACAAATCTGGGCAGCCACATGCCCTCCACCAAGGGTTGTGCACAGCGATGGGGAAGCACCTGCTTCCCCCACCCTCCCTGGACTAGCCACCTGTGGCTCCATCCTGCTCCCTGTGCTGAGTACTATTCACCACCCTGGCTGGGCAGCACTCCCAGCCCCCGCCCCACTCCCTTACCGTGGGGGCCTCAATCTGGCCCCCCAGCACCCTTTGCCTTCCAGACTTACCTGCAGGGTGCTGTTCTCCAAACTGCCTGGCTACATTTCTGGCATGAATACAGCTCTGCACATGCATGTGACATCTGGGGGCCCCAGCCAAAAGGCATATTATATTTATCGGTGACATTAATCAGCTAAACCAGTCAACAAAGCTGATAGCCAATAAAGTTAATTTTCCTTTTATCAGTGCTGATCGTGCAAAAACATTCTTTATCGTTGTCAGTTACAACTTTTACCACTTGTTTCACTCCTTTTCCCTAGTTTTGTCTTGCTCTGCTCAACCTACTATAGGCATTATCCAAAGTATTATTAATATAAAATTTGGAGCTAGTAAGTTGTCTAAACAGCTTCCTCAATGCTCCCTGAAAACACCCGTCAAGTACAACTTGCTTACCCACTCCTATTATGCATGTACCAAACTCAGAAATGAAGCAATGAGTGGAAGTTGAAGGGCTCTCCCACTGCCACTCTAGAGACCTCCATCATCAGTGCATTTGAAACCAGATCCCTTTCCAGGACTTCACTCGCTGCTGGTTTGGCACATACCAAGTGACAGTATGTAACCAGGACATGCTCGATAGCATAACAGACATTAGTTTTTGAGGAAATACTCACTACTGAAATCAAGATGCTTTTGGCTGTAACTGAAATGTATCACCATATTTTCCAGGCAGATGATAGGTATCCATTTCCTATATGCTTCCCGTCCTTCACGCTACTAAAAAAGACACTGCCTTAGATATTTCAATACTAAATTCATGAAAAATTCCAAATGTCATATTAAGTTTAAAAAGTGTTAATTTTAGTACAGATTTTGCTTCTATATAATCATTAAATTTGGATTCTGCTAATTGGAAATCAAAGAAAAAAAAGGAAACAAACCAACTTGACTGATTTTCTAGATACTTACTAATAGACGGTAAAAAGAAATGAAGCCTATGCATTTCCAAGGTGTCGGAGCCGAGAGCCCCGGTGTCACGGTGGGCCGAGTGTGGATCAAACAGGTGGGATTAGTGGCGAGGAGTCAGAGCGGTCGGGCAAGCATGTGGTTTCAAAACAGAATGCTTTTATTGTTTACTTACGCCACGAGATGGTAATGTAGCGTAGGTCAGGTCAACTTGGTTACAGAAATACCATAATACGATAACGGTGAACGAGAAACGATGCCGAGTCGGTAACAGGAACAAAGTCGATGAACAGGAACGAGTCGAATAACGAGTTGATCGGAAACACAGAACGAAAAAACGAGGCCGGAACGTGGTAAACAAGTAACGAGAAACGGATGAATAATCAAGACCGAGTGGCCAAAATGAGTCGAAGATAACCGGAACATGAACGAGTAAACAATGATCAATAACGAATGGTCGAGATGAGAAGAACGCTTTCTAGGAAGGGGTACACTGGGATATGACAGTGGCGGGGAGACCAGTGGAGCTCTGGGTTCGCAAGAACCAGGGCCGTGTCGTTTCCCTGAGACAGTCTCCGCTGTAGCGGTCTCTGCTCAGATCGGCTCCTGTCTGGTTTGGTCTCCGACTGGTCTGGTCTCCGGCGTGGGTGGAAACTCACTGGCCTTAAATATGTTTCAAGTGGCCAATCAAATAGTTCCCCTTTTGGAAAGTTCTAGTGCATTCTGGTGCATGTCTAGGCATGCGCATAGTGCCAATTCAGATTACCTCATTGAACTTTTATGATTGACAAGTGTGGGGTCAAGCATGGGGCATGTGTCGGGCATGCTCACTAGCCCTCTGGGGATTTTCCACTTACTTGTCCGTGCATGTTTGTGCTTAACACTGTGTTATCCAGCATCTCTTTTAAATTTGGTTCTGACACAAGGTTTCCATTTTCTTTCATAGCTTACACGTGCAATACAGGAACTTCAAGTATATTGTGGTATATGGCACGGTTCATAAATAAAATTATTCTTATAATAAGGAAAATAATAAAGGTTTGTTCTCAAATTAAAAACTGCTGAGTTACATTTTACAGTAAATTAAACTAAGCATGACAAAATATTTTGTGAATATGGAAAACAAAATACTTGGATCCTTTAAACAAACAGTACCAGAGTACATTGTAACACGAAGGGTTTCTACAAGTATCTCACCAACAAAAGGAAGATCAGGGAAAAGTGTGGGTCCTTGAATGAATGGGGGAGCAACCTAGTGACAGATGAGGAAAAGGCTGAACTACTCAATGACTATTCCACCTAAGTCTTCACAGGCCAGATCACCGTTTAGGGAGAAGGTGAGCAGCCCTCAGTGATGAAAAAAAACAGTTTAGGGATATTTAGAAAGCTGGATGTAACATACCCAAGGGTGCTGTGGGAATTGGCCAATGTGATCAGAGCCACTAGCCACTATATTTGAAAACCTGCGGTGACTGGGAAAAGTCCCAGATGATTGGGAAAGGGCAAATACAGTTCCCATATTTTAAAAAGGGAACAAGGAGGATTCTGGGAACTATAGACCAGTCACCTTCACCTCAGTCCCTGGAAAAATCATGAAACAAGTCCTCAAATAATCCATTTCTAAGCACTTGGAGGAGGAAAAAGGTGAGCACTTGGAGGGAGAAGATAGAAGCACTGCCAGCAGATCAAGGGAAATGATTCTTCCCTTCTATTCAGCACAGATGAGGCTATATCTGCACTGCAATGTCCAGTTTTGGGACCCCCACTACAGAAAGGATGTGGACAAATTGGAGAGTCCAGTGGAGGGCAACCAAAATGGTTAGTGGGCGAGGGCACATGCCTTATGAGATGAGGCTGTGGGAACTGGCCTTATTTAGACTGGAAAAAAAGAAGACTGGCGGGATTGAATAGCAGCCTTCAACTACCTAAAGGATGGTTCCAAAGAGAATGGAGTTAGGCTGTTCCCAGTGGAGGCAGATGACAGAAAAAGGAAAAAATGGCCTCAAGTTACAGCAAAGAAAGTTTAGGTTAAATATTAAGAAAAACCTTTTTCACGATGAGGATATAGTAAAGCACTGGAACACTAGGTTGTGAAATCTCCATCCTTGGACGTTTTAAAGACTCGGCTAGACAAAGCCTTGGCTGGGATGATCTAGTTGGGTATGGCCTTGATTTGAGCAGGGGTTGGACCAGATGACCTCCTGAGGTCTTTTCCAACCATAACTTTCTATGATTCTATGATTATCATTTAAAAAATAATCTTCCAGGTTAGATCTAAATATTTTGCATCTTCTGGAGCCACAAGTCAAAGAAGTCTTCTGCACATTTGTACATGACAGTGAAAAGACAGAAACTGCAGGTACACAGAGGGGTTTGATCATGATTTCACATTATTTTACATAATCGTACCTTCTGTGGATGCCAGTGAAATGCATCTGAATCCCTCATATGCCATCAAGTGTCACTTGCATAGAGATGTAAATTTTCTGGAAATTTTAAAGCCATGGGAAAAAAACATTTTTCCCCAGGTTCTTTTCCAGAAAAAAAGTGGAAATTTTAGGAAAACTGAAATATATGCAATACTTATTTTCTTAGCATCCTTTTACAGTTCTAAATGTACTTTGCTACTTTAAATGCATAAAATGCATTATGTATAGCTTGGCTTGCTCATAAAATGATCATGTTTGGTATATTTATTAAATTTAAAAGTATAGTTTATTCAGACAATAATTACAAATTTACTAATTGAATTTACTTTACAATGTTTTTAATTTTTGTTACAAACGGAGCTACAAGCTGCTGAACTCTAAAGAACCTAGCATCTCTTAGTTATTGCCAGTTTGTGAGAAGCAGGCAAAAATTAAAGTTGAAAATAGAAGAAAACATCAACATTATAGTAAAACAAAGAATGCTATCATGTATTCTGGACTTAGTCTCCTCCACGTGTCAAGGAGATAGAGAAAGCACTCATTCTTATAAAAAGAGGTAAGAAAAAAAGGAAAAAAAAACAAGGCTCATTCAATACAAATTTTGCTACATGAAAAAGTCTAATCCATCTTATTTTCTGAGCTATCACTATCAGCTGTTTCTGCTTCTTCCAAACCTTCATTTGTATCATCTTGACAGACTTCTGAAAACTGAAGGTTTGCCCGGATTGAGACAAGCTTATCTACTCTTTCACATATTGGTTAATTTCTTGATTTGGTGCGAGTGTTTGCAAATCTAGACCAGTTTCTTTCACATGCTGCAGAAGATGGAGGAATCTGAAGCAGGAGAGAACCAAGAAGAGTCAGAGGCCATGTCATGCAAAGGCCTGGCCACCTTGTTGCAGGAGGGATATGCTTAGCAGAGTCCCAGACTGCATTTCTGGACCAAATACCTGAAGATGTTCTGTATTCTGAAACCTTTGAAAGTACCTTTCCAACATGAAGTCCTACATGTGTTGCTTGTTTTGAAATCCAGTCAAATGCATCAGTAACATTTCTGCCTTTGAATCTTGGATCCAGGGGATTTGCAGCAGCCTGAATTGACTGGCACCAAAATTCTTCCCATCTGTTAATAAAGTCTTTCACTTTTCTTTCTTCTGTACTTGTAAGCAGAGATGCACTTAGATTCTCAAAAACAGTTGATTTTATCTGAGCTATTTGGTAAGGAATGTCTGACAAAAGTGCACTGTCTGACTGAGATGCAGCGACTGCTGAAGAAATTGGCTTTAGAATCTTCAGGGAGTTCTGCAGCTGAATCCAGAAGACATCTTCATCAAATACAGTGTTCCTTACACTTCTTGGTACTTTAAGATCCTCAGTTATTACTGTTTCTTGAAGAACTTCTTTGTTTTTTAGTAAACTTTCAAATGAGATCACCACTTCACCCCATCTAGTTTTACTACAGAGTTTGAGTGTCACTATTTTATTCTTTGCATTATTTTCTTTCTGCTGCTTCTTAAAGACTGTAGCTTTTACATGTTTTATAGGGCTATGCAAAGCTTTGGTAGCTGATTCAATTTGGAGGAGATTCAGACCGATTTGGCAGCCAAAGCTCCAAATCCAAATAGAATCGAGAGACCCATTAAAAGCTCCAAATCAAATTGAAGCCTCCAAATCAATTCAGAAAAGATTTGGAGATTCGGGAGGCAGACATGCAGGAAACAGAAACTGAGAAAAGGGAGAGGGAGGAGGGGGTGGAAAGACTGCTCTGATATTGACATCTGTAGCTGGCCAGTGACTGATCTTTCTCTGAGTTCCCTTCCAATCAGTGCTCTGGAGGAATGATTTCATAGATTTCATAGACATTAGGGCTGGAAGGGACCTCGGAAGATCATTGAGTCCAGCCCCCCGCCCAAAGGGCAGGAAGTCAACTGGGGTCACAGGATCCCAGCAAGATAAGCATCCAATTTACTCTTGAAGGTGTTCAGTGTAGGTGCCTGAACCACCTTCGATGGTAGACTGTTCCAGACCTTGGGGGCTCGGACAGTAAAGAAATTCTTCCTTAAGTCCAGCCTGAAACGGTCTTG
>NW_017728951.1:41467844-41471034 GCF_001723895.1 Crocodylus porosus | reverse complement strand
ATGATGACCCCAAGTCTCTTTCTTCCATAGTGCTAGCCAGCGTAGCACTGCCGAGCCTATAAGGATGTAGAAACAACATATAAGGCTGTGTGTGAAATCATCTGTCTCTCCCTGTTGCAGCAGCAGCAGCATCTGAAGGGCTCTGGCTTGGTAGTAATGGGTCTCTTGCCACCAAGTTCTATCCAATCCTTTCCTAGTTACCCTTGCCTACCTATTGTTATCCATTCCTTTCAGCTTATTCTTCCCCCAAAATCCTCTTATTTGTTCTTGTTACCCTGTCTTCCCCACCACACACACACAAAAAAAGAAATCTATGTTTTCCCTGACAGTGTGTCATCCCTCTGCAGGAAAACACAATATATATTACATACAGACACACATACACATTTTGCAGTACACTAAACACCATGAAGCATGCTGGAAAGGCAGGTGGGCAGGTCTTCTGGCAGGGGAAGGAGAGGAGGCAGAGGGAGAGCTGCAAGTTTCCCACTCCCACCGCAAACACAGACACAGCCTCTTTCCTTGCAGTGAAGAATCTTCTGCTACTAGTGAAAGCAAGGAGGTGGAAGCTGTGTCTGCATCTGCAGCACCACCAGTAACACCAGTAACCACAACCAGCAGCAGCGTGACATTCTCCACTCCAATTTAAGTTGTCAGAGTGAGCCTCCCAGTGCCAGAGGCAGAGCTGGATCTGGAAGCAGGGGAGCTGAGTGCCATAGCCAAGGAAATTCTGGGAAAGCAGGGGGAAATCCGAGTTTTTGCTCCACACCCCTCAACATTCCCCTGGAGGCAGGTTTCCTTCGCTGGAAGGCACCTCGGAGGAGGTTGTGGGGGCAGGTGCCTCAGCTTCCCCGGTTGTTGTGCCTCTACCTGATGAGGAGGGGGATAGGGCAAGATCGCCACCCGCAACCCAGAAGCAGGTAGGTAGTGTATTATGGGATCACTTTGAGGTAGCAGATGATCCCAGGTATGCTACCTGCCCGCATTCCCAAAAGCAGATCAGCTGGGGCAAGGACAAGAAACTTCACCACCACAGCAATGCTCAGGGGGCAGCACCCCCTTGCTCTTGTTCCTCCTCAGCCTGGCACCAGCAGAAGCATGTCCAAAAAGAAGTCCCCATCTTGCTTCAAAGTCCCCATCCCCACAAAGCAGAGGCAGACCACCCTGGACCAGTGGGGGAAAGGTGGGGACAAAGCAGGGTGCGATCCCAAGGCAAGCAAGGTTACCCAGAGCATTGAGGAGATGCTTGCTTTGGATGGCCAGCCCTTCTCCTTTGTTGAGCATCCAGGGTTCAGGTGGTTCATGGCACTTGTGACCCCATCTTACCAAATGCCTGCATGCACCACCAGAATGGTGGTGTCCTCCCTGTATGAGGCATGCTAGGAGTACTTGAGGGAGGAGCTGTGGAAGGCAGGGCCACAGGTAGCTTTACAGACATCTGGAGCAGCTGGGGTGGAGATCATGCCTACCACTCCTTCACAGGGCCCTGGTATCATCAGTCAGGACATAAGTGGGCTCTCCTTCAAGCAGAAGCGATGGATGAGTCCCACACAGCAAGGGAGATCATGATGGTCATGAACCACATGGTGCAGGGGTGGCTTGTTGGGCAGGCTGAGCTCACCCACAGATTCATGGTCACCAACAACAGGGCCAATATGGTCAAGGTGGTGAATGATGCCACTTGTTGGCATCCACTGTGTGGCACACAAGTTCCACCTCATAGTCAGGGGTGCCTTGGAGGGGGACAGGGCTCCTGGTGATGGTGCCATCACTACCATGACCAGCAAGCTCATTTTGAAATGCAGGAAGGTGGTGGGCTACTTCCACCAGAGCATCAAGGGGGACAAGATGCTACAGGAGAAACAGGCAGAGCTGCGCATCCCACACCACAAAATCATGAGGGATGTGAAGACTCAGTGGAACTCCACATACCTGATGCTTGAAAGGCTGGTCAAGGAACAGAAGGCCATCCATGAGATGGCCTTGGTTAGGGAGACTGGGATTAGTGGCCCCCTTAACAAAGCTGAGTGGGATACCATCTCCCAGATCTTAGCAGTCCTCAAGCCATTCCTTGAGGCCACTGAGAGCCTCAGCACTGGCGGTGCCCTCCTTAGCCAGGTGATCCCCATAGTGAAGGAGCTTGAGAATGAAATGGAGAAGTTCTAGGGGATCAATGTTCCTGGCTGGGGCAAGCTGCTTTCCCCAGGGGTGCAGGCACTCGTGAAACAGCTAAAGGAGGGCATCAAAAAAACTGCAGCTACAGTCCAGTACACTCCACGTGCTGGTAAGCATGTGCAACCCAAGGGTGAAGGGGAGCATCTGCAACAGCAAAGTCCTCAATCACTGGACAGAGGTGCTGATGAACAGTCAGGGAGGCAGAAGGGCAGAGGTGGGGGGACATGGAAGAGGAGGATCCATTGTCCCATGCCAGCACTCCAAGCACCATCCAATCTCCTCCACCACAGCCACTGCCAATGTGGGCCAAGGGCATGGCTTCAATTTTGGGGTCCAGAAGCACCAGAGCCCACCATCCAGCAAGTAACACAGGGGCCTTGGTGACTACCTTACTTGCTGTGGATGTGGAACCGCTGGTTTGGTGGAGCAGCTGATGTTCCTCAAGGTGAATCTTCCGCTGCTGGGGTTCCCCAAGCTCCACATGCAGATAGAGCAAGTGCCACCCTCCTCAAGGGGGAACGCCTATGGAACTCAGGTTGGGGAGGACCACGTTAGAGAGCTTCTGGAAAAGCTGGACATGTTCAAATCAGCGGGTCCAGATGCTCTCCACCCCAGGCTGTTGAGGGAGCTTGCAGGGGTTACAGGGCCCTTGGCACAGCTTTATGAGCGCTTGTGGTACTCGGGCCAGGTGCCAGACAATTGGAAGACAGCGAACATGGTCACCATCTTTAAAAAAGGGAGGACCCGGGCAACTATAAGCCCATCGGTCTTACCTCAATCCTAGGGAAACTCTTTGAGAAGATCACCATGGAACACACCTGCAATGGGCCGGCTTCAGGGATGACGCTCAAGGGCAACCAGCAGTTTCATTAGGGGCAGGTCATGTCAGACCAACCTGATTGCCTTTTATGATCAGGTCACAAAAGCCTTGGATGCAGGTGTTGCTGTGGACGTAGTCTTTCTGGACTTCAGCAAGGCCTCTAACACCGTCTCCCACCCCGTCCTCATTAAAAAA
>NW_017728951.1:41460575-41467706 GCF_001723895.1 Crocodylus porosus | reverse complement strand
GAGTTCCCCCAGGACTCGGTCCTTGGGCCCGCGCTGTTCAATTTCTTTATCAGTGATTTGGACGACGGGGTGAAAAGCAACCTGTTTAAATTTGCTGATGATACCAAAATTTGGGGTGAGGTGAGCACAATAGTAGGGAGGGAAAGACTGCAGCAAGACCTGGATAGGTTACAGGGGTGGGCTAACAAAAACAGGATGCCCTTCAATAGTGACAGGTGCAGGGTATTGCACTTGGGCAGTAGTAAGGGCAGTAGTAACTGGCAGCACACTTATAAGATGGGAAACTCCCTTCTTGAGAGCATGGAGGCAGAAAGGGATTTTGGAGTCATTACTGACTCCAAAATGAACATGGGCCAACAATGCGAGGTCACGGTTGGCAGGGCTAACCGGACCTTGTCATGCATCCACAGGTGCATCTCAAGTAAGGACAAGGAGGTGATCCTCCCCCTCTATGCAACACTGGTCAGGCCACAGCTAGAGTACTGTGTCCAGTTCTGTGCGCCCCACTTCAGCAGGGATGTGGACAACATTGAGAGAGTCCAGAGGAGGGCCACCCGCATGATCTGGGGACAACAGGGCAGACCCTACAATGAGAGACTGCAGGACCTGAACCTGTTCAGCCTTCACAAGCGAAGACTGCAGGGGGACCTGGTGACCAGCTATAAACTCACTAGGGGGTACCAGAAGGGTTTGGGAGAGCTCGTTTCCCCTAGCGCCCCCTGGTATAACAAGGAATAACGGCCACAACTTGTTGGAGAATTTAGATTAGACTTCTGTAAGAACTACTTCACAGTCAGGGCGGCTAGGATCTGGAACTAACTTCCAAGGGAGTGGTGCTGGCTCCTACCCTGGGGCTGTTTAAGAGGAGGCTTGATGCCTACCTGGCTGGAATCATTTAAGCCCAGTTTTTTCTCCTGCCCAGACAGGGGGTCAGACTTGAAGATCTACAAGGTCCCTTCCGACCCTACTTCTATGATTCTATGACGGTCTGAGGGTGAGAATTAGCAGGCAGTTCAGATCTGACCTGACGTACCCTCCACTGGTCCATGCTGGGGTCAGGACGCAAAGGTGGGGATCAAAGGGCCAGGGGCCCACTGCAAGGAATGCCCAGAGCAAGAAGGTCAGGATTCCGATTGGCCTGAAGGTGGGGCCAGGGCCTAATGGGGAGCCAAAGGTCCCAGAGAGGGTACACCACAGTGATAGGGAGTGAAGGATGCCATCTGCGAGGCAAGAGCCAGAGTGCAGGGGAGGTAAAGAGCTGTGGAATGAATGCCACCCCTAGACATCAGGGTCCTAAATGGGAAGCCTCCCGCCTGGGTAACATCTGAACCAGTTTTTCATCAAGGCATGGCAAGTGAAAGAGGGGCAAGCAGTTGGCCCAGAAACAGGTGGGCGGATCAAGATCTAACTGGCACCGGGAGGCCCTCTGTTACAGGCTACAATCCCTGTTGCATTCATCCCGCTCAACACAAGGCAGACAAGGTTCTTTGGGTCAATCTGATATCTTATATTAAACTAACTGAACAGTTGGAGAAATATATCTTGGCAAGCTTTGGGGTTTAAAAACCCTTTGTCAGGCTGAGGAAGCATCTGCAGATGGTGTGTGCACTTGTCCTGGATGGAAGGAATACTAAAGAAGCCAGAGGCTATGCAGGCAAGAAAGCCAGTCAGTGAAATGGAAATGGAGGCATCAGGGGGGTGAAAGAGAGGCTGGGGGGGGGTAGGGAGGAAGGGCAATATAGCAGGTAAAAGTGGAGAGGTACCTGGGGAGTCAGATGTCAGGCAGGTTACAGTGCATCATAAATCCAATGTCTGCACTGAGTCCATGAGTTTTGTATGGAGGAGGTTGACGAATGAAGTTCATAGGCTCATTTGTGAAAAGTGTTTTTTAAATTCAGGTGTCAGCAGTGCTTCTCTCAGGGTGTGCACCACCAATCTCACAAGGTGCACATGCACATGTGTGTACCCCCTACGCTTTGCCAGTGCGGTACTCCTTATCCTCAGTGTACAAGAATTGTAATGATCTGATACTGTAGATAATCCTACATAAAAGTCTTCCTATTATAGTTATTAGAAAACATTTTGGGGAGTAAAGGGTAGGAATATATAAACACTTTGTCTTAAACATTTTATTCATCATTCTAAAAGAAAAATATTTCATATGACTTTTCTTAATTTTTCAAAAAAATTCAATTTTTCCAATTTTTTTTGAAGCAAATAAAAAAAAAATCCTCAGAAAAAATGGAGGAAAAACTGGGGTTTTTTCCAAATTATTCTGGGGGTTTTTCCAGGCCTTCACAACTCTATACTTGTGATATAAACCATCATCATTGTCCATACAACGCTTTTTGCTCATTGTTGTTTATCATCTAAGTTCCTTTCTCCCCACCCCAACTCCCAAAGTAGTCTAACCCAGAGATTCTTTCCATCAACCATTCTCTACCTGCCCATTGGCACATATACAACAGCACTTAAAAACTAGTGGATGTAGCAGCAACTAGCAAGAACATATTAGAAGTAGCAAATGAAATATTTGGACCATAGTCTCTTATTACTGATTTCAATGGCTTGATCCATGTAGACTCCCTTGTAATAAGGCATAATTTTGCAACATCTCCCAAGATTATGTCTTTCTCATTTGCTCAGTTTCCATACAGCTCTAGTAAGAAACTTTCAAAAGGAATGGAGAGAGAGAGAAGCAAATGACATATTTGGAAACTGTTGCTCCTTAGTATTGCTAACATCAATATCTGATATTTAACACAAGTAAGGCAAATGCAACTTATCTGCATTAAAATGTTTGGGAAGGATTAGCAGATGTCCTACAAAGTCAGTGTTCCCAAAGAGAGAAAAGATATACTTAGAAAATTGGTGGCAACTCTTGGGATTTGCTTTTAAAAGTAATAATAAATGTCTCCTTCCTCTAAACCAGAAAGTTTGAAAAACTGCTTTCAATATTAAAGGGAAGTGAAAGTTTTATGAGCTAACATCTAAGAACAAACTTGGAATAAATCAAAAGTTAAAAATAAAGATGAGTGGAAGATAGTGAAATTCATATTATTCAGAGTTCCGAGGGAAAAAAAGAGGAAATAAATTCTTATGTAGAGCTGAAGAAACACAAAAGCTTAGCATGGACTAAAACATAAAGGAACCGTTAGAGACTGAAAACAAGAAAAAAGAACACAAGACTCCTGTGGACATTGCCTTGGCTTAAGGGAACACTGTTGATAGAAGATAATTATTGGTCTTTATGTATATTGTAGGGTATTGGATGCATCTTTAAATGGTAAATTTGTTATTTGATATGTTGGATTTGTTAATAAATTAAGTTTAAAAAGAAAGAAAAGAAAAATAGGAACAGCATCAAGTATTAAACTCTTTCCAGTATTATTATCTCCACTTAAAAGAAATAAATGGATGCAGCTGAAATAGAATATATTTGCCAATTCATTTTTTAACTTTTAAGCATACAGGCAGCACAACTGAAAACTTAACTGTTAAATACGGCAATCCAGTAAGTCAGATGTAGCATGGAAGAGCTGAAAATTGTACAAAACCAACAACTAAATTTCCTGATTTCTGGGGTTCAAATTTCACCATTAATGTTCTGGGTATCATGCAATACTTCAGAAATAAGTTTCTTAAGATATTAAAGTTGGGTGTAGTCCACAAACATGCTCATACAGCTCATTGGAAATTTCATATTTAAACACAGGGTAGACAAATTCTTGTTTAAATTATGGTTGAAATATTGTTTTCCAATATGTTCTTCCTTATAGGTTTATCTGACTAAATCCACACATAAATTAGGTGCATCTCTGGCTATTATATGAATATTGTAATTAAAAAAAGAGAGACAAACAGAAGTCCATGTAACAAGTTATCTTTTTACATCAGAAGAAAGAAAAAAGATCTAGAAAAGATCTAGATCCATCAGCTTACTTTACAGGTTGTATGAACTAACACTGCACATTAAATGCAGCCCAAATCGACTGTCAGATTGTCCATAGTAAAGGGCAAGACATTTTACTTGTTTTGACATTTGCTGCTGAATAAACTGAAAAATAACTACTAGGTCAAACTTTTCAGTAATATAAACCATTAAATATAAACTTTGATCTGCCAACTGCACTGTTTTGTTCAGAGACATTAACTGTTTGCAGAGAAGTAATGATCTTTGCAAAACTTTTGCACATAATCCTGGTTATCACAAGTAATTGAAGTAATGAGGCGCAACCAGCACACAGAACAGTCTCTTTCATCAGGAATAGCTTACCACTTGAAAATCATTTTTAATCAAATGTCAAGTAACCTAACCTTAACCGACTAGATTTCACAAAATATTATGCAAAAGTTATTAATTAATTTTAAGCATATATTTTTTCTAAATCAGATTATTAGAAAGCAGAAACAACTCAGTCCAGCCAGTTCCAACTATGAAAGTAATCGTGTTTAATTACTAAAATCAAAATGTCAACCAAGTATGTGGTCTCCAACACTTGTACGCACATTAGCATGCTATCACCATAGAAAAGTGTCATCCAAATGGCAATGGAAGCTCAATGTCTAGAAACATGCAAGTGAAAGAACATTCCAGTCTTGATACAGTGAAAATTCTTGCTTAAAGAAATATTTAAAAAAAAAATACATTGGATTTTTTTTTTTTTTTGCAGGAGTTATACCAAAAGGAGACACAAAATAAGTTATTTCAATTCTCTGTCAGCAAGACATCTCTGTCCAAAACAGTGGTTCTCAACCTTTTTTAGAACCTTCTGGAAAATGCCACCAGCTCTTAGCTTTCATTCTTTTCAACTACAGAAATATAATAGAGCGATTCTTCTGTTGCACAGAACTCAAAAAGATCACGTCAGAATGCTTTTGACATGGATTCTCTGGGTTTATCTTGTGAACGTGTAGCACTGTAGGGTGCTATGTATTAGGTGTTAGCACCCCATGTCTCCCTTTAAAGGACCTTGAGGCACCATGATTGACCGAGAATCACTGGTCCTATATGGTCATAATAAGCTGATAAAATGTGTGTTTATAAGTATAAAGTACTGCCTGTTATAAAGCACATATGCGACAGTAATTTTCCTATGTAGATGGGATCCCCCTTAAAAAAAATAAAATACTGGGTCATTGTATGTGCATAACGCTTATGGGGATTGGGGGACAAGGGGGACTTACTGAAATGGCTTGGCTTTCCAATATAGATCAGATCAAACCAATGCAAGCATGTAATATTTATTATATTTTATTAAGAGCATATGACATGAGCGGACCTGTGGTATAACACATCTAACAGTGGTGTGCGTCTTGGACTTGCCCTCAAAAGCAAATCCAAAATAAGCTGCATTCAAATAATATTGTCACTGTAGTTAAGGTAACTACGCACACATATATGGAGTTGGGTTATTGTAGCTTCAGTGTTTTCTTTTTGATTTTTTAAACAATTATCTGTTTGTTACAGAAGCCTCTTAGAACCATGCCGACGACAACATTGCTAGAAGATTTGATCAATTCTATTTTGCTCCCAGCATATTTCCTATGCAATACAATCGTTTATAAAAGATGGCCATTAATCATTTTAACTTATCTGAGACCAAAAGCATTTCAGAGCTGATACTTGGTGAGTCTAGAGGTGAAAGACTATTTCTCTTGTATCTTTATTCAGCAAAGCACAAATATCCATGGAACTGTTCATATACTCCCCTAAATGGAGACTCTGAAAAGGTAGCATTTAGCTAAGAAGCTGCATATTTCCAATAGGCTTAGAGGAGTTCCCTTAATACACATTTAATAATCCTCTTTTGGACTCACTGACACTTTCTGTTTCAAATAACAAGCCCCTTAAGCAAAAGCTTCTAGGAATAGAGTCTGTCATACAGTAAACTGTTCCACTACCAGTGAGATTTCAAGCCAGTTGCATTGGCTTAGCATAACCTGACAGTTGAACAGCATCATGCTTTGAGCCACTGGTCTGTATTTCTTAACAGGAGACAGTGACATCTGATACAGAACATATTGGGGGTGGGGGAAAAAAGATCCAGGAAGCACCCTTGAACGATAATTAAACTCAGAGCCTGTAACTTTAGACAGATCTCCTGGAATGATGGGGCTGATCAGAAATGCCTATATGATAAAGGTCACCAGTTCACTTTGCACGTTGGAGTGCAAGCCAATCTAAAGTGTCTTGAACACACACAGCTCTAGAGGGCTAATTCTCCCTACTGCATGCTATGCTATAGATTTTTTTAATTTAAGCTTCTTGATCATTACTCATCTGGGGAACTGGCATCATAAAGCTTCCAGACCTCCAGGGGTGCCGAGTCTTGTATTGACCATCATCTTCCACCTTGGTAGCTGAAGAGCCATGTTGTAGCTGTGACAGTCCAAAAATTACAAGAGAGGCCTGGCTTTCTTAAGACAATGTATTTTATTGAATCAACTATGCAGTGGGGATGAAGTTAGACAAGCTTTCAAATACAAGACGTTCTTCCTCAGATGTGGGCACTGGGGCTGGCGTGCTTGGAAAGTGTGGCTAACTTTATCCCAAAGACAGGGCTGTCCCAGTAAAAGGCTCCCTCCACCTCCTCAGCATTTGGGACTGATCTATATTTAGTTGGGGGAAAAAAAACCCAAAAAACAACCAAACCGGAGGTCCTGGCACTGCACCACTCCACACAACTTGGGGCCAAAAGCAGCACTTTTCCACAGCAATCTTAGCCTTCTCGTGCCCCTGCGAGACGAGGCCGGGATCCGCCCTGCTGCTCTCTCGGAGCCTGCCCAGAGTCAAACGCGGAAAGGGGGAAACCTGCTCAACGGCCCCCGCCTCCTGCCGGGCAGCGCATCCTCCGGGGCAGACGCGGGCCCCACCCCGCGGGTCCCGCGCACCTGCCCCGCTCAGCTCCCCGCCTGCCCGGAGCCCCGGCATCTCCCGCCGCTCCTGGCTGGGGCAGCCCAGGCAGAGGTGCAGCCGCCGCCTCCCACACGAGGACACTGCCGCCTGGTGCCCCCCACCCACGCAGCGCTGCTGACGCGCGGGGCAGGGGAGAGGGGCATCGACCTCCCCACCGCCCCGCCCGGGCAGCGCCTGCGGCTGCTGCGACCCCCGAGGCAGCGGCTCGTCCC
>NW_017728951.1:41452108-41460475 GCF_001723895.1 Crocodylus porosus | reverse complement strand
GATTGGCAGGGAGCGCCCCGGTGGGCGGGGCCGTGCGAAAGGACGAGAGGAGAGAGCCGCGGGCTGGGAGGACTCGTGCGGCGCCTGCACGCGAGAGCCCGGGCTGCTCCTCTTGCCTCGCTGGTCGCCATCTTTGTTGCGGGCGAGGAGAATCTGCGGGGTCGCATGTGACATCCCGCAGGAGCGACACGCAGGACTGGCGGGTTTTTTTGGGGGGAGGGGGGAGCGCTTGCCCACATCTAAGATGGCTGTAGTATAGGGACATAGCACCAGCCTTCGCCGTGTGACCGCCACACCGGTTTTCCTCGGCTCCGCGGGATGCCCTGCGGCCTGAGCCAGGCGCTATTCGCGGTCCTGACCCTACGTCCCGCCGCCCCTGGCCCAGCTGAGCTGCAGGGACCCGGCTCTGGGGGCTGCTGATTTCCTCCGCGGGGGTTGAGTATCCGCTGCGCGCGCAGGCCCTGCCGGCAGGGTCTGCCCCGGATCCTGACAGCCGAAGACCTCCTCTTCTAGAGGACGCAGCAGGCAGCGAAGATGAGCGCGCGTTCCTGCAAGCCAGGAGCCGGCCCTTAAGAAACCGGGGCGGGCATTACAGGACTTGCAACATTGGGCAGGAGAAGAGAGCCGCCCTCAGCCTGGCCTTCTCTCGCCCCACTTCAGGAGGCGGCAGGGCTTTCAGGCACAAGCTGCTGCAGTGACTTGCCTGTTGCCTGCAAAATGCAACTACTGCCAATCCTATTTCCTCACCCTGACAGGCAGCACAACAGAAGTGGGTGCCTATCTGTAACCTTGTTTGCCTTCTACAAATGTCAAGGTTGATCCCAGTTTGAGCAATAAAATCAGACTTAGCTAGCAAAAATGTCTCGGGGTCCCCAGCTCAGATATGCAACGTAAATAGACACGAGGGCTGCTTCAGAGGCAAGAAATAGCAATAAGTTCAGCATTCCTCATTCTTCCCTCCTCCTGTTTTACAACTCACTTCCACCTAATTTTGCAGCCAGAGTAACTGCTACTCTCTGCAAATTGGGCATAGTATTAGCAACACAACACTGGCTTCTTAAATTGATGACACACAAAATGTTGCTTATGCCAAAAAATGAAGGAAGGAAAGAAGGAAAAAAGCTATTTCTACCCAACCCCACATACCCAAATGCTGATGAAAAACTGCACAACTGGCTTTGCAATGTAGCAGTTCAATTTTGTGCCCCAGCTCTCTTTCCCAAGCATATAAAATGAGCTGAATTATAGAAAGGTTTACACCAACTTTTCAGGAATGTCAGTTTCTGGATACCCAAGTGGAGTATTTTTTTTTTTTACTGATTTTTTTTTTTTTTTTTTAAGGCCACACTGCACATATTCCATAGTTAACAGGGTAAGAGTGGGAAACTGCAATTTTTCCAGTAGATTCCTCCTTTTCTATTTGGGAGTTAAAGGATCAAATCCTTGAGCCTGCTAGAGCTGCTTTGTGCCACTGACTGCAAGGCAGCCAACAAAGCTAGTCACTGCAGGATTTCCCTTCTGAATATGGAATCCCAAAGTGGCACAGACCCAGCAAAGCTGCTAAACACCACCTCCTCCAGTTCCCATCACGACTGAAACATTTTTGACCACATGTCAAGTTAAGAAAAATTTTATTAATAAGGTTTCTGTCTCCTCATTGTTTAGATGCAAATTTATACAGGTAGATTTGTTCCCATGTGCATTTCCTGAGATGAATATCTATGTACCTTCTGCAATATAAAATCTGCATTACTTGCAAAACACACAATATATATTACCAGTTCAACATTTTTAATTTTACATGACTTTTTGAAGAAACAAATTTCTTGCCTTTGCCACACATTTAAATACACCTTTTTAAAGACAGTTCACTACCACTTTGTTGGCTGCATTATTAAGTCTATTAAAATTCAAAGAGATTGTTTTATTTACTCTCCATTAAGAGAAAGAAATAAGAGAACCTTTAGAATTAAAGTGTACCTTATTTCTTTAATTATCTGATAGGAAACTCAAGTGTACAAGAGAAAGAGTTTATTTAACCAAGTGTCAAAAGAGAAAGAGTGAGCATGAAAAGAAAAGAATATAAAAGGATGCCCTTTACATAATTCTGAAATAAACTCAATAAAGGTGAAGATATCATTCACTTATTTTCTTTTAGAAATAAACAAAGTTCAACCCCCTTTATTCTATTTTTATTACGCTTATCCCTCATTTCCCAACCTCCCTTCAGGACTTCATTGTACCTCATTACCCTATGATACCACATGAGTCCCAGATAAGTACACGAGAAAAAAAAGAAGATAAGACCTTAGATTTTTTTCATTAACCCATGATGGGCACATACTTCTCTTAAATAGACCTCATTCCCATGATAGAGCATCTAAAGCCCTCAGCTAAGTCCTGATGTTGTGAAGACCTGCATATATGTTTAATTTTCATAGAATCACACAAAAAGTCATATAGTCCAACTCCTATTCAAGACAGGATCACTCTTCATCTATAACATCATAGAAAGATGTTTAACCTGCAATTAAAAGCTTCCAATTACACAGATGCCACAACATCTCTAGGTAAAATAAATTCCAGAACTTAATCCCTCCCAGAGCTTGAAAGTTCCTCTTAATATCTAACCTAAATTTCCTGTACTGCAGTTTAAGATCATTCCTTCTTGCACTGTCTCCAATGAACATGACAATAATCAATCACCATCTTTGTAAAAACCTTTAAGTATTTTAAAATTGTTATCTGATGCCTCCTCTCAATCATCTCCCCTCAAAACAAAATAATCCCAGTGTTACCTCCCATCAAGCCATGTTTTCTAGACAACTAGTGAAAGCCTCTTTTGAAGTGTAATGCTCAACACGGGAGATGGTTTCTCAGGTGAGGCCTTGCTTGTGTTGTAAAGAATAAAGAATCCCTTCTTGCAACTTGTATAAGATAGACTTGTTCACATCCCAGCATGCTATTAGCTTTTTTTTTCTAGCAATATTACTGTTGACTCGTATTTGACTGGTGATCCATTATTACACCTCCAGATTCTCTTCGGCCTTACTGAAGCCTAGCCAGTAATTTCCTAATTTTTTCTACATTTGATTATAAATTTCTAAATAGAGTACTTTGTACTTGCATTGCTGAATTTAGTCCTTTTAATTTCAGGTTATTTTTCTAATTTATCCACATCATTTTGAATTCTAATCCTGTCACCAGCTGCTTGTTACCCCACACAGCTTGATCTGATCTACAGATGTAATAAGCATACCCTCAATCCATCCTCCAGGTCATTAATTAAAATATTGAACAGTTCTGGACCCATGACAAGTCCCTGGGGATGTCATGGGTCACTTGACATCTCCTTATTTAACCTTGAGCCACTGATGGCTGTGTCTGTATGTTCTGTGCAATACAGAGTCCCATTGATCTGAACACGGATACCCGAGTACATGAAGTTAAGCAACGGTACATGTTTTGCAGGATTAAGGACTTGGAAGATAATTTTCTTCAGAGGGTAAAACTTGCTGGCTATTTCCACACATACATCTACCGGTCCTTTAACAAATAGTTGGAGAGAAAGCTTCCCCCACAACTCCCAGTCATGTCTCTCCATACCACAATATAAATAATTTGAGAGTATATGAATAATTTCTGAAGTCTTTTGAAGAGGTGGCATCTAACATCAATCTACTTCAATAGGATAGGGCAATAAGAGCCAAACTTTTTGGCATGCATGTCACAAATTAAACCACACACTCTCTCTCATTGCCACTCCAATTCCCTTCCCTTTCTGGATCTGCCACTCTGCTCTCTGCTCTGTGCTCCCTGCCCTGACTGCTGCTGCTTTCTCCTGCCTTACCCCATCTGCCACTGTGCTGCCTGCCTCCTCTCCAATCTGCCACCTGCGGCATGTGTACTAAAGCTTAGCCACTCCTGTGATAAGGTTTTTTTCCCCATGCTTTGGGGGGAGGGAGGGGAGAAACCAATTAGCAAATTTTTGCAGAAATACATTTACTGGACTGGATCTATGCTGCTTATCCTTAGACTTGCAAGTAATGACTAAGTGAAAAACACTAAAATATTTTGCTTACTAAATCATTCAAATGCAGTATCACCACCTTTACCACAAGCTGAGGCTTTCCTTCTTAGAATTCCATGCATAACGTAAGCAAAAAATAATGTAACAAAATAAGCCAAGATAACTTATAGCTCAAATGCAGGCTACTTCTTCAGTTTACTCTTCATCTCCACTATCTTTCATGTGAAATCAAACCTCTTTACAGTTATTTCCATGTTTGCTTTTAAGTCAAGTGATCCAACCTAGTTAGACCAGAAATACTACAGCTGTCTGCCTTCTCCCTGGATCAGCTGAAAAGGAAAAAATGCACAAAAGATCTGGGAATAATTCAAATCAATTTCAGGATTCATTATCAAATATGCCAATTTGCTAAGGGAAAAAAACTACCTTAAACCCACAGAGAATAAAACATGAGTAAATTTTTGAACATGACTAATCTTGTCCAATATAACTAGACAAGGCATGCTCACCAAGTTAAGTACACAGAGCAATATTTTCAAATCTTAGTTTAAATAGATTTAGAAGCAACTATCATGGTCTGTCTACATTCATTCTCCTTCATCCTCCCTCCCAGCAAAAAAAAAAAAAAAAAAAAAAAATGTTCCTGCAGTCAATCCCTCCCTCAAAACACACTCCTTCACAGTCACCATGACATAACCATGATCCAATCTGATAATGAAGAATAATAAAAATTACATTAGATAATGTATGTTTTGCCAGCTCTAGCATGGTCAAAAATGTGTGGGACCAGATTAGTAATTTAAAAAATTAAATAACTATATAAGGTGAAACAGACCCTTCAACAAGTAGAATGATAGCATTTTTCAGATGGCCAGTCAAGTAACTGTGTCAACAGCAATGCAGGGGAGGTTTTTGATGCTAAACCCTTATAGAAGAAATAAGCCTCAGAAAAATTAGTTGTTATTCTCTCCCTCAAATAGTTTAAAAATATTAGTCTCTAAATCTCCAACTATATACAATATGCATCTCAGTTTTATTCTTCTCTTGGGGCTCAATACAGCAAGCTAATCCATGCACTGTTAGACTCTAGCACTGAACCATGAGTTCAGTTCCCTGTAGACCAGTGAGAATATTCCCATAAGCAAAGTTATGCATGTGTTGAAATATTTACAGGCTTGGAGAACCCAGAAGGGAGGACGCGCACAAGAATAAGGTATAGAAGTCAAGGGGAAAAAAAAAAAAGATCAAGGTGAAATTAAAAAAAACCCAAAAGAAGACGACTAAACAGAAGTGAATTGCTAACCTGCAGATGTGATTTATTGGAGTTTATTTAATACCCTTGGAATCTTCATTCATTTGAAATAAGTTGAAAAATTAAATTACATTTTAAAATGCATATAATACTAAGAATCCCCCACCACTCACCCTCTCAACACATTAATATTATTTCACAGTTACCAATACAACTGTGGATTTTCTTATCTGTACCAAATCAATCAAGGCCCAATTTCAACCATGAGGATGAACATTGATTCTTTCTACAA
Organism: Crocodylus porosus; assembly: GCF_001723895.1. Classification (NCBI taxonomy): domain Eukaryota; kingdom Metazoa; phylum Chordata; order Crocodylia; family Crocodylidae; genus Crocodylus; species Crocodylus porosus. The sequence goes on along the minus strand of NW_017728951.1, from coordinate 41,454,901 downwards.
AAAAATTGAGGAAAGAATGTGTCAAATGTGTGCTTGATAACTGAATCTAAAGAGGAATAGTTGCTTAACTGGAGAAAACAATATTGCACTTCGTACTTTTAATGATAAGCATCTCCTGCCAAACGTAATGCTTATGCATTCTCCATGCAGACATATCAATTTGCTCAGAAAACAAATCATGAGCAGACATCATGATCATCCAATCAATTTAGGAGCTGTTGAGCAACCGGAGGGGCATAATAATGTAACAGAGATTATTATAAAACAGAAAAAAGTTGGAATTTATACATAAAATTTAAGCCAATATTATAACAAGGTTGCAGGAGGATTACATTTCCTGCCACTTCACCACCAGCAGAGCTCATTTATGCTGTAATAAGGTTACCTGGTACATTGTATCCATAGTGTGGATAAAATCTTACAAAATCATCTTTGGAGAGTTTATCAGTTGGTACAGGCATATAGGAAAAATTTCTTTAAAAAAAAAAAAAAGAGAGAACTTTATTAATGAAGCATGGGGTTACAAGCAGATAAATGTACCTGCTGCCATTTTTTTTATTTCTCTCTAAATATGTATGTAGTGCTTAAGCCGAATGAGATACGGTTTGGTTTGGGCTATGTAAGCTTGAGGATGGCTTTCCAGCCTTTCCTTGTTTTAACAGCTTATTTAAAAAGTGTTGACATTTACTGTAGCTTTTCTAACATAGGTTTATATTTTTACTTCTAATTTGTTTTTTTGTTGGGTTGTTGCGGGAGGGGGTGGGGGGGTTGGTTTTTTGCAGTACAGCTATATTTTTCCTCTTCTATTATCTGCCACTGTCCTTGCAACTATTATTAGACTTGCAAAAGTCACTCAGCTGCCAAGAAACAAGTTACTGATATATGCTGCCTTCTGTTTTTACACTAATGTCACAAATTGCTTCCATAGGAATAGCTAATTCAGCAGAGCCAAGACTATGTAAAGCCACTATTCTCATGATACTATTCAAACTCCTGTGCCTGATGCTAAATTTTTCAATCAATTAATAATTACCACTGGATCCTGCCATTTCAATTTCAAGTTATTTTAATTGATTTAATTGATGACAGTAGCATCTATCCAATATCTATTGCCAAATCTAATACAAAAGTCCTGAAAATACATCTAGGCAATTCATGCTTTTGTTTTGCATATGCTTTGAGCTACCTCTTATTTAAGTTAAATAACAACAAAAAAAGCCCAATTTCCAGTTTTAGTGTAGTGCCAATCATGAGACTCCTCAATGCAGTACTGCTCCTTTTTTTAGCAATTAATTATGAATTTTTAATGCTAGCAACACTCTAAAATATGTAAAGTGCTCTAAAACAAACTTTGCATGTGTTAATGAATTTAACTTACTCTAGAATCCTGGCTAAATGAGAAGAGATAAGAAGCCCATACTAGTTATTTCATCTGTTTTTACTTCATATTTTTAAACACCCAGAGAAAACAAATATTATTTAATGATCAAAATATCTAATACAAACAAATTAGAATAAGAATTCAAAGCTAGATTTGCTCTTAACACTACAAGCCAGATATGCAGGGCAGAATCACAGTCAGAAACTTAAATATCTTAAGTAAATCTCGGAAATCATCAGCCCCCACCTTGCCCTACAACTGTTAGCAGCCAACCATCCCCTGCTCCTGTCTCAAACATGCTTTCTACCATCCTGTTTCTTATGCATCAGAATAAGTCTCTATCATAATTTGCAGGCAAGGTTCTTTGAGTAGATGTGATATCTTTTATTAGACCAACTGAGCAGTTGGACAAAAGTTCTTAGCAAGCTTTTGGGTGCAATCACCCTTCTTACAACCAAAAAACCCAGCTCTCATCATTTGCAAACTTGTCACATTATCTGTTTTAAATCTTTCTTGAATACTTCTCTTTTTCTGCCATGCCTACAAATCACTCCCATCTGGCATTGGTTAAGGAAATGCCTAGATGAGACTTCTGTTCTGATAATGTTATCAGCTTCATTACTTCATTATTCACCTATCTCCAACCTCTTTACTTGTTCTGTCCATTTTTCATCCTATCTAACACGGGGAAGTTTGCTAGTGGCTTCAGCCGGGTCATAATTTCACTCCTAGAGTGAATAAAGACCATTTTCTTAGTTACTTATCTGCACAGTAATCTGTACAATAATGGACTTCAGTCTTGACTTGGGTTTCTGGAGGCTACTATAATAAAATAACAACACAAAAGGGGTATGGATATCAGCCACATGCATATATATAAAATCACAGAATCATAGGAAATTCAGGTTGGAAGGGAGGTCCTCAGGAGGTCATCCATACCCCTGCTCAAAGCAGGTCCATCAACAACTACCACATCCCAGCCAAGGTTTTGTCTGGCTAGGTCTTAAAAACCTCTAAGAGTTGAGATTCCACCACCTCTCTGGGTAGCCTGTTCCAGTGCTTTACTACCCTCCTAAACTTCCCTTGCTGCAAGTTGAAACCACTGCACCTTGTTCTGTCATCTGCCAGCACTGAGAGCAGTCCAGCTCCACCCTCTTTGGAACCACCCAGCAAGTAGTTGAAGGCTGCTATTATATCCCCTCTCAGTCTTCTCTTTTCTTGATTAAATAAGCCCAATTCCCTCAGACTCTCCTCGTAAGTCATCTGCCCCAGCCCCCTATTTTCATTGCCTTCCACTGGACTTTATCCACAAATTATTTCCAATTTATTTACATCTTTTCTGTAGTGGGGTTTCAAAACTGGACACAATAGTCCAGATGTGACCTCACCAATGCTAAATAGAGGAAAATACA
>NW_017728951.1:41421049-41452008 GCF_001723895.1 Crocodylus porosus | reverse complement strand
AATTTTCAAATATTTTTAGGGGCCCTGCAGGCCAGATAGAATGGCCTGGCAGGCTGTATCCAGCCTGCAGCCCGCATTTTGCCCACGCCTAGTCTACAGGGTTCAAATTACATTTTGACTCTGGAGAGGGGGGAGGGGGAGGGCAGAGGGGAGAATCTGCACAAAAAACCCCAAAAACAAAAACAGTTAATTGATTAACAATCTAAGTGAAGGAGCCACCTGATCAAGTTACCATCTTTGAATTGTACAGGGGAGCTCTTGTCTCTTATGGGTGGGCTCAGCCCCGCCCCAAACACCTCCAGTTTGCACCCTGTCTGTCTATCAATATCTATCTATTATTATCTGTATCTATCTATCTATTACACTGAAGGAACAGATTCCCACAATGCAATTTGCCCTAAAACATATTCATAATAAGGTAGTGTAAGAGTGATTATGTAGCTATGATGGTTCAGCAATTATGTGAGAGAAGAATTTCTTAGGGTGATATTTTTTATTGAACAAACTGTGTGGTAGGATCAGGTTTCCTATGCAAGAACCTTTTCTGGTTTTGCATTTTTCCTATCTGACACAAGGAGTCTGGCTAATTACTTCATCCAAGTCATATCTCCATAAGTCACTGCCTCTCACATAAGAAGGTCATAGTTAGGTCTAGGGTCTCTCAATCCGGGTTCCCTATAAGCACTGTGCAAACAGCGAGTCAAAGGGCTCCCCGAAGGCTTGGGGAAGGTAGCATCGTTCACAACCCGGTCGTAGCGTGAACGGAAAGGCCCAGCTCTGGCCTTGTGCCAGCCACGCTGGGCACCCCAGAAGTGCCGCTCTCCTAGCTGGCAGCAGCGGCTGCGCACAGATCCGTTGTGCAGGCTAGCACTTGTCCTCTCCTCTGCAGCCCTTGCGGGAAAAGCTGTTTTCGGGGAGCGCCTGGATGCTCTCTGATCTACTGTTTTGACCCCATCATTTCTCTGCCCCCTACCCTGATGGACCGGAACAGATGCACCGGCTTAGGTCTGTGGGCACTTGCGCCTCAGCAGGCATCACTGAGGACATGCCCACGTGCAGCCAGGCTACGCGTGGCAGAGACAGCACCCGAGATCCGCTGCCGCTGCCCCCGCCGGGCTCGGAGCACGCTCGCTGCAACAGCGTGAGCTCGGAGCCCCCACAGCCAGCGCTCGCCCGCCGGCACCGAGCCGCTCGCGTTTGCCCGGGGCACATGCACCCTGCCCGGCCAGGCGACCCGCGCCCGCCGCCGCGTTACCTCAGCCGCTCTTGTTCCCGCTTCGGCTTCTTGGCTCGCGGCTCGTCCCCTGCCATCTCCGCGCCCGCGTGCTACAACCCCGGCTCGGCGCGAGCTCTCTGCAAGCAGCAGCGGGGCAGGGTCGGCTACGCAGAGCGCCTGATCCGGGGCAGCCCGGGGGCGGGAAGCTGCCGCACACGTGTGAGAGGCCTCCCGCCGCCCCGAGGGCAGAGCTGCTCCGGGGGCCGCCTAAGGCCGAGCGCCCCGCGCCTGCACGCGGTCCGGGGAAGCAGGCGGCAGGGCTCGCGTTTGCTGCAGGCAGTCACATAGTCACCTGCGCCGGCCGAGGAGAAGGCGCGGGGTGGGGGCCTTGGAGCCATATTTGCCAGCGTTGCGGGGGGAGCGGGACCGGGTCAGTGCGGGCTCCGGCGCAGGTGAACTGGGTCGTACGGGGAGATTTGGGGGCTGGAAAAGGAAGGGTATTTTTTTTTTTTTTCCTGGTAGGCCCCGAAAGCTGCTGCTTGAAATGACCTCCCTTTGTCCTGCCCGTGTTGCTCTGAGCCTGGAAGTCTCGGCCTGGATCGTCGCATTTATTACCTTATTAGTTAATGTTTTTGGAGGCTATAAAACGCTCAGGGTGGTTATGCTTTACTACAGGGCGTTGGCTGCCTTCGGACTGAGGAGTGTGTGCTCGGGATAACCATCTGGGAAGTAGCAGAGAAAGCTAACAAGGACATTTTATGTCTTCTGTTTATAAACGTCTGCGGCATTTTGCGCTTTCGTTTTGGCCGGGAAACCTTCCCTTTGTCCCTTTTGACTTAAATGTTACCAGTTGGTAGCCTAGACTCGGTTTCTTGAAGGAATTTAACATTGGAAAAAATAGAGTATCTTAGTAATGGTGTGGCTGAGAGTTAAGGGGTGTATCTGACCGGCTTTCTTGGTCATGGTGTGGAAATGGTACTTATTTATTAACTGGGTTGGTCCAGGTTTGTTTCTTAATGGAGTCTTTTATTGCCGTTGGCTTAAAGTTAAATATGAAAAGCCTCTTGTGCTGTAGGAGAAAATGGGAGGCTGCTATGTTAATGCTTCCTGGCTTTTGCAGTTTTACAGTTATGTGAACCCCTATCCATGTCAGATTTATTTGGGATGTTTAATGGTAAAGCAAGCCTCAGCATTATGGTTAAGTTCAAATATGTAATGCTTAACTTTAAAAATATTAAAGCAAGAGATTCTACATATTTAAAAAATAGCCTTAACTTTCTGATTATGTGTAAGTAGAAAATTTTAAGTATAGAAATTAAGTCTCTGATGTTGAATTCAGACATAAGAGAATGCCCAAGTTGTTGGGGATCATAGTGCATTTCAGTTTGAACTGAGACTTAAAGGTTTTCAGGTGTCTAGAGCCTTTTGCAATTGATAGGAGTGAGATGCTTAAAATTTTTTTTTGAGACTTTAGGCCTGAATGTCTGAAAGTTCATTTGAAAAGTATTCCTCAGTTGGTGGATCTGTTATTGTCTAAACTAGAGGTGGCCAGTTATTTTGGGTGGAGGACCTCTTATTGAGTTTTAGCAATCCATCAAGGGCCATATGACAGGCAGCTGGGGCAGATAAATATTAATTTTCTAAATTTATAGGGGTTCTGCAGGCCGGATAGAATGTTGTCCACCCCTGGTCTAAACTGTGTGAAATGGGAAAACCAGACTTCTTTGCAGAAACCTAAACTGCAATTTTGGTAATAGCAAGTTGTTTCATAGTAATTCAGGTAAGAACTTCCCTATCTCCCTCTTTTATCATCCCCCTATGGATTTCATAGGAGCAAGGTGGTCCATGGTGTCTAGATGGCAAGGAAAGGCTTTTTTTCATAGTTTGCAAAATGCTTAAGGTGTGCCAGCTGTTGTAGAGACCACTAAATGCATACCCCTTGCCTTTTAAGTCTAAGTTTCATGTAGCCTGTGATGTGGGAACATAAAGTAAACTAAATCTGTTGCCTACTATGTCCTTAGAATTCTTGGCTTTGTGTTTTGGCATGTTAATAAACCAAGGAACCATATCCCCCTTGTTAACACTCAGCTTGTTTCTATGAAGGCTTGTCTGTTGGGAACAGGGAGAAGCAACATCAAGGAGAACCCAACTTTGAGCTACCCAGCTGCAGCACAGTTCCCTACTAGCTGGAAGCTATACCCTCAGTGCAGCCAGGGAACAAGGGGGTGGGGAGAAGTGACAGCAGCAGCATGGATGCAGTTCCTAGCTGGAAGCTTTGCTTGTGCCCTAACTATGGAGTTGGGGGTTAGGAAGAGTGGTGTTAGTGCCAGCTCCCAGCTGCCTGACCCCATCACAGGCAAATCCCCCTTGCTGCTGATGTGCCACTGAAGCCACCCAGTGCATGCTGGACTTGAGATAAGTTGTTCTGCCTGTGTGGTTTTCAAAGTTCCTAGCTCCTGGCTTGAGGGTATAGTGTTCCTGTGGGCAAAGGGATTCTAGGTTCCAATCCCTATTCCCAAGGTTATTGTCTTGTTCTTATTATTTAACAATGATATTTACATGCTGGGATCAACCTGGGTTTTCCTTCCATTAGTGAAGTACTGTAACCACTAGTGTACAGTGCCAGTCTCCCTCTTGTTCTCTTTCTGGCTTCATATCTCCTGTGACGGATGCCCAATGGAGAAGAGGAGGAAGAGAAGAGAATGTTTTACCCAGCTTTATCCTTTAGTGTGGCAGAATAGTCTCCTAAGAAGGGGATTTGAATCCCTCAGGCTAAAGAGGACCTAAAATTCAGGGTTCCTGATTGCTGTGCAAATGCTCTGATATGTTGGGTTAAAAAAAAAAATGTTGGCTGTTGGGTAAAAAGTTGCCACCACCAATATTTTTGAGCTAAGTATGAGTTAAGCATGCTCGGAGCACATATAATGTGTCTCTAGGGATGGGTTCATCTGTGCATACCCCATAATGGTCAATGTCTCACATTTGGCTATACTCAGAAGCTAAGTGCAGAACCTTGTAATTTTGCAGTCCAAAATGGAAGCATGGTTTGAACTTGGACAGCTACTGAGGTTTTGGAGCTTGTAGAGCAGGGCCAAACTTAATTACTGTTTGAAACTTGGCTAATTAAATTATACCAGAATCTTGTTTAGACACCTGCAGAACGAACCATACTGGATCTTGCCTCTCATAGCAAGTTTGAAGCACAGCCAGGAGTGGAACCCACATCTCCCGAATTTCCACCCAGTGCCTTAGCTACAAAAACATCTCCCTCTGTGCTTTCATGTGCAGCTTTGTTTATCTCAGCAGGCACCTGCATTGTTGCAAGTTGCTGGCATGCAGTATAGCATCTTGCACCTGCCTGTGTATATGGCTCTCTTGCCACCTTTTATAACCATAGTTGTAACTTTTCAGTAAGTTCTAGGTAATGATTAGTAACAGTGTAAAGTGGCATCAAACCTTTAATAGTAATATATCTGCTTAAGGGTTTACAATCATTATAATTAAACACTGTCTGTAATAATGTAATAGATGTTATTTAACTTTGATAGCATGCCTTTTCTTGTGTCCTCTTATCGGCTTTGAAAGGAGTTGGAGATTGTAATGTTTTTCCATATTGTTACATGAAAGAGTTAAGCAAACAACAGTAATACAAATACAGTACAACTGATTAATACAAACTGATAAATCAAAGAGCTGTCCAGTGCACTAAGGAAATAATAGTTTATAGGGGAAATAATTTGTCTATTGGTTGTAGTTCAGAGGTATTGATTGTAGAAAACAGCTTTAAAAAAGATGCTAATAACTTGGGGTGAATGATGTTCCTTTCTTATTACTGAATCATTTATGTATGTGGACAGGAAAAATGGACTCTTCAAGTTCAGCAATGCATTTGCATGACTAAATGTCCCTTAATACAATGCATTCTGAATCTTACGAAGTCAAAAACAGAATAGCTTAAAAGCTAAAAATCAATTTAAGAGGTAGGCTGTCTCTCTCTTCTCCCCCCTGCCCGCAATGGTTTAGAGGAGATGGGGGGAGGGGGGGTCTGCATTCAGTCAAACATAATGAAATGGTGATCTCAAAGCTGTTGAAAGTACAGATCTAAAAAGAGGAGTAAAATACTGGAAAGGAAAAGCTGGCTTTCAAGCAGGTTGTAAACTGAACATTCAAATCTATCTGTTTACCATTATTACTATTTTTAGCTGTTAATTATAAAATGAATGGGAATGATAAACCTGCTTACTGGAAGTCAGATAATAGGATGCAGCCTCTTCCATTTATAAAAATGTTTTTGTTTGTTTTTAATTTAACACATTGGACATAGTCTTTAACATTTAGTGCTTTGCTCCTTGGAGCACTAACAAATGAGTCTGAACAACTGGCCAAAGCTGATATCTGTCTCTACCCAAGTGAAAATGCTGCATAAATAATAAACTGTCTCCTTTGGACTTCAGGTGGCAATCCATATTTACAATGGATGTAGCTGGCCTATGCAGAAAGCCAATATTAATCCTATGCACTAGTGAAGTTCCATTTAATTCCTCCATTAGAACTCTTCCTACAAGTAGCCACATGTTGAACAATTATGAATGTCTGTTTTGGAGACAGAAGCCAGAGTCTTAGATAGGAGGGTGAAAATAAAGTGTTAGGTGCCAACTGCCGTTTATGGAAGTAAGGGCTGGAAGAAGCCAAATTAAACCCTCCTCATTTAAGTTTTAGCCATGTTTATTCTTTTTCTCTCCCTGTATCCCCCTTGTGCTACCCCACTTGAAAGTATGTGCAGTAAGATTTTGCTGAACCTGTCAAAGAATGGGTTGGTGACTGCCAACTTTATAGCAGCTCTTTTTAAAAGCCTGAAGCAAGTTGGTAGGTAGGGAAACCTGTCATTAATTATACAAAGATATCACTTAAAGCAGTTTCCAATCTGGAATAAGGCATTAATTGGCATTTACTAAATTAGTGTTGCAGTTTGTTAGACTTGCGATGTGTTACGTTTTCTTGTTTACCATACATAAAAAGAAAAATCTAGCTGACAGCCCTGCCTGCAGACAGTCCAGTTACAATTCAGTAGAATTTAAATAGCAGTAATTTTAAATGTGAAAGAAAAAGTTTCTTCTGATTAATCCAAGAAACAAAAAGCCAGACCAGCTTTTCAGACAGTTTGTTTACTGGAATATTTTGTATTTTTCTCCTTGCATGCTGTAGTAATCTACATCCCCAGTTTTTTTGCCTTGGGGTAGGAAAGGTGACCAGTTGCTTAGATTTCTTGTACACATTGTAATATCATTACTCATATTTTGCTCAAAATAGTCTTGCTATTTCCATTCCAAATATCGCTCTTTCACTCAGTGTCTGTTCTCTCTGTCCTGTCTGTCTGTGCAAAGAAGCATTCTGACAGGTGGCAGGCTGCCACCATGATGGTGGGGATACAGGGGACAGAGCAGGGGATTGAGAGATCCCCACCCTGCTCCCTGGAGGTGATGACAACAGAGCAAACAGAATGGGGGGCCTCACCCCCCCCCCTGCTCCCTGCAGATGGCGATGATGGAGCGGGGGGGTGCTCCTTGCTCCTAGGAAGTGATGGTGGTGGCATGGGTGGGGGGAGTGGAGTCGGGATGCCACTGTGGGGAGAACAGGTCTGGACCCCAAGCAGCAGGAGGGATAGGGGGAGTGGGCCCAAATTGGGAGGGGGGGGCACAGAGCTCCCCACCCACTCCCCTCCCTACATTCTTGATGGGCAATTGGCTAGTATCCTTAATAAATTCCTAATGTATTATCTCTTCCAGTATCTCTTTCCTAGATATTAAGACCTTGAGAACTAGTTTAATCAAACTGACACGCACAGAATAAACCACAATGTCAAATTAAAGCATTTACTATTTCAAATACTAAATATATAATCTTTTCTTTTTTAGCCCTTAAAAAAAACCCTGAATGCCCTACAGCTGGGTGCTCAACCCCTGGCCTTCAGGGCTCCCCGTGGAGCCCTGCAGGCTGTTGCTCTCTAGGCACTAGATTGGGCATGCAGGGTAGAATGGGACCCCAGTCCTAACACACAGGGTCTGATCCAGCCCCATGCCACTCATTTGGTCCATGGGATCACAGACTTGAACCCTACTGCTTTACAATAATAAACTAGTCATTTGCCTTATGGAAAACTTTAAACCATTTTCACTGAAATTGGCATTTCCTATTAAAGTTCTGTGAAGGCTATGGCTATGGTGTGGGAGGGGTGGTGCCATGATGCCCCCTAGTGGCTGTTTTGATCCTGCCTGGCTCTTGCCCATGCCTCCTAGGGTCTCACCCTGCTTCCTTACCTACATTGTTGTTAAAAGCAATGTAAGAAGGCTCCCCTTGGAGGCTGGTGACCCTAGGGTTCCCTCTCCTTAGGTCCTGCTTGCCTTAGCAGCTAAATTCATGGTCACTTCTAAAGCTAAACCTTGCAGGTGCTACTGCTTGATCATTCTTATGAGGCACCTTGCCTTAGTACAAGGTTTGGCCTCCTCTGGCTTCCAAACCCTTGTTGGGGTCTCAGCCTTCCCAGCTGCTGCCTCTTTTCTCTAGCTGGCCTCCTTTAACCTAGGCTCACTAAACCAGGTCTTAGCTTACGAGCTCCAATGCCTATTTGGTCCTTCTCAGGCACTGGCCATCCCTGGCTTAGATCCTGCCATGGCAGTGTTCTAAGCCCTGTGGCACCCCACTGTGGCTGCCTCATTCAGCCACACCCAGTCCACTAGTGTTGTAGCAAGCCAAATTAAACATCTGTGAATACAAAGAAAACACAGGCATACTGCTTGCAACACCTGTTGCTCCCGAACTATAATATACCTGGGCTAGACCTGCCTCCCCCTTGTGAGCAGGCTCCCTGAGGCTGCTTCCCACAGTCAGCTTCTCCATGGGAGCTGCTTCTCCTCCTGCTTTCCTAATTGCCATCTTTGGGACAGGGATTATGTGCCCTGGAAGCCCTTCTGCCTTCCCCTCAGCCTGGCAAATGGGTGTTTGATCTCTCAATCAGAGGGCTGCAAGTGCTCCTGCTACTTGCTTCTCTTGAAGTGATAGAGGCACCTGGTGTCCTGGGACATGCCCCTTCCTCCTGGACCAGCAGCTTCAATCCCCACCTCTCTCAATAGAGTTCCTCTCAGTTCTCCCCTTTGATTCCATAGGTCACCGTTCCCATCTGCCTGTAGCATGCTTTTGCACAGGTGTCTAGGGCTCTGATTAAGTCCCACTCAACCTCCCTGGCTGAGTAACAGGGCTTGGGTCTGCTGTTGCACCTTCCTATTACTGCTAGCTTTTTTTCTATCCCATTTCTTTTTTCTCCCCCTTTTCCAGTCACTTAAATGTTATACCTGCTTCCACCCACACAATGCACATTTATTTTTAATAGGGATTCTAATATTTCTATTACAAGCATTTGGTCTTCTTACAATGCTTTTTTTAAGTACAGATTTTCTACCTGTCTGTTTTCAATCTTTAAAGGTCTTCTCAAGGAAGACTTGTGGCACTCAAGATAGTTGTTGTGTAAACTAAATTTGGAGGCTTAATTCTTCTATTTTTACACATGCCAGCACCGGTCTGTTGAAGCTGGTGGGATTAAGCGGTCCATTTATGTGCTATACCTTATGGAAGCAAAGGAAATTTTAAAGAAAAATGTTTGTCACTTTTGTGCCATCCAGATCATAATATGGCTAAATACAGGGGGTGAGGTGTAGGGGGTGAATGTGCACCCCCAAGAGTGCTGGTGTACCCTCTGTTTTGCTGGGGCGGCAGGCAGGAGCACTAGTGTCCCGTCCCCGTCCCCCGCCCCGTGAGCGCTGGCCAGGGAGCAGAGCTGCCAGCAAAAGTGGAAGTGGCCATGGGAGTTGTGGAAGTGGTGCGGGTGCTTCTACAGTCAGTGAGATCTGCTGACATCCCACTGATTCGAGAGGCACCAGACACCCATGGCTGGATAAGTGTCTAACCCCTGGAAGGAAGTGGAGTAACTTGGAAGATACTCTGATGTATAGGGACCTACCTAAACTGCAGTGTAAATTGGCAGTACAGCAACACCTTTAATTTTGCGCTTGTAGCTCCCTGCACCTCCCCCTGACCCCACCACTGCTGAGTGGCCAAGAGGCAAAAACTGCAGCACTAATTGCGTCTCAGCCACTTGGTGGCAGGGGGTGGGGAAGGGGAAGCGGGGCACACTACTAAGATATTGTTTCATAGTTGTTAGGGTCTGGAAAGGACCTTACAGATCATCATAATGACTTACCTTTAACTGCCTATAAATTTTAATCCAGCATTTCAAGACTTGAGCACTGTGCAGATATGTCCCTTTTTTAAATCCAAAATGCCAATTAAAATTAAAACTGAGCTTGTGAGAGAAGCAGCATGGGGATAATTATGCTGTCTCTCTGCTGTTGTGCCTTCATAGCCTCTGTGTTGTAGAGCTCTGTGTATTGGAGCATGGTGATAGGCGAATCTCACTGAGCCTATAACCCTTGGTTTCTAACTTCCTAATAGCCCAAATCTGCAAAATGGTCACAATTCTCACTGGCACTTGTAGAATTTCAGGCAATTGGCAACTTTCCTGATAGGTTCCTATTTTTTAAAACTCACAAAAATCTCTCTGGCATTAAACATGCCATTCTGTATTCATTTTGCTTAGTGTAGTATGTGACCTATTTTGAATAGTAAATTTCCTCAGAAATTCCCTTAACATTTCTTCAGCTTATTTCATGGGATGGGATGCTTGCTACAAACACAGTTCCACCCATATTTTCCCAGAATGAGTATTAGGAATGAGTGACATCTGTCCTCTTGCCAAGTGGATTGGATTTTTCCAGCTTTTTTGGGGGGGGGAAATTCAATCCTTGCATACACCAAAAGGAAATGAGATTGATTAAACACCAAGTAGTTATTTGTTGGGTGTTGCTAAGAGATGGGGTGTATCTGAGTCTGCCAGTGATGGAGTGTTTGGGTTGGAAACATTAAATTGAGACAGCATGTAAACATATGGAAGGCCTGCCAGCTGGTAGCTGACATGCTATGCAAATTTCTGCTTGCAGTACAGGCTGTGATTTTTTTTTTTTTTTGTTATGGAAAACATGAAGGAGGATGGAAAGGGCACTCCCCTCCCCATACTACACTACTAATTAAAAGCAACTTTAAAGCATTCTTAAGAGACCACTTACTTTGAAAAAATAAATCCAGGAAGTAATTTTCAATGGTAAGAGAATAAAGCTAAAGATGAGAGAGGCATGTGGAAAGTAGACAACTGTCTTACTGTGTTTGTAACTATGCTTAATTAGATTGGTTACACACATAGCTCTGATCTAGTACAAATGCAAAGAAAGTAGATGTTAATTAAACAAAAGCCTTTGTTAGTATTGGTCTTATTCACCTGAAGTTCCCAGAATCCAAATAGTTATAACTAAGAGAAATACCTCACAAGACTCCAGGTAGTTATGAACTGAATACATAGTATTTTTGTCCTAATTATGGGTAAATTGAGAGATTTTTAGGGGCTGATACTGATAGCTGATTTTTAAGGAGGCATGTTGGCTGATGCCAATCAGATTTACAATACAGTGCGTGCAGCTGGTAAGTCTTTGGTGGAAGAGGAGTAGGAGGGGAAGGGGCATAGGTGGGGGCAGATCAAAGCCCCTGAGGTGAGGGAGGGAGTAGAGCTGTGGGCAGATGCTGCCCAGCTGGGGCAGGGTACAGGATGGAGCCGTGGCTCGTCTTGGGGGCACAAGGCAGGAGGGGGTGGTTCCCACCACTGCCCACCATAGAAGGGCATGGAGGGGGGCAGCATGTGGCCCCAGATCTGGGTAGGCGGGCTACAGCTGCGGGCTGGGGTTGTGTAGGGCTCTTTGAGTGTGGAGGGGGGGTGGGATTGGATTGGGGCCGCACTCAGGGCAGGTGGTAGTGGTGCTGGGAAGGGGACTACAGGTGGGCTGTAGCCACCCCAAATTTTGTCATAGTCCCCCCCCTTCCAGCACCACCACTGTCTGTCCCAAAAGCAGCCCTGAGCCAACCTGCCCCCCACCGCACTGGGAAGCATGCCCTTCTGGGGAGCATGCAGTGGCAGGAGCCACCCCCCCATGCTCCCCAGACAAACCGCTCATGGCTCTGTCCCACACCCCACCCTGGTGGGGCAGTGCCTGCCCCAGCCCTGCTCCCTCCGTCACTGTGGGAGGGCATTAATCTGCCCCCCTCCCCTTCCTTCCCCCTTCCCCTTCCTCCACAATACTTCCTTTCCTCCTCTTACCAGCTGCATGCAACTTTCCAAGCGATGATCCTCGCTGCTTGAGTGCTACGCTACGGCTGCAATCAATTTTCTTTATTTCGGTGCTAATCTGATATTGGACCGATGAATCAGTGCACCTCTAGTTGTAATAGTAAACAACAGGTGAATTATGCATCTTTATAAATGAAAGGATTAATGCTCTTCAGATACTTGTATTAAGGAGCATCAACAGAAATTGAAAATCCAGTCACTTGTACTTAAATGAGATGGAATCTTTTGGAAGCAGTAGTTAAACATCTGCAATTCAATTCTGTCATTGAACTGAAGGCAACCTACTACTGATCTTTTATAAGATTGGGTCTTGCTGGCTGCATTATTGAATGTCATCAAAAGCTAAATGGTAGAATTGTCTGTATAGGATCTAGTTTACATGAGAACAGGGTCTAGTGCTATGTGAGAAAAATATTGGAGGATCTTTAATTAAACAAGGAAATGTCATTTTTATGCCTGGATTTTTAAAAGGAAGCTACAAAAATTAAGTATACTGATTCCATTGAAATAAAGGCATCTCACACTCTGGCTCTTGGGAGAAATTTGTTTTAGTGGTTTTATGCATAACCTACCATTAGCAGGACCACTTACTCCCTTATACTTTCCAAAAGGAGAATATGTTCTTAATCTCACAGGCCTTTACACTGGATCTCAGGGAGCCAGTGACTTTCATGGGCAGGGGCTTATGGTGAACAAAGCTTGCCCTTACCCCACTCTCCAAGTATGAGTCATTCATAATAGACTTGAGTTGTCAGACTTTGCTTGGTGCAGAGCTAGGAAATATGGGGAGGGGTCAGAAATGTGGAAACGTGTTAAAGATGCTAGAGCAGTGCAAGCAGCATTCTGCCCTTCTGCAAGTCTAGATCACTAGGGCTAACTCTGAGGGGCTGGAACAACCTTAGTTAATGTAAGAGATCAACCAAATGTCATTTGGGGGAAAAATTATGGGAAACGGTTTTCAAGACGTACTTTTTCTGTCACCCCTCTATAAACAATGAGTATCCCTTGAATGGATCTTTGGGAATGCAGAAGAGCTTAAAAAAAAGCAGAACCAGAGGTTGGATACCTTCCCCTCTAGTAATGTAATTGGAGGGCAAGACAAAAGGAGCCACCTGTTCTTTTTTTCCCTCTTCCAACACATTGCCCAGTATGGTGGCTTATTAGGACAGGATTTAAAGCTGTGGTCTCCTCCAACGTTTTTATGGTAAAGATCATTTTTTGTAAGTAAAGGGCACCCCAGGATCTACTGCCCTCCCTGCCTCCCAGACAAACCCAGGTGGCATGGCTCAGCCCAGCCATGTGCATCCTGCTGCTTTTGATCTAAGAGGCTGAGACTGACTGTCAGAGGCTCCATGATTGACCAATCAAGATTGACTCATTGGTGACCACTGATTTAGAGGCTCTTCTTCCCTATGCAACTGTCTGACCAAGGAACCCCTCCTTCATGCTACCCCTTGCTGTGGGGTAGAGACTCCACAGCCACCTTTTTCCTTACTGCTGTTTTTAAGTAAGAGAGATCAGAGCAATGCAGCAGAGCATTTGGATGGAAGGGTGTTCAGTTCAGCTCTGCCATGTTGGTTTTTTGTTGCTCCCCTCTCCCCCTTGTATTTCTTCCATCCAGCTCCTGCACCTGTGGAATCCTCACTGACCACCATACCATTCTTAGTGAAGAGGGCTGGGCAGAGAGGAGCCAACCTGTGCAGGGCAGACACATAATTAAGAGATGATGCATGGGCATTTAAAAGACTAATAGATGGGCAATGCCCCTTTTTATAGTGGATTCAGTCAGTGCAAAGGATGAAAGGAGGAGGGAGCTGGACAATGAAACATGGGGATGATAAGGTTATTTTTTCCTCTTAAGGGAATTAAATGCCCCAATATATTCTTATTAAAGCAGAATTTAGGTTGTCTACTGCTTGTTGTCCTTGTAGGAAGTCTGCTTCAGCTAAACTAAAACCTCTGAATTTCCTGGTTTCCAGAGACAAGGTACTGTATACTACCTGTGCAACAGAACTGTAACTCAGTCCACTAAGCTATAGATACCCCAGCATACCAACAGCATGCATGCTTGTGCTTGACTGAAAGATGGCACAGAAGACTCTGGAAACGCATTGCATGAACACTGTAAGACAAAGTCTATCCACTTCTCTTTGTCTGTCTTAGGTCATGGGCATAGGAAATGGGAGCTATATCCCCCTTGCACATTCAAAAACAAAGCCACCCAGTTTTGTATAATACTATCTCACCTTTTCTCTTAAGTTTATTTCCAAGACACAGCTTTCACTTGTTCCTCTTAAGGCTCTGGGAAGCACAGCCCTGTATGTCACAAGACTGTATAATCCTCCTGACAAGACCACCTGTGTGCATCACTACTGATGCAGCCTACAGAACTGAACACCAAAATAAGGTACATGTGCACCTCTTACCATGTTACAATGGTAGCAGCTCTGTCAACCTGCTCCAGTTACTGTCCATCATTCAGTATAAACATACTGAATGCAGTGAAGGCAACTGGAATATGTGCAGATGAATCCTGTGGTTCAAAGCTATGGAATGCTGCACAACCAGTGATGTGTTTCTGGTCATCAAGGTCCCAACCTTTCCAGAACCATTCCCTTGTCAGCTCTTGAGGGCAGAGTTCAGGTTGCACTGCAAAGGTTACATGCATACATTCTTCTTTCCGTGGTTTTCATAAACGTATGTGTAGCTTGGTTTGATGTTCTGGCAGGTCATGTGGCATCACCAGGCTATGTTATTACTGAATCAATAAAGTTTTGAAGTGGTTAATTCTAGGTAAGGATAGGCATGTGCCCTCAGTGATTGCTCCTGAAAACACTACCATACTCCTTTACCAATACACAACACTCCTCCTGGGTGGTTTTCGTGTGCCTTTCATCCAGGTTTTTCATTTGCTCAGACAGTGGGGAAGGAACAAAACTAGCATCTGAATTTTTTCAAAAAGGAGCAAACAGTCCTCTGCATAGCAAGCATATGTTGGACAAAAAATGTTTTCCTCTGAGGCCTTTCTGTTCCCTTGGAACTAGAAGAGTAACTAGAAAGAAGGAATTGAGATCCCTTGTAACAGAGGTCTTGACAAGAACGAGTAGTTTATCTTTGAGTATAAGGAGCACTGAAAAGCAATTTCCTTCACCTCTATAAGAAATTTCTCAATCAAGTCAACGATACAGCAGCTCAGGGGTATCAGAAGCTACTAGTTTACTTACAGTAACTACCTATGGCTTAAATGTTGAACTGTGGATGAGTATTCAAAGCCTGTTCCTTATGGGGACTCTCTGCTTCCAGGGCTTTATATTTCTGTAGTCTAAGCATTGCTGGAGATGGAAAATAGAGAATCTTCAGTGAAGTACTTAAGACTATAGAGGTGGAAGGCATTTCTGGGTCATTAAATCCAGTTCCCTGCATTTGCAGGCAACTAACTACACAGAGGGCATGTCTACATGAGACATTGACTGCGCAGTAGCCTGATACTACTGCACAGTAGTGTTGCATGGGAAAAACCTTGCCAAGACGCTGCTGTGCTGTAATGTTACTTAAAAGGCATTGCTGATGCTACTGTGCTGTAATTCCAGTTACTGTGCATTTATTTAGTACTTCCTAATACATGTACTAAATAAATGCACAGTAACAATTGTGTGGTAGCATCTTATGTAGATGTACCAAGAGACTTTTTTTTTTTTTTTTTTAGGGGGGGGGGGATTTCAAATTCTTACATGCTGCTGCTACCTGGCATGAGCCAGAAATACCAACTACTAACATTCCAAAGATCAAAAAGACAGGAAGGCTGCTAGTGCCCTGCCACTGTAGTTGCATATACTAAGAGGATGTTAGGAAGAACACCATACCTTGTGCCACAGAGGCAAAATCTCTGCAGTCCATGTCAGTCTGACCTAAAGCTGGTGATCAGCTTGACCTTGAACAAAAAAGCAAGACCCTCTTGCCACTATGCCTCAGATTTCTAATGCTAACACACGCCAGTCAAAACTCCTAGCTTTAGCTGTAGCCAAAGTTCAGTCTGTCAGAAAAGTAGAACAGAAAAAATGAATAAGCTAATGAAGTACTGGAAATCATGGGGGCCAGGGGAGAATTCTTCATATCCATTCCAGGTGACCAACAGAAGCCCTGAAGCATGGGATTCCCAGGCACCTACCATACTATGAAAAAATATGTCTGTACCCCAACACGAAGATGGCAGATATTTGAATCCACATATCCCGTATACAGGTTTTCAAACAAGAATTCCCTTCCATAAATTTACTGTGTTTGATAATAAGGGATTCAGACCTTTTTGCTCTTACTGTGTGTCCTGAAAAAACAATACAAAACATTTTTAAACAGTGGAAATCTTATAAATTCAAATCTAAATGATTCAAAACCAGTTTTTAGCCCATTAGACTTGTGAACCTTCCCAGGAAGCTGAACCAGCAGCTGGTGTGAAAGTACTCATGATTTATATGTCTGTGTGAGGTTTTTTTGTTGGGTTTTTTAAAATTTAAATTTCACAAGTTTTGATCTTTGACCTTTTTGCTTTTAGTGTCCTAATCCTAAAAATGTCTTGCAGTTTGACTGCTGATATCATTTACTTGACCTATTGGTGTGAGTAGCAATTTTATGATGGATTTGCTTCTGTACCAATGTTAAGACACAATTTCTTACCCATGATAGTACAGTGCTTAGTTCTTTTCATTGCAAAACAACATTTGAGTCGAGATAAACAAAGGGATGAGGAACAAGAGTTGAATGATTTCTGTGTTGCCTGTAGAAGTCTGATGCTGGAAAGCTTGGCTGGTTAGAGAATCTTAAATCCTGGGGAATACCATAAATAGTTTCTGAAGTAATATCTTTCATAGCGCCAGTAGTAAAATAATCCAGTGATCTCTGAAATAGTATTCATTAAGGAAGTATGTGATTAGTTAATCTCTTAAAGGGAAATTGTTGCCATCTATTTATTGTCTTGCATAAGATAAATCGGTAGTTTTGATTTAGTTCCTATTTATCCCATGCACTGGTACAAGCTAGGGGCTGACAGGTTAGGCAGCAGTCCTGCAGAAAAGGGACCTGTGTGTTATAGTGGACAATAAACTGAATATGAGCCAACAGTGTCCCCTTGCTGCCAGGAACGCTAACGGCATACTGGGCTGCATTGGTAGGAGTGTAGCCAGCAGATCAAGGGAAGTGATTAAACCCCCCTATTCAGCACTGGTGAAGCCACATCTGGAGTAGTGTGTCCAGTTTAGGGCCCCCCACTACAAAAAGGATGTGGACAAATTGGAGAAAGTCCAGTGGAGGGC
Organism: Crocodylus porosus; assembly: GCF_001723895.1. NCBI lineage: Eukaryota > Metazoa > Chordata > Crocodylia > Crocodylidae > Crocodylus > Crocodylus porosus. The sequence continues at coordinate 41,435,198 of NW_017728951.1, read as the reverse complement.
ATCAAAAATAGTGAGAGGGTGGAGACACATGACTTCTGAGGAGAGGCTGAGAGAACTGGGTTTATTCAGTGTAGAGAAGAGAAGACCGAAAGGGGATTTAATAGCAGCCTTCAACTACTTTTAAGTGTGGTTCCAAAGAGGGTGGAGTGGAACTGTTTTTAGTGGTGGCAGATGAGAGGACAAGGAGCAATGATCCTAAGTTGCAGCACGGGAAGTTTAAGTTAGACATTAGGAAAAACTTTCTCACTAGGAGGGTATTAAAACACTGGAACAGGTTACCCAGAGAGGTGGTGTCATCGGAGTTTAAGACCTGGATAGACAAAGCTTTGGCTGGGATGAACTAGTTGGGGATGGTCCTGCTTTGTGCAGGGGTTTGGACTAGATGACCTTCTGAGGTCCCATCCAACCCTCATTTTCTGTGATTCTAAGTAGGTGTCCATATCACAACCAGAGCTTCCTCCTTAGCAGTATCACCAGAGAAACATGACTGTGATGGTTGACTTGTCTTTTTTACTAGAAGTTGAGGCCATAAAGGTGATGCCCAGAAGCAGAACTTGGTTTATAGCTGCTTGCACTGTACTTGACCCACAGAACGAGCTTTTTGTTTCCAGAGTTCTTAAACCAGCTGTTCTGGCAGCACTAAAATAATCTATGAAAAGGGGATGCTGGAGCTGGGCTTGAAATAGCAAAGCTCTGTTGGAGAAATAAAAGTTTGTAAGTTCTGTAAAAGTTGCCATGAAATATAACTTGACCTAGAACAGCTGAGTAATAAGCACCAATTGTGTTGCCTTGCAGGAGCATAATCGGGATTTATCACATATGGAGTGATTGCAATAACGCAACCAACCCAGAAGCGTGCACCAGGATAGCATGCTATCTATGATCAGAATGTAAAGAAATAGATTTTAGCTAGCAGGCTTGCAATTTAATGTAAATGCTGTGTTTATATATTTTTAAAGAATGTGTCAGGGAGGGTTGCCAGTTAGTAAAACCTGGGTAAGTGTTGATTGTAGTACAACTTTTAGATCTTAAAAAAAAAAAAAAATACTCTGCTACAGATGTCTGATGTACTGAGAGCCTGATGCAAAGCCCATTGCAGATCTGGACCTATTCTTATCAGTGGAGTGTCTTCACTGGGTGCAGTGAGCTTTAGATCAGGCCATTATGGAAATAGTCCTTCAGTGGCAACTAAGGCCACTGCTGCTTGTACCAAACCTTTCCTATGCAACTTGCTCTGCATTTGTTGTCAATTAGGGTTTGTCTTTGTTAACAGATATGCTATTGTATCCATATTAAAATGTACAGAGAACTTTTCTAAGCTCTCATAGCTGATCACTTTCAAATGTTTGAGCTGCATTGACATGAAACAATACTGACATTCAGTGGTTAATTAGAATTACCACAGTTGTGTGACCATCTCAAAAGAGATTTTGGAGGGTTTTAATGTTCAGTGCCTGCTAAATTCAGGACTTGTTTAGTTAAACTGGATTAAAGCAATTATGGCAAGGCTGCCGTGTCATTAAAAACATTCCCTTGCTTTATAAAAATTATCCATCTTTTTTTACTATTGCTGTTCCAGAAACACAATAAATACAATTAGCCTTGGATTTGCTTAATATATGTCAAGAAGAGAACTAATTTATAGCTTTATTTCCATCCCTATCTGTAGCTAATTGGCATCAGGGAGTGTGTCTACATGATATGCTTTACTTAAGATTAGCACAAATTATTGCGCAGTAAGCATTGCTGTCTACACATGCAGATACTGCGCAGTAATTTGTGTTCATCACAAGTAAATTTGCTACCTGTAAATAGAAGTATTGTTACTGTGCAGTATGGCATGTGTAGTCAGCCAATCAGGAACAAACTTGCTCCTGGGCAGCAGGGAGCGGGAGATTGCTCCCTGCCCCTAGGAGCTGCTTCCTGCTGGGGCAGGCTCTACCACTGGTGCCCAGGTGGGGACACTGTCCTCCTGCCCCTGCTCCTTGATCACAGTGGGGGCTGGGAGATTTTCCTAGCCCCTACTCTGACTTCAGTCGTGGAGCTGGGTCTGGGAACAGGCTGGATACAGTCTTCCAGCCCTCATTCCTACAATTGTAGAGCAGAGGCTGGGAACAAGCTCCCAGCCTATTTGTGGAGTGGGGGCTGGGAGCTCCCTGAATGGGGAGAGTTCACTCCCCAGCCTGGAGCTGGCTGGGTCCTGCCCCTGACTGGGACAGTTCCTGGCCAGCCCCAGGCTGCGCAGGGTAGTCTACACATGCAGCCTGAAGGTGGTTGGGGACTGTCTTGTCTTGGGCAATCCCCAGCCAGCACCAGGCTGCACATGCAAACTTCCCCTCAGAGCCTGGGGCTGGCTGAGAACTGTCCAGTCAACTGCTCAGCCCCATGCTCCTATTGGGCAACTGAAGTGCAGGGCTTGGAAAGAGCTGGGTGGGGGAGAGGTTGTATGTCCCAGTCCCCTGCCCCAGTCCACCAGTTGGGGCAGCTAGTCGTGAGACCCTGGCTGAGTGGAGAATCTGGGTGCTAACTGCCCTACCGGCAGATCAGGGCAAGGGGCTGGAACCAGCCCCTCCACTGTAGCTTTTTCCAAACCTCCTGCCCCCAGTCAGGGAGCTGGGGACGAGAGCTCCCCACCTGGGCTCCAGTGGCAGAGCCTGCCCTGGCAGCAGGTATCTCCCAGGGGCAGGGAGCAGTCCACCCACCCCCACCAGGTGACAGCTGTCTCCTGGCCCTATGTTCCCTGCCAGCCCCTCTGCTAGCACCCAGGGGGAGCATAGAGCTCCCCCTGGCTGCTCCAGGAGGCTGGTGCAGGGCCAGGAGCAGCAAATCCACTTCTGCTTCCCCACATGAATAGATGCCTGCCTGGGGTGGTTTATGCTAGAGCAAACCCATCCCACAGCATTTGCATGTGTAGATGCCCCCAAGGATTCCTAAAAGTCCTCCTTTTAAGTGACATCTTGGCTCAGAATGTCTGTTTACCTTTGTAATGGCCAAAGACGTGTCCTTTTTATGCATCTTCCCTAGGAAAAGAGGTGCTTTTAGTATAAGTTAGCTAACTTTGGTTAAAGACCTTTTAGAGACGAGGCAGTTAATCCGTTTCACAGAATTAAGAGGGTGCGTTAGACTAAGCAGCTTCATGGCTGTCAAAAGTGCATTTTTCCACTAAGATAATGAATACACAGATTCAACATAATAAACAGATGCTTGGATTGTAATATTGACGGAGAGAGTCTTATCTGGAGTTAAGCAATTTTTCCAGCAGTATGATACAAGGCTTAAGGCATGTAGTATGAAATGGTTGGTGTTTACTGGTTAGCTCTTCTTGTGGGTATACCACTAAATATGGCAGTTTTGGGGCTGAGTAAATGTTTGTCATTGTTAGGTTTGTTGTGGAATACAACCTATTGTCATTTGAAGTCCATCTTAGCCAACCTATCCAGATTAAAGGAAAATATTATTCATACAGCTTTCTTTGGCTATATGAGTTTAGTTGCTGTTCTTCCCTCCAACTAGTACTCTAGAAATTAAAACTCATTAACTATGCTGTTTCTTCACATCTGTCTAAATAACTTTCTGAACCTAGATATTGAGCACCAATGCTAATATTTTAATCCCCTCAGGGTAATGCATTGAGCTTCCTTGCTATTTTTTAATGTATGGAAGTGCTACCACAACTTCTGATAGAGGTAGCCTCTTTGGCAGTTGGGGTTTTTTTGTTTTGTTTTTTAGCTAGATTGGTTAGCTAGTTCAGTTTACTGCCTGATTCATTCAAAGCTGACAAACAGAATGGCAATTAAGACAACAAAGACATCTTATTTTCCATATCTACTATGTAAATGAAAATCATATGAGGCTGAGATTAAATGTTTTTGTAATTATTATTACTGGTTATGATTTTCAAGACTCTAGTTTTACTACAAATAATATATATTGGCTACATTTAATAAGTCTTTTAGTTTTTTTTTTAGTAAAGCATATTTAGACAAATGTACTTCTTTCTTAGGTATCCTGGGCACTTAAAGTGGGGAGGTTTTTTTGCATTTATTTAATTGTGTAACTGGTAACTAAAACTTTTTTAAATGCTGTATTTCAATTTCATTCCTATTTTCATTTTCAATACAGCTTCAAGCACATTACCGGTAGAAGAGTAAACATTTTGTCAATAACAATGTCATCTACCAACTTAGAATGAAACTAATGTAAAAATTAAGAATCTCAATAAATGTTAAGCTACATAGTTGCTTAAACAAACATGTGTCCATTTGTTTGTCTGCCTGGTTACTGAAAAATAGTCCCAGGTTTGGTAGAAGGGCTACATTTTAGTTGCAAATAATATATTTTGCAATGGTTACCAAGCCAAAAGAAGCTGCCTTTCTTTAAGAAAAAACCTGAAGTAGAAATGCAGAACAGGAATTAAAATTATTATTTAAATAAAATTTCCTGCTTCATAAAAATAATGAGTTACACTATTTTAAATCAAACCATTTTGATTTATTGTTAGCATGGGTATGTTTTGTAAAATGTCCTTTACTTATTAAATATTACAGTAAAATGTATATTTGATGTGGTGACTTAAAAAAAAATTAGTGTAGTATGGTACAGAATTGCCACCACTGTGAGGGAAAGCTGTGAGAATTGATATCAATCTTAGTCACTTCTGTTTGTTTTAACTTGTGTGAATGTGTCTCCAACAGAAAATGATCCACAGTCTGTTTCTTATAAACTGTTCTGGTGATATATTCTTGGAGAAGCACTGGAAGAGCGTTGTGAGCCAATCTGTGTGTGATTATTTCTTTGAAGCTCAGGAAAAAGCTGTCGATGTTGAGAATGTGCCCCCTGTCATCTCAACGCCACACCACTACCTCATCAGCATCTACCGGGATAAAATCTTCTTTGTGTCTGTCATACAGACAGAAGTGCCACCACTTTTTGTAATTGAATTCCTGCACCGCGTCGCAGATACTTTTCAGGTCTGTCACTGGTATAATCTTGGAATTGTCAGTTTGCCTCAAGTGTCTCTTGCAAAAGTTTAAGTATTTTGAAGTAGCTAAACCCTTCCAGTTAATGATTTCCCCCTTGAAAACTGAGGATTGAAACCAAAAGCCAAGTATTGGTTTATAAAGCACACATTTACGTAAGATTTTGCTTTTTCATTTGGCTTCTGGCTATACATACATTTAAGTGCACACAAGGAGAATGTTGTTTACAAAAGTGGCCTTTCTTTAGATATGCTTTTATAATGTTCCTTTCATACTATTTGGATGGAACTAAGTATCAATTATAATTCTATTTTTGGTAACAATTTCATTGAAATGGACACTTACCCTGCTGCACTATAAACCTACTTGTTGGAGTAGAAATCACTGAAGAATCTCTGTTGCTGAACTTGGAGTGAGTGTTCCCAGGAGAGTTGAAAACTAGACTGCACACAGAGATATTTTCCAGACTTGTGCTATACTTCATAGGAGTTATCTAATTAAAGATATGCATTAACATTAGTAATAGCATTTCTATACAGATTTATCTCTTAAGTAAACTCAAATTGTCAAGCATTTTAACATGACTAAAAATTCTTTCCCTTTGTTCAGGATTATTTTGGTGAGTGTTCCGAGACCGCGATTAAGGACAATGTGGTTATTGTATACGAGCTTCTAGAAGAAATGTTAGACAATGGCTTTCCACTGGCAACAGAATCAAACATCTTGAAAGAGTTGATTAAGCCTCCCACAATTTTGCGCTCTGTTGTCAACTCTATCACAGGTATGATTTTAAAATAGCCAACTGACTTTGAAGGTAGCTTTTTCTCTCTCCTGTTTCACTTTAATACAGCAGAGTTACTTCATATTTCAGATTTAATGACCTTCGTTCTGTCCTGATTACAGACAGCTAAGGGTATCCTTTCAAAAGTATTGAAGTGACTCGGGAGTCTAAGGATTTGTCTCTACTGCAGAGTTAAACTCAGTCTAACAACTCAAGCTACTGAGACTGCCATTGTTTTAAAGGTGGCTGCAGCACTAAGGCAGCAAAGCTGGTGTGATTGTAGTTTTGGTGGTGGGGGAGATGATCTTTTTTATACTTCTTGCTGGCATATAATTAAGCGTTTTATGTAGCTTGAGCAAGAGCTTTCATGTTCCAAAAAACACAAGCACCACTGTTTTGTATTGCAATATAGATGAGCTGAATACTCAATATATCAGTGATTCCAGTATTGTCACTGCATGAGTTTCAACTCGCATCAAGTGGACCAGCTTGCTTAAGTTTAAAGCATATCCTTTACCTGTGCATGGCTCTCAGGTGAGGACCAGCACTTGCACTTGCTTTGAACTAAAATGAAAGTGAAGACAAGTCCCATGTCATTAAGTGAACATATTCACAAAAAGGTATAAATAAAATGTAGATGTCTAAGGGTTTGTCATACTATGGATCCTAAGGGGCTGTAAATGGACTGTGTTGCTCTGTCAGTACAGCCCCTTAGTAGAAATGCACCATATGCCAACAAAAGTTGTTTTGTGTTTTCTACTGGCCTTGGCGTACTGTTTCCAGGAACAAAATGACCCAAGCTGACAGAAGCCACCTGCTGTCAGTACAGCTATGTTGCAGCCTAGCTCTGGTTAGAGGTTGTCTGAAGATGCCCCCATTTTCTGCTTTTCTGCTAGCTTGCTTGGGCAAATCCCTGCTTATCATGCTGGCTGTTCAGAATGTCATTCTGAAGCACAGGCTCTCCATGCAGGGTGTTGAGCATAGGTGTCTGACTCAGGACAGTGGAATCCACACAAGGACCAGGAACCTGAAAGTTTTCTGCTGTCATGTGATGTTGAGCATCCAGAGATGTGGGTTTCCTAGAAAATTTTCCAATGCCCTAAATAGAGCATGATCTGATTTACATGTTTATTCAACTTATATTTAGTAAACAAAACTAAAAAAGTACCACCATGTTAATTTTATATCCCAAAAGCCACAAGAATTTGAACTGAAGTAGTTGATTAGGAAAAAATTAAATACAGCATGCTTAATGTAGTTTAAATGTTATATTCAAACAAATTCAAAGCTTTATGTGGAAGGAAATTATTTTTATTGGAATACTTGTAAAGATGTAAAGACAATACACAATAGCATGTGCTTCCCTTACATTGTTTAAATTTTAAGGAAAAAAAATGAAGGCACCGAAAACTATGGACACACAGTTTTTGTATACCCAAAGAACTGTGCATGATGTGCTGTGGTTGTCCACTCATCTACTGCAACAGGGTTTAACTTTCTTCTACTGAGGTCATTGCGGCACCTCCAGTTCCACTGTCAACATCTGTAGAATCGCTTGCACTACTTATTAGTTCCATTGCAGAATCAGATTGAGGCAAATCTGGTTCAGAACTACTTGAACCACATTCTCTTTCACTAAGGGATGGTTTTACCAATGAGTCTATGGGTAAGAGCAACTTATCACGCTGTATCTTCTTCACTAACTGTGCTTCTGACTGATTCTCAAGAAGCAAGAGATTTTGAGAAATAGAAACAAGCTTAGTGGTGCGTTCATTTGTTAGTCTGTTCCTCTTTTTGTCTTGAATGAGCCCAAAGCCTTCCAGTTTTGTCCGCAAGAATCCACTGTTGGTGGAGTGCTTAGGATGCTTAGAGCAATGCTGGACAACAGCCGGGTGTTACAGTATCCCTTCCACCATGTGAGAGGAAACACATTCTCTTGCTGCCAGCCAAATAATGTCTTTGCTCCAAAGTTTTTCTTTTGCACGATACTCAGCAGCGTCTGTCATCACGGCTATTTTGTGGATGTTGGAGACATTCTTAGCTATTTCCATACTTGTATCAAGAGCAATAGATAATTCATCTTTTGATAAATGTTGTCCTCTGGGTTGAGGATCCTAAAGGTTTGCTGCTAGACCTGGCAGCTCAACATTTTCACTTACCACTTTTTGCAAATCTGTTGTTGCACTTGCACTGCCAAGTTCCTGCAACAAAAGGGAAAAGATTTTTATTTTAGCCTAGTCTAGTCTGGCCTCATCCATCAGAAGAAGTGTCAGGGAGCTTGCTTCCCCACTCTCTGCCAGAAAGAACACTCTGCTTGCTCAACTTGCTGCTTTGCTGCCCTAGGACTACACAGCCAAAGCAAAGTATAGTCTGGCCTCTGCCATCAGCCAGAGGACTAAGCTTGCTCTGCTGTGTTGAAATGGTTAATTATTTATCTATTATGTATTTTTTTCAAAATTATTGTTCAGCCTAAGCCACTTCGGGTTTTTAGTGTAAGTGGAAAAGCAGGATACAAATATTTTAAATGAAAAAATAAAGAATCTTCCAGAGTTGCATTAACAACTTTTAAAATTATAATGTTTTAAAACAATATAGATACTAGTGTCTACTATGTGTTGTTTCACATATTAACTTTATTTACATGGGATTCCTGAAGCAGACTTTTCTCAGATGATGTTGTTCCACCACTTTGTTGCATTAGCTTTCTGTATATGGCTTGTACACTTTCAGGACAGCTTCTACATGTTATTAAATGTTTCTTCATTCTTGTTGCATTCTTAGCATACTCCTGCCTGCAATATTTATATCTACCAACTTTCTTCCTTCCTTCAGTGGCTTGAACTTCACTATAATGATGCCACACTAGTTTTTTTTTGGTCTGATTAGGCATTCTTATGACTATTTCAAACCAAAAGCATTAAAAAAACTAAACTTATGCAAACACTTCCAACTTCCCCAACTCAAGAAACGAAATGAGACACTGCTCTGTGTTTGAACTGAAAGCAACACACGAAAATGAATCACGGTTTTAGTTTTGGTTTTGCTTTCACTTGCAGTCTGAGATGAAATAAGAATTTCAGCTTTGGCTTGATTTGACTTGCATAGCCAATTAGGTGAATTCATAACTTGATTTTTTGGTTTGGATTATTATGCGAGTATAGTTACTAGGGGGGTGCAAAGCAGGCCCTATTGGATTCTGATTCAGCATGAATTGGGGACAGTGATTCAATTAGTTGATTCATATCACTGTCCCTGATTCGATTCGGCCAAACTTGAATCTGAAGATTTGACACTGATTCAGAGAATCAACGATTCAGATATAGATACAGCTTTAACATTTTTCTACATACCTCGAGGTACCAGCATGGCTCACGAATGTTGCGATGCTGGGGCAGACCGAGCGTCCCACAGGAGTGCGGGCCACCTCCATGTGCTCAGCAGTGAACCCGGAAGTGGACTGGAACATACTTCCAGTCCCCTTCTGGGTCTGCTGGGCAGTGTGTGGAGGGGGCCCCTCCTGTCTTGGCCATTAGCTGTGGGGGACCCCAGGTGCCTCCCCAGACCCAGGAGGCACCAGTCACTGAGCCAGTGGGGCACAGGGGAGCCTCCCCAGTGCACTCCCCGGTGGACCAGAAGTGCTTCTGGTTCACTCCCAGGTCTGCTGTTGAGCATGCTGGAGACCCCCCACACTCCTGTGGGATGCTCCATGTGCCCCAGCATCACAGCATTCATGAGCTACCTGCTACCTAGAGGTATGTAGAAAAAGCAATTAAAGCTGTGTCTATGTCCAGATCACCCAATCTCTCCAAATCAATTCAGAGGGTTTGGATTTGATTTGGAGAGATTAAAGTGTTCTCTGATTCAATTTGGATTCAAAGATTCGGCCACCTCATCAGGTCAAATCTCCACTGAATTGAATCGGGGACCAAAGCTTCACACAGCCCTAGTATTTACCCTCCTGTTTACAAATCAATAAAACATATATGTACTCTCTCACTTCTTAGGGATAATCACCTGAAAAAACATTAATTACAACTTTGCCATGCTTGCCTAATATTGTACAGGCAGTCCTCGACTTGCAGCGTTTCGCACTTACAACATTTGTAAATTGACACCCTGTTTCAACTTTGATATCAGTTTTGACTTTACAATACTTGATCCAATGTGACACCACACCAGCCAACCAGTTTTGTTGCATCACTCATCTCCCTGGAGAACATATGTCCAAACTTCCTTGGACACTTTCTTTAAGAAAGCAGACAAAACTCCAGAAAAATCTGCAGCCAATAACTCTTCAAATAGTCCAACCAAAAGCCTTTCAAAAAGTCCAGCAAAGTCACCTCCAAAGAAGTCTTTCCAAATCAATATGATTGCTATTTACAATATAAATACATTAATGCAGCTATATTACTCATCTATAATTGATCAAGTACAAAATTCTGGTCTATTTTTTGTGAAGCAATCCCCCATGTATAACATTGTTTCTCTGAGTGACACGAAATAACGGTCACAAGCTGGCAGAGGGCAGATTTAAGCTAGATATCAGGAGGTGCTACTTCACTGTCAGGGCAGCTAGGATATGAAACCAACTTCCAAGAAAAGTAGTGCTGGCTTCTACCCTGGGGGTCTTTACATGGAGGCTGGATGAACACCTCACCAGGATCGTTTGACCCCAGTGCTCTTTCCTGCCTATGCAGAGGGTCGGACTTGATCTGCTCAGGTCCCTTCCAACCCTACCAACTATGAAACTATTATGGGAAAATTGGTTCCGAGTTACAACATTTTGGCTTAAGACGCAGTTTTTAGGAACCAATTGCACCATAAGTCCAAGGACTGCCTGTATTGGCATTCATTGTTACTAATGAATTTTATGAAACAGTGAAGTTTTAGAAATGGAAAATTTCCCAACGAAAAATAAAGCACTGGAAAATTTTCTACCCCACATCTCTGTGAGTATCACAACATGGAAATCTGTTCTTTGGATCTAGCCCCTAATTGTACCCTCCCCTAAATTCTGCTAACTTGAATTATGCCTTTAGAGGTATAAAGAATGCATGCTAAGGCACTAACAGTAAGGACATGTTGTAGCTTACTCAGGGCCACTTAAGGAAATCCTAGTGTATGATGCCTAATTTAGTTATTGAATGCAGTCTTATGTTGGTACATCTAATTATGAGATCTGGAACCATTCTCTTCTAATGTATTCTTTGGGGTGGGGGTGTTTTGTTTTGTTTTTTTATTTTTATTTTTTTCAAGGCAGCAGTAATGTGGGAGACACACTTCCTACTGGACAGCTCTCCAACATTCCTTGGCGCAGAGCCGGGGTAAAGTACACAAACAATGAAGCCTATTTCGATGTCATTGAAGAAATAGATGCAATTATAGATAAATCAGGTAAGATGCCATGTCAACTTAAATTTCCTTTTCAGAGGCTGTTTCAACATTCCATTCAGCTCATGGGATTTAGAGAGGGTTTAAATCGACTAATACGTTGCTTTTCCATCTACCAATTAAGTACACTGCTCTTTTAAAACAACATGCACAAATATATTTTTTTATCTTGTAATAACAATATTGCCTAGGCCACTTATCCAATAAACTATTAATGCAAAAGTAATGGCCTCCACTTAGTTATTGTATATGTGCTAGTACATTAATGTTTCCTAATGGAAACTTGTTTCTTTACAGCCAGAGCTTCAAGTGTGGTGGCATGCATTATCTTTTCTCTCTCTCTTCCATTTTCTTTCATTACTTTTGTGGCTCCTCACTCTGTGAATGGGGCATGAGGTGTTGCTCACTTGTTCCACTTACCTGTTTTCTTGTAATACTGATAGGATGCTCTTTTCAAAATAGCCATCCAGTGTTTTTAACTTTGTATACAAACTACAGCCAACTTCTCTGAGGGGTGGACAAATGTTTGTTTCCTGTCTCTTAAGAAAACTGAGGAAAAAATATAAAGTCTGTAGATGTTACTCACTTAACTGGTATTTGCTTAAAAACAAAATAAATAAAATGACATAAGCAAACTACTCTGTAAGATCTGCCTACATAGGAAATCTCTCAACTGCTCAAAACATAAGTATCTGCCACTTCAAGTAGCATCACACAAGATGTGTTCCAGTAGTGCACCATAAAACAGTCTTTTGAGATTGAAGGATTGGTGTAATGACAACTAGCATTCTCCTCCCCAATCCCAAACAGTTCAATGCAAACTTCAATCGTGATTTCATTTTCCTTGCTGTTCTTGCAGACTGTTAATGGACAGCATCAGTTCTCTCTCCAGTGTGAAATTCTAAGGCAGCTCCAGAAACCCATGTGTATGTTGGGTGCTGAAATTCTCTAGGAGAGTAAAGAGTGATGATAACTAGCCAGATTATTTTGAGGTTTAACACACATCTAAATAGCTCCATACCACCCAATAAGTAATATGTGTGCTTAGTCAGACATATGTTTTATTACAAGGTTCCTGTTTATTTCTGTTCCATTCTACCTCTTCCAACAATGTATGAGGCCGTGGGGATGGTTTGAATCTTACACAGTTAGTTGTAAGCTTGTAAAATATTCCAGTTTGTAAGGTGTTCCTGTTTTTCCCTTGAGGGATTGTGATGAAGGAATCTTGTTTCTACTTTCTAGTGAATGTCACAGGCTTCTCTGCTCTAGAATGACATGTTACTGTATTTACATAGATATCATTAGATCCTGTTCTTTGGAAACAGACCCTTCACCAAATTAGCTTTATTATTTTGTTTTTCTTGTGGCACTTTCCACTGTCTCTTCTGTAGCTTAAAACCTCAGGAGCTCACCAAGGCTTGATATGCCTCTGTCCACTTGTGCCACAGATGAGTGCTATCTTGGTGAGCAAGGAATTCCATGGTCTCTGTCCATCTGAGGCATGAGTTCTAATTTGCGTTTTTAATGCAGGCATGTCTTAACTTCATTCAGCCCAGTGGAACAGATCCAGACCATAGGATCATGTCACTGTTGGGGACCAGACTGCCTGACTTGATACGACCATGTTGGGTAGAAATCCCATGTTCCAACTTGAACAGTACTCAACCAGCTTACAAGCTGTTGTATGTTGTAGCTTACATGCCCCAGTAAGCCTTGTGTGCCACATGTGAAGAGAACCATTTTGTTAGGCTGGGTGTTACAGATGATAGGATCTGCACCGTACTAGAAACTGCATCTGTTCTCCCTTGCTGTAACTCGTTATTTGCTCAGCTATCCACAATATGCTAAGTCATGTCTTTCATCCTCTTTTCAGGTTCCACGGTCTTTGCAGAAATTCAAGGTGTCATTGATTCCTGCATTAAGCTGTCAGGAATGCCAGATCTTTCTCTCTCTTTCATGGTAATGCTAACAATATAATCAGCAATCTACTTGTAAATAACTGTTGTAGTTTTATCCTCAATTAGAATTCTGCAGAAATTATTGAAATAGTGCTGTCAGCAATCCATGATTACAATGAGAGAACTCTAGCTGTTTTGTCATCATGCAGCATATTCTTTCATAATTGGCAACCATGCTAAAAAATAAAATAAGTCATCAGGTGGTTTTTATTATACTCTGACCTCCTTACTCACAGACTTCTATAGACTTTTGCCTCTTAGCCATCACAATGCACCATAATTTTACCAGTGTTCGACTCTAGTTCAGTAGTCTAAGAAGTGTATTCATCAAAACTAGCCCTTCCTCAGCAGGCATCCATGTTGGCAACCTTAGTTTGGATGGAAAAATTGTTCTTGCTTGCACTCAGTCCCTATAGGTCATAGCTGAGGCACTGCAATAGGACAGTGAGGGGAAACTGGCATTCCCACCATCAGGCCCCTGTTCTGTGGCTATTTTAGGGTTATTCTAAGCTGAATCCTCTCTAAAGTACTAGAAGTGCACCCACTGATACATCAGTCCATATATTAGCAATTAAAGGAATTAAAAGGAAAATTGACGTCAACCAAAGAAAGTCTATTGCTGATGTGGTCAATAAATGCCATCTGCATGCAGACACAGCATACATGTTGCCAGGAGTGCAACCAGGCACCTTGGACAACAGTGTCTGTGGGGAGGAAGGGGAATGCAGGGTGCAGATGGAGGCCCCCGCAGTGAGGGAGGGAGTGGGGCTGGGGCAGAGGCAGGTACTACCTAGCCAGGGTAGGGAATGGGATGGAGCTAGCGGCTCATCTGGGGAGGCAGGAGGGGGAGGTAGCTCATGCTGCTGTACGCGCCCTTGGGGGAGGCATGGGGAGCATATGCCCCCAATCTGTGCAGTGTGGGGGCAGGCTGCCTGCTGCATGCTGAGGGCCAACACCAGGCTCCCCTCCCAGCACAGCTGCTGGGAAGAGGCTACAGGATAGTGGGGGAGGGTTATGGCAAACTTTGGGGTGGTTCTAGC
>NW_017728951.1:41414333-41420854 GCF_001723895.1 Crocodylus porosus | reverse complement strand
TCACCTCATGCACAGATTGGGGGACATGTGCCCCCCATGCCTCCCCCAGGGGTGCATGCAGCAGCAGGAACCACCCTCTCTCCCCTTCCCCATCAGACAAGCAGGTAGCTCCATCCTGTGTCTGACCCTGGCTGGGCAGCACCTGCCCCAGTCCCACTCCCCTCACCACGGGGGTCTCAATCTGCCCCCCCAGACTTATCAGCTGGACACTACTCTCCAAGCTGCCGGACTGCATATCAGCAATCGGATCAGTATTGGCCAATATGGCTGGTCAATAATCAAACATCTTTATCAGTGCACCCCTATAAAGTACCAAAGGAAGGAAAAGGGAATGAAGAGAAAAATGCATCAACATTGATGCCAGACGTTCAACTAATGTGAGAAGCTTGCTTACTTGGTTTCTTTCTGCAGAACCCAAGGTTGCTGGATGATGTCAGCTTCCATCCCTGCATTCGTTTCAAACGCTGGGAGTCTGAAAGAGTCCTCTCATTTATTCCTCCAGATGGAAACTTCAGATTGATCTCCTACCGTGTTAGCTCACAGAAGTAAGTCGGTATTTGCTTTGCTAGCTTTCTGTTGGAACAACTGTTGATTTGCACATGAATAACTTCAAAAGCCTTGCAGAGAGTTTTGATTATCTCTGACTTGTTCTGACAATGCAAGAACTCCCATTATTTCAAGATGTGAGTTCTTTAATCTGATGCTGTCTGCTCTCTAACAGTACTTCCTAAACAACATTAGGGATGGCTAATGGTTGTGAGCTAGCCAGAAGTGGGGTTCCAAATAGGATTGGGAACTGCTGTTCTAACAATAAACCAGCTTTACAACAGAGATGCTGATAGCATCTGGCAGTGGCTGTTGAGCAGGCCAGCCCATTGGTAATAACAAGTCTGTTCTTGATGGCTAATATTTCAAATACCACAGAATGCTCTGCAGTTAAGATACTGTATCAGTACAGAACACTTTTATCTTCATTGGTTTTTGCTTTGTGGGGTGGTTGTTTTTTTTTAATTTAAACTAAATTGCAAACCTGTTTAAGCCAAATTTCTTTTTACTGTATGCTAACAGTGGAATTATTCTTGGCTGGTTGTCTTTCGGCATTTTTTTCTGTTGATTGTTGTAGCAAATATATTTGCATTTGAACAAATTATTATACTAGGACAGTGGTGCTCAACCTCTTTTTACAAGTGGGCCAAACATTAAAAGCGGAAATGGGCCAAGGGCCACGTAGAAAGGCATTATAGTTCTATAATTCATCATATAACATTAAGATTTTAAGAATATTAGCAGGGAAATATTACTTTTGCTGAACACTGAATTTTTGTTTAAAAAATTAAACTGTGGAATCGTTACAAAAAATAACAGCCATAATATTACACAGGATAATAAAAACATTATTTCAGATCACAGCTGGAAATTGCCTAGGTGGCAGCATTGTACCTTTACCTCAGCTCCCTACACTTCTCAGTGGCCTACCAGGGCCTGAATGGTCTCATAACACATGGCTCTCCTGTGTAGGAGGGGACCATGCTGTGCCCCAGAGCATTGGGGCTTTCTTTGAAATAACTCCTCCCCTCCCGCCCACACATCCCCCAAGTACTGCAACTACCCTGTGCCGGATCAGGACCCCAGGGGGATTGTGTGTTCATGAAGTCATCGGTGGCAGGTTTCCACTGCTTTTTCCCCTTTCTGCAGCCAAAGTTTGATGGGGCTGCAAAGTCCAGGAGCTGAGCATCCCTGCCATTTTCCTTTCCCACCAAGCCCTCCCTCATGGACTTGAGTGGCAGGGAAGAAGCAGCAAGCAGCAGTGGTGGTGCTCAGCTTGAAAGCTGTGGCTTTTGCCAGAGCCCATGCTGACATGCCAGTTTTCTCAGAGCTTTCATGCAGTGCCAGAGCCCATGATCTGAACACTACAGCTGCTTTTTTCCCTGCTACTGAATTCCTTGTGGAAGGAGGGAGAGGTGATGCAGCTGCACTCGGCTCCTGGGCTCCAGAGCTGGATGAAAGCTCTGAGCACACAGGCATGTCAGCAGCATTGCCTCTCATACCCTCCTTTCCCCTGTTGCTGAACTGAGCAGGTTCTGAGAAAGGAGTGCAGGAGTATTTACCAATGATGACATACCAGTGATGAGCTGTTCATACTGGCTTCATGGGCTGCATCTGGCCCACAGGCCAGAGGTTGAGCACTGCTGCACTAGGATAATGCCTTGATATCGGTACTCAATGTCTTTGGAATTCTGTCTTTACCTTCTTTGGATCTTTTTACCAAAGTCTTACTTCCTACTTTTAAGAACTGTTTTTAGCTTATCCTTGCTAGAAGACAATAGATGTAAGCACCATTTAAGAATACCTATACATGTGACTTTTCGCCATTTAAAGTGTGCTAAAAAAGCTGTCACTTAAAACACATGGGCAACTTTAGAACATTTTTTTTTTTTTAAATAGTGGAAGTTGCATTAATTAAACTTCATTGTATGTGAGACAAACTGCAGTAGTGCATCTAGTTTGCCTTTACTGCGCATGTATTTAAAAGGCGGGGGGGGCTTTTCAACACGGTAACTGTGCAGTTTCCAGCCCTCCTTGCCTCCTGCTCTACAGAACTACAGCAAGGCACAAAACTCACACCAAGCCATGGAACATCTATTAAGATTTAAGACCCTATACCTAAAGTGCATTAAGTAAATCGCAAAAGTTACAATGCCCTGCATGTGTATAGGCACACTAAAATAGTACCTTTTATGCTTAGGAAATAGTACTTTGGATGGGTGACTTTAACACCAAATTTCTCTTTTTCCAGCTTGGTGGCAATTCCTGTGTATGTGAAGCACATGATAAGTTTTAAGGAGAACAGTTCTTCAGGAAGATTTGATGTTACAATTGGACCTAAACAGAATATGGGGAAAACAGTGGAAGGAGTTGTTATGACAGTCCACATGCCAAAAGCTGTACTTAACATGAATCTTACCGCCTCACAAGGCAGCTATACATTTGATCCAGTCACTAAAGTAAGTCTTGTGATTTTTAATTCTGTCTCAATTAAAAGGCGCATGCATCACAAGCACCTTGAGCACCTGCCACCTACTGCTGCCAGCAGCAGGGGCTGTGCATCGTAGGGGGGGTCCCCACCACCCACCCCCTACCTTACCCCACACCCACACATTGCCCACCTGAGCTCCATGTTCCTGCTGCCCCCTTGGGCACACGCTCCATGCTTCTGCCAGTCCCATACTCCCTGCCTCTGCCCAGTTGCAGTTCCCCTTGTCCCTGCCACAGCTCCCCCCCACTTCCCTACCTGCTTCCCAGAGCGAGCGCAGCAGCAGGGACAGGAGGAGGAGCTGCTGAACAGGGGAGCCGAGCCAGTCCTGTGGCTGCAACAGTGGCAGCAGCAGCCTCACCTAAAAGCTTTGTGCTGGCTGGGCCTTTCCACACACCAGGGTGGGAGCGAGGCACAGGGGCTGGGCAGGGTACAATTGGTGGGCACCTGCAGGTCAGATAGAATTGCCTGGTAGGCCAGATGTGGCCTGCGGGCCATATTTTGCCTGCCCCTGCCTTAAGAGGATTAGGTAAGTTTCCTTTCCTCTCTTTCAGTTGTTTCTTTAATGCATGCAACAGCTTTCTTGTTCACTTTGCTAATGGTGTGCCTTTCCCTGTATTCTTTAAGATGATGTTTACTTGCGACTGTTTCAGCAGAATTAAAACCAAGTAGGTAGTAAAGCAGCAGGCAGTTGTTTGTTGCTTTCATACTTGGTCAGAAGACCTAAACCTAAATAAGAGAGCAGCAGAAAAGTGACTCAGAGAGGAGCAGCAGAATTCTGCTCCTCTGCAGATATACTTCCTGCTGCTATCATTAGAGTTGAGGTGCAGAATCCTCAAGCTCTTGAGGTTTTCTTTTTCTTTTCTTTTTGGTCCCCAGGAGTAATTTTACCAGGTTGGAATTTGAGCCCAGTTGTTCCTGCCTGTCATATTATGTCATCTGAGCTAATTGTTGCTTTTGGAATTGTTCAGTCAGTTCTTGGTTTGACCCTGAGGCAAAGGTTCCTCAAAGAAATCATATGGCTTAAAAAAAAAAATGCTTCAAGTGCCCACGACAGTGGGAGGTGTGCATGGGAGCCAAATGACCAGAATGGAACCTAGTAAACTCTGCTTAATGACTGACTGCAGTTGGTAGGACAGTGCAAAGTATTGATGTTGGAGTAGAAACATTGACAGTACCTCCACTTTGGGAGAAGGTTAAGGAGCACAGTGACAGTTGGTGAGGCTGCTTCCCACCAACATAATTTTATTCTGGCCTCTCTCTATAGCAGAGATGCATTAATTTGTGTCTGCAGGATTGTATTATCCTAAAACCAAAACTTGACTTGCCTGTAACATTGCAATGGAGTTCACTGCCCAGAAGGACTGCACAGGGTAGAGCCAAACTGAAGGCAGCACATTTGAGTCCAAGCCTCTGCTTATCAAGTGTAACATATGGTCATGCTGCAGCTTAGGGGTGCACCGATAGAGATTTTTTTGGTCTGATACCAATGGCCAATTTTTGAGGAGCCTCATCAGCTGATACCAATCCAATTCTGATATAAAGCTGAGCAGCTTGGAAACCAGCACTGGGCTGGTAAGTCTGGTGTGGGGGGAGGGAAGGGGCATAGGGGGAGCAGATTGAGGTCCCTGCGGTGAGGGAGTGGAAGCCGAGGCAGGTGCTGCACAGCCGGGCTGGGGCACAGGACAGACCTATGAGCAGCTTGTCTGGTTGGTGGGGGAGGGGGGAAAGGCAGCTCCTGCTGTGGAACGCACCCGAGAAGGGCATGGGGGGGCATGTGCCCACCCCCCGATCTGCAGAGGGTGAGCGTGGGCTACCACCCCAGCCTGGGGTCAGGGCTGCACCGGGTTCTTCCTGGCAGGGGTCTGGGCCAGGCTGCGCTTGGGGCATGTGCCAGTGGCACTGGGGGGGGGGATTCAGCCCCCACAGTCTTTCCCCAGCCCAGCCCCCTGCCTGGAAGAGCCTCTGATCCCAGCCTGCCCTCACCCCAGATATGCCCCCCCCCCCCCATGCACTCCCAAGGTGCATGCAGTGGTGGGATCTACCCCCCTATTATCAGCCACATCAGGGGAAAAAAGCCAATTTTCCTTATATTGGTGCCAATCCAATATGGGACCAATGTATCGGTGTACTTCTACTGCAGCTGCAAAGTCCTATTTCTAGAACTGCACTGACAGGAGACTTACCTCTTTACTGATGGGGCCTATGTTCTTCTTCTTTGTTGTTTGTTAATTAGAAATAAACTTTGTGGAAAAGCCAGTAATTCACCTTCAGTTGGAAATGATTAGCCCTTAAGGAACTGGAGATTTTCTCTTAGTGGCAGTGCTCTTCTCTTGTGATGTGCTACTTTACTACTTTGATATAGAGTTGTCTCTGGATGTTGAAACAGTTTATAACTTCATGTGCCCAACTGACCAATCATTATTAAAAAAGGAATGAGTACAGGTGACCCTCGACATTTGCAGGGGATATGTTCTTGTGATCCCCGCAAATGGTGAAATCACTGCGTTCATGAACGCAGTGCCCCCTGTGGCTGGGGGTAGGGGGGCATGGCTGCTCTGGCAGCAGCAGGAGCTCGGTGGTGGCAAGCGCAGAGCTCCCAAGGAGCTCCTGTAAGTATATTTAAGATGCAGGTACGGCATTTGCAAATATTTGAAACTGTGAATGCCAGTCCCGCAAACAGTGAGGGTTTCCTGTACTATTAAAAGCACATATCAGAGGTAAGAACAGGGAAACGTGTCCAGTTAGAACTCTTACCTCTCCTAGCTAGTCCTATTGCCAAGCTGCCACAACCCTTCTTTAAGCTACGGACTAGCTTCCAAACTAGAAGCCTGACAGTAACTTGGCTTCTGAGATTTCCTACACTTATTCATTACTGTGTGTTTTAAGGTCTTAACATGGGATGTTGGCAAAATTACCCCTCAAAAGCTGCCAAATCTGAAGGGCATTGTGAATCTGCAGTCTGGAGCCCCCAAGCCAGAGGAGAATCCCAGCCTAAACATTCAGTTTAAGATACAACAGCTAGCTATTTCAGGTAAGACTATTGCACTAAACAGAAATATGGAGTCTTATGTTGAATTGGAATGTCTGCAAATCTGAATTGGGCTTAATTCAAACTAATGGTTTCTCCAAACTCCTTAACAAGTTTACCTTGTAGGTAGAGAATAGTGAAATCCTGATTGATGCATCCCTCTAGAGCATTCACCCCTGCCAGCGTCAGAGTTGGACCACTGGTCCGACCCTAGATGGCAGAGGTTTTCAACTTTTAATATGTGTACACCTTCTGGGCGCATGGGGGATGGGCACCTGGGGCCAGGACTGCACTGGGCTGTTCCTGGGAGGGGAGCAGGGCCCAGTGCCACCGCCAACCACCCCAAGAACAGCCAAACCCAGAGTGGCCCTGGTCCCAGCCTACCCTGCCCTATGTGCAGATCCAGGGGCCCATCCTCCCCCTTGTGCCCTCCCAGGTGCATGTAGCAGCAGGAGC
>NW_017728951.1:41409303-41413848 GCF_001723895.1 Crocodylus porosus | reverse complement strand
AAGGAAAAATTCAACCTTGAAGTCTACAGGGTTAAACCAAAATTGGATTTAAGGATAACCTGGGGACCCCAACTCCTTGAACACTGCTTAAAATTATATGTATTCCTAACTGTGGGCACAGGAGTAGTCGCTTTTGAAGCAAATTGCATGAGTGATCTGTGTAAAATTGTTTGTATAAGTATTTGCAGAACTGAGGCTTTAACTCAGTCATCCTACCAAAGGTGGTCAACCTGTGACATGAGTGCCACAGGTAGCATGGGCAGCCTCTGTGTGTGGCACGTGGCAGATTGGGGAGGGTATGGGCAGGAAGCAAAGTAAGAGATCAGGCAGCGAACAAGGAGCAGATCAGGAATCAGAGTGGCACTTGGGGAAGATACATTTGTGACACGCCTGCCATAAAGGTTGTTCCCCCTGTTGAAGGATCTTCTGCATCCATCAGAGTCCTAAACTGGATGAGGAAGGATCATTAGGGTTTAGCTTGTAGGTGTAGTAGTAGCTAAATCTATGGTCTGGACTTAACCTCTGAAAAAGGTTAGAAAGGAAGAGGAGGTTAGAAGAGAAACCAAATCAAGTCAATGTAGGCACACCACCTCTCTGCACAGGAAACTTCTGGAATTGAAAGATCCTTTACAAACAGAAAGGGCATAACTTTAATAATGCATGTTCTTACTCTTTTCTCCCTTTTGCAGGGTTGAAAGTAAATCGCCTGGACATGTACGGAGAAAAATACAAGCCTTTTAAAGGTGTCAAGTACATCACTAAAGCAGGCAAATTCCAAGTGAGGACATGAGAAGGTGCCCAACTCCCAACAGGAAATAAGAACATTTTTAAGTTGGAAATTATGACTGCTTAGTGACTTAAGTTGCTGTTAGGTGCTGGTTGATTAATAAGACACACTGACTAGTTTGTGCACAGCAGCTATTCAAATTGAAGTATCGTTTGTTTTTTTCTTAAATATGGCTTTAAAATCGGATGACTTTTTCTAACAGTTTCACTTTGTTTTTTTTAATCAGTCCTTGGGTTCAAGAATTGTTTTAGGATGAAGTGGTCCACAGTCTGCCATGAAAAATACACTGCCAAATAAGATACCAATGCCGGAAGGCTAAGCACACTGCACAGGCCCTGCAAGCACACTGGAAACTCCTGTGGCCGCACACCTCATTGCCGCAGCACTGGGAGAACGCTACACCCTCCTCACTGCCTGCCGCAAGTTCACATTCCACAGCACATCACGTGTTAGCTTCAGAAACAAAACACAGCAGTGAGAATGGGTAGTGGTTCCAACCAAGCATGGGCCAAGTCAAATTCATCACTCCCCAGAGAGATTTTTCTGATAAAGAAAAAATTGTTTCTCATGTTTACAAGGTACCGCCTTTCTTACAGAGTCTTTGCCTTAATCAGCTTTCATTTGTGCCATCAGCAAATGAGCTGATCAAATAACTTTCTGCATCAAATCCTGGGAATGATGGTTGCTTCATTGATTCATCTTGTTTCCATTTCTCATCTTACTTTGTATTTTTTTATAAATCCAGTTGCAGAGAGGAAGGTCTATTTTTATGTCAAGCCTTTGCTTTGATTTACACGTGCCACTTCTTTGAAGTGAATGTAGCCAGACTTGTGTGCCACGTGTATGTTGGATCATAGCTTTTAGATAGCAACGTAGAAGATGTCAAATGTAATTTAAAGGTTGTGTGCTTTATTGTAACAAAAGAATTAAAGGGAACTCTACTGCAAATGCATCCTCTTGTCAAGTCATCTTGATTTGTTCTCAACACTCTGCAAACAATACTAAGATGCATATATTACACTGCCACAAAGTAAGAGCTAGCCATAGCTCTGCTTACCAAGTGGACATCTTGGAAAAAAAGTGTCAGCATTCAAGAAGATACAGAGATGAGATTCCTGCTACTCCATTTCAGTTAGCTTTATGTTTTGATGATTCTAGAAGCTTGGTTTGGGGATGTTTTTTCAGTTGCCTGCCTTCAACTTCTTGAGCCCCTAACCAATCTGAATATTTGGTCCTGAAGCACTCTTTAGGCAAGGAGTTCAGTTTCTCTAGTCTGCTCTGCCAGTAATTCAGCTTGCTGCCTTGAAGTGCCCTGTGTTGAAAATGGGTAAAGTAGATTGTAGCCTCATTTGAGAGGGATAAACTAACCCAAACCAAAACTCCGCAGTCCAGACTTTCAAACCTAGATGTGAAACTAAGCTCTCAAAAAATCCAGGAATTCTGGGTCTCTGAAAATCTGGCTAACTTGAGGTAGGAGCTCATTTTTCAACTGCTATTCTTCCTCTAGGTACAATAAATCTTGATGAAACAGTATACCTAGCACTACACTGTGGCTTTTTGTGACTTCGGGCCACATTTTAGAGGTAACAGGTTTTTCTCTTAATACACCATTCTGAAAAAGACAAAGCAGTAACCAGAATGAACCATACTTACACCAGCTTGAAAAATTAGCATGTGTTCTCTTTTTGGCTGCAGTTTCTCTATTGTCATCCTGAATGGGTCTGTGGGATAACTTTTAACACATTAAATTGGAACCACTAAATAGATTCTGAAGTTCATTCCTTGGCATTTCAGGCAAGTATTACAGATAAGACTTTCCTCTTGAAGGCCAATGGAAATGTGGGGTAAGCCCAGAGTAGAGAGGAAGAGGTGGGAAGACTCTTTAGCCATGCATGCATTTCCTGCAGGATTAAAGTATTAATTAAATTTCTAGAGTTGTGCTTTGGAAGCTACAGGTTGTAAAACTAAACTTTAGGTATTGTATCAAAATAATATACTAATCTGTTATAGAGAACTGAGATATACTTGTGCAAATGGCCACAACTGCAGCATAGATTGTCTTAATATCCTTCTATTAGGATTGTGTTATTAAAAGTATATTTGACTTAAGCTTAAAACGAGGCATGCCCAAAGCTCTATGCCTTCTATTGATGCTTCACAACAGATGGGGAAATGCGTGTTCATTTAAAACCAGTAACTTCTCTCTGGTGGATCTGAAACCTGGTTTCTGTGATCTGTAAGTTTATCAGGGTGCTCACCAGGATCTAGGGGAACATCTGTTCACCAGAGCACCCCAAGGGATGACAAGGTTGAACAGTCACAAACTCCACCATGACCATTTCAGGTTAGATGCAAGGAAGAACTTCTTTACTGTCCGAGCCCCCAAGGCACCTGCTTTGAACATCCAAGTGTCTCTTGAAGGTGTTTATCTTGCTGGGATCCTATGATCCATGCTGACTTCCTGCCCCTGGGGCAGGGGGCTGGACTCTAATCTTCTGAGGTCTCTTCCAGCCCTAATGTCCATAACATCTGCAGGCCATGCTTGGCATTGTATTGTTACCGAAATAATCTGTAACAGAAAGACCCTATTTTTGTTATCTGTAACAAATCCCCATAACAAGCCAGACTTGCATCCCTAAACTACAGCATCAGATTTCCAACACTGAATTGATTACTGGACTCTTGTAATAGAACCTTGGGGACAGATTGATGCGAGACTCTTGTACATCATGGTCAGGGCAGCTAATCTCACTTCTTACCACCAGAGGTCAGTGTCAACAAGGCTGGTAGCTTATGTGTCTTGGCTTAGGAATGTTAAAATTGTCAGGGCCCTGTATCTAATGTTCCCTAAAACACTTGGTGAAGTGACAGTATTGTGTGTGACAAAAGGTTGAGACCTATGGCTGGCTTTGTTGGCATTTCTACAGCTATTCTGCATACAGATCTTAACATACATGGTGATGGTGCCCTCAAAACAAAACCTGGTCTGAAAGAGCCTAAATACAAAGTTCTACATCCTAAACAACTTTTGCCTCCTTAAAAACTAGTTATTGCCAGTGCTCAACTTTTTATTTAAAAAAATATATACATATATTATTTTTAAATGTGCACATCCTTAGGTTTCTACAACCATAAGCCACACAAATATCTAGCTTTTCTAGTGAAGCTATTAAATAAGAAACACTAGGATACCAAGTTTCTGCAGTAGCAATATTCACATTCTTATGGGTGCAGTAACACCTATCCTAGCAAAGTCCAGCCAAGAGTGGCAGTTAAGTTTCTTGCCTCCTATAAATACAATAGAGCAGGGGTAAGCAAGGTTTTTTGGCCAGAGTGCTGGTAAGCCAGAAAAACAAAATGGGGAGGGGGGGTGGTACATGGCAGGGTGCACTACATATTAGTATATTTAATAATCATAAATGTTGCCTTTGTTCTGTATTCCTTTTCTGTTGAGCATGTTGCAGTGAGAGAGAAAAGAGACAAAGGAGAGAAAAAGCAGAGCAGCGAGAACCAGGCACATGCACAGGCACACAGAACCATGTGCACAAACACAGGGAACCAGAACACACCCAGAACAGACACATACACACAAACATCTGCAACCAGACTGTGTATGTGCAGAGAGGCAGGCAAACGCACAGAACCAGATGCTGGGCTCTGAGCGGGTGGGAGTCAGGTGGGCTCAGCTGCTGCCAGCCATGAAGCCCGGGCTGCTCCCAGCAGGCAGCTGCAAGCTCTGCTGCAAGTAGACCAGGCTC
>NW_017728951.1:41363775-41409203 GCF_001723895.1 Crocodylus porosus | reverse complement strand
CCAGAACAGACACATACACACAAACATCTGCAACCAGACTGTGTATGTGCAGAGAGGCAGGCAAACGCACAGAACCAGATGCTGGGCTCTGAGCGGGTGGGAGTCAGGTGGGCTCAGCTGCTGCCAGCCATGAAGCCCGGGCTGCTCCCAGCAGGCAGCTGCAAGCTCTGCTGCAAGTAGACCAGGCTCTGTGGTTGGCAGCAGCTACCCAGAGCCTGGGCCAGTTGCAGCCAGGAGGCTGCAAACATCCATTCCGGGCTCTGACATCAGCTCCATACCAGCAGGTGCACGCGTGCTTTGGAACGGACAGTGGGGATAGGGCCTGAGGCAGCACAGCCCTCCTGCTATCCACTCCAAGGTCCACATGCAGTTGCTGCCAGCATGGTGCTGATGCCGAGGCTATAAAGCCCAGTGCAGCTGTTTGCAGCCTGCTTGCTGCCTGCAGCAGCTGCCCGGAGCCCAGGCTGGCTACAAACAGCTGCACCAGGCTCCAGACCCCAGTCATCAGCTCTGTGCCAACAGCAGGGGAGAGGCTGGGGTTGTGCTGCTTCAGGGCTCCCCCCACAACCATTTGCTCCGAGGCGCATGTGCACCTGCTTGTATGGAGCTAATGCTGGAGCCCAGAGCAGATGTTTGCAACCTCCTGGCTGCAACCAGCCCAGGCTCTGGATAGCTGCTGCCAACCACGGAGCCCGGTCTGGCTGTGGTGTGCTGAGCAAAATGGCCTTGCATACTGTGCTTGGCACATGTGCTGAGGGTTGTTGACCTCTGTAATATAAAATACAAAAAGGCTACAGCACTTACTGTGGCCAGCATGGTAGCTTACACCTGGATCCATTTTTTTAAAGTGATTGTAATAAGTGAAGACACTAACCAGTTGCCTCTTCCCAAGAGGGTGAATTCCAATTAAGATTCTTTCCATAGACCATCAACTTCAACTAGAGAAAAAAGGGGGCAAGTCTATACATGCAGTTCATGCAACTGAATAAACTCTGCTGCAATTTGAGCTGCAGCAAAATAATTCCAACTTCACTGTCTACACATGTGTTTAAGCCCAGACTCCACCATTACCAGTACCTGCATCTGACAGAACTATCCAGTGGTGCTGTAAATTAATCTACACCAGCCCAATTACTGTGCACATGTAGATGGTGACACTTGACTACACAGTAAATTAGTCTCCTGCACAGTAAAGTGCATGTGGAGCTATGCCCACAGGCAGCTAGTCTTCAGTGAAGGCATGTGCTCTTTCCCTGAACAATCTTGGCAATAACTTCATCTTTCTATGCTCTTCCTTTCAGCTACTCTGATCAAAATATTCTGAACTTGGGCTCTAGGGGCCATGAACTGCTTGCAGTGGGTACTGGCCTGTGATGCATCCATTTTGCATATGTATTACTTTCTCAGCAGCCCTCATTCTGGTTAATCTGGTTGCTGATCTTTTTCTTTCATCCTTTGTACCCTACTGCTGCCCTAGCAAAGGACAAACCTTGAGCTTAGTGAAATTAGAAACCACCATTGTTTTTAGCAGTTTAAAATGTAACTGGGGGGATGGCCAGAGTAGATTAAAATAAGCCCTTTATACTGGTAACCCTACTTCTGTCCAGAACTTCTTGAGTAGGAAATCTTGAAACAGGCCTTTTCTTTGTACCACCTTTGATTTTTTTTGAGTGAAGCCCTTTTGCTAGTCTCTATCCATCCATGCTTAGCACATTTGTCTTGTTTTGATAGCTGATGGTGAATCATGGGAATGCTGACAAAGTAGTAGTGTGCACCTAAAGACATTACACTGAGCCAACCAGCAAGACTTTTATGTTCTTATGCAGCTCTGAATATTTCATCTTTTTAAGAGTAGATGACAGCATTTTACCCATTGTGCTCACTTTCTGAGCTCCAGCAGCTACTTCAGAAGCTTTTCCTAATTGCTGTTACCTACTCCAGCAGAAGATTGGAATTTAATCCAGAAGTATCTTTCCCTTTCTGCCAGAGGAGCAGGCTGAAGAGAGTTGGTGTCCTTTTTTCCAAGTCTACCTTGCAGCTTGTTCACCTTTGCGTTCCAACTGGTCACCTCCACTTATTAGGTAATGTGTGACAGCATGGAGCTATATATACCAGCTTTGTCAGCCTCTGTGAAGATCACCTACGACATTAGCAACCTACTTAGTGGCAAAGGATCTCCAGTTTGACTTGTGTTGGGCTTAGTGGTCTCTTCCACAACACCGACCATAACTGTACAGACTATACAAGAGTGCGTGTGGGCTTATAACCTGCTTGCTCCTAAGAGGAAAGAGGGACCATGAGCACTACCAACTTATTTCCTGGTAAGAACTTGCCCAAGGACGATGAACAGTTTTAGCCACCAGATCACCTCAGGTATAAACAGGCATACGACAACTGCATCCCTCTCAAATGCCAGGCTGTAGCAAAGATGTTGCAACTTTAACCCTGTTTCATTCAGGATTAGAGTTAGTGATTTATCACTTATTGTTAACAGGATCATGCAGATGTCATGGGTATATTGCTCCTGAGCAGCAATTCCCCATCCTCTTTAAGTTGTTAGGTCACCTTCACTCATAGCCTTGATCTCTTCTCTAAGTCTGTGCTGTGACACGGCTATCACCCCTTCTGCTGCAGAGTAGCCTTCAGCAGTTTAGAACTAAGACCGTCTGTCTGCTTCTTGAGCAAATCTTCACTGCATTTCTGCTCTAGCCTAACACAGAAGTAACAAGCCACCACCATGGCCTAATTCCACCAGTGCTGTAAGAGTTCTTTTGTCAGTTTGGATGGTCAGGTGAGACCACGAAGAATCACAGAAATTAAGGGCTGGAAGAAACCTCGAAAGATCATCAAGTCCAACCTCCCTGCTCTGGGCAGGAATACTGCTGAGATCAAATGATCCCAGAACGGTGTTTGTCCAGTCTTCTCTGGAAGACTTCCAAGGTTGGAGACTCCTTGGGAAGTCTATTCCAGATTTTGGTCACCCTTACCATAGAGAAGTTCTTCCTTGCATCCAACCTGAAATGATCCTCTAACAGTTTATGACCATTGCTTGTTGTCCTCCCCTGGGGCACCCTAGTGAACAGCTTCTCCCAGCTCCTGATAGTCACCTCTTACATACTTATAGACAGCCACAAAGTCCCCCCTTACTCTTCTCTTCCCCAGGCTGAACAGTTTCAGATCCCTTAGTCTTTCATCATAAGGTTTGTCCTCCAGGTCCTTAATCATTCTTGTGGCCCTTTCAAGATTCTCCACCTCTTTTTGTGAAGTTTGGCACCCAAAATGAAACAGTACTCCAGCTGGGATCTCACCAGCACCTAGTAGAGAGGAAGTATCACTTCCTTAGCCCTGCTCACGATGCACACACTAATACATCCCAGTATGCTATCAGCTCTGTTGACTTCCCTTTCAGCCATCATGCTGACCAAGATATATATCCTAACCTATATTCATGTTGCTGGTTACTTCTCCCCAGATGAAGCACTCTGCATTTATCCTTATAGAACTGCATCCAGTTCCACTCCACCCATCTTTCCAGCTTGTCCAGGTCACCTTGGATCCTATACAGATCCTATCCCCTAGCGTGACTGCTTTTCCCTGTAACTTACTACTGTACACCAACCTTGCCAGTGTGCTTTCCACATCCTCATCTAAATCACTGATAAAGATGTTGAACAGTATGGACCCAACACCACTGGCCACCTCCCACCAAGATGATACCGACCTGTCTGGATTCAACCCTTAGCCAGTTTCCAACCCACCTGACCATGAACTTTGCCAGCCCACTATCCCCCAATCTGCCTCATTTCCCGGTAGGTCCTTTCCCCATGCTACAGAGTGCTATAACCCACACATGCTATAAACAAGCTTCATGCTCAGTGGCAAAGGACACATTCTGTCTGGCTTTGGATCATGAACAGGGATGATCAAGAAGATAAGCAGGAGCTCTGTTGTTCAGAAGCAGCCATTAGCTGGATAGAAGTTACCTTCATGACAATAATCTTTGCCTCAAGCAGAACCTATGGGAGGAGGGTAAACAGCTCCAAGATTACTTCTTGTATGCATTAACCAAGATGACCCTCTCTAGCCTATGTGGAAGAATCAAGAAAATCCCACCTCAAATTTCTATTCCTTTGTGTTGGCTGGTGTAGAATATTGGAGTGCTGAGCCTATAAAGAACTTGATTTGCTACAGTTGACTACAGGGTACTAAATGCCTTTTCCAAAACTGGACAAGCCAGTACAAACCTAGAAAGGATCCAAATGCTCTCACTCTGTCTGAGGCTTTTTCTAAAGGTACTGATTTGCCAGCTTTTAAATGAAGAGGAGAATATTCCACTGGATTGCTATGACTATGGTTGTTGGTACAAAATATCTCTTAACCGTATCTTGTTTCCATGGTGATGTTTAATTTTGAATGTTAAACCGCAACTGTGAAGGAGCCTGTGATTTCTACAAGAGCATGTGTTGCTGTTTATAGTCGGAATGTTTAGAAAATGTGCGCGTGCGTTCCTAGGCACATTTGGGTGCATAATTTGACAACTCAGCATCCTTTTGCTACACTGATCTGCTCTTTCAGCAGAAAAAGAGTTTTTACCAAGCAAATCCCTGTGAATATTCACAACATGATATTTGTACAAATGCAGTTTTATTTTGTTTTAACAGAACAAAGGAACAAAGTTGAAAATATTAGAATATACAACACATTTTGGTTTATAAACAAAGTTCTCTAGTGGTAAAACATTTCTAACCAACATTCAAGGTCATTTTCAAATTTTTGCTTCATTGTAGGTCTGAGGACCAATAGTGTTCAAGAAAGCACAAATTGCATAAGGTGTACAGTATCTCAGCTCCTAGAAAACAGTTCCTCTAAGAACACAGATAGCAAACATTCTGAAGAAATATCAAAAGCAAACATTAATCAACTCTTCCCCACACATTCCTTAAAACAAAGAGTGATCTTTGGCATAAACCATTATGTATTTAAAGGCATTAGTAATATTGCATTAATATCAATCAAGCAACTAAACAGTGATGCTAGAACTCTCACAGAGATGCCTGAATTATAGGGGATTTAAAACAAAATACAGGAAGACTAGTCAGAAGTCCATCAAGGGTGTCTCTTCCCTGTTCAGTGTTGTTTACTGTTAAATACAAATTACTACATTACAATAGGGTTAAGAGTCTGATATAAACCAACCAAAGCAAGATACTGGGGTTAAGGCTCTGACTCACTCCACCCTTCTGTTGAAGGTAGTTACTGAAGAAATCCAAGAAAGGATCCTAAGTACTGTGTGTTCTGTAATACCCAGACAAAAGCAGTGAAATAAGGATGAACAAGTGCTTTCTCTTGCTAAGGTCATTGAGGCAGCTTATAATGTAGTTCAAATATCTGAATTTCCCTTTTAGAAAATAGTACAAAGGAGAGAGAAAAATTGGTAAGGGTACAGTAAATGTAGCAGACAGACATAAAAGGTGTCTGTTCCTATACCACTTCCTCTCCTTTGGGCTGTTGACTATCTAAATCAATGTTCATCAGCAAGGGCACTTGCTTACTGGTGGATTGGGCATGAGGCATTTGTCATTCTTTTCCAAATGGAAACTAAGGTGCCATTATGCTGTCAATGCTGGTATGCATAATAAACTTGCAAGTATTCTTTGCAAATACATAATGGCCCTTTCTGACTAACAAGTGTTAGTAACTTGTTTTTCCTTTTTTAAATGCCAAAAAAATACAATTATAGAGCAGCTATCATGATCATGTTGAAAAAGCAGTCATGTAGCATTATGGTAGCATAAAAATAGCTATTTCTTAATATAAGGGAATAAAGACAATTTGATTCTATTAGTTACCAGCAGGACTGGGGATATAGGATTGCAGTCTATAAAATAAGTTGTACGGCCCAGTTTTGAAAAAAAAAAACCTCTCAAGAGATTTATACGCCAACAGACTGCATGAGACTCGCCCTCCCTTTGCTCAGCCTGGAAAATGCCAGTATGGTGCTAGTCCATCATGGAGTTCAGGGCAGGGAGCAAAGCATTATGGAAACTTTGCATTATCTTTCCACCTGCCCTCTCTGCCTTGGATGACTAGAATACTCAGATTTCAATGGCGAGGAGCTAGCATACATTTGTTTTCTATTCAAGCACTTTGCCCATACAAGGTTGCTTTGAATACTGACAGATTCATCTAGCCCAGTGGACTCCACATTTTCAGCTCAATACTCTACCAAAGGGGATGGCAAGAAGAGCTCCTTAATTTTTAAGGCCTCTGAAACTGGAAAGGTTAAGCTATCACCCAAGTGCTACAAATCTCCATTGCCAATCATTTCAGTATAACACAGTTCAGATTCCAGATTGCCTGCTAGTGGCAACGGGAAGTATATGAATACAGCTGGCCTAGGGTATTGTAGCTAGGCAAAAAAGTAGCAGCCTAAGAGATTATTTTTAGCAATGGGATTCCTTCCCCCCCACCAGCAAAAAAAAGGGATCATTCACATGAAAACTAACTTGATTACACACCTCTCAATGCTTTTGCATTATGCAAGAACAGCCAGCTAAAAACTTACTGCAAAGCTAATTTGTTTATGTCACTGCCAATTTTTCCACATCCCCTCTCCCCAAAACAGCTAAGTAACATTGTTAGTGTTCCGGACTTCCAATTCCAGGGAAAGTGAGGTCCATGTTTCATACCACCCCATGGAAACTACTGCAATACACAGTGCATAAATGAAGTGTGTTTCTGGGATTATAGAAGCCATGAAGAGATATCTTCAAAAGCAAGTAAAATAAAAAGCTATCACCATCTTGGAAGCAATTGTGAGATGTTGGATACCAAATGCTTTCCAAAAACTTAAAATGCATATTCCTCTTTTTTGCCCTCAAAATGGGACACTGGCACAAGCTAATTTTAAGCTCATGTTTACAACACTGTTCGCTGGTAAAAATTCTCTGCTGCTTCAAAAAAAAAAAAAAAAGGCATTTATGTTACAGGATACAATACTATGTGATGGCGGTTTACTGATACCAGGGAGTCTTTCTAACCCAGCGAAGGGTGAATCCAGCATCTGTTCTAATCTTAATAGATGCTGCTTCTGCTTCTCTCACGGTCTCCTTTACAGATTGCATAAGGTTCTGGGCATTATGAACCAACATTTCAGTAGCCTGTAGAGAAAGGGAAGGAGTTATTGTTTCAGTTTCTTAAAGAGTGGATAGTAGAACAGTATTCACATTCAGGCAAGCAACTCCTTATTCAGTAGCATGAAATTTACACTCAGGCTAGGAACTCTCAGTAGGAACACTATGCTAGGTCATTCTGGCCTATGAAAGTTTCATGATACCATGTCAAATGTAAAACATCTGTTCCCAGCTGTGCAAGTCCAATCACTCTAAGCATCAAATAAGTCTCTGGCACTTTCCAATTCTTCACAGTCTGCTACTGAAAAATCTAAGAAAAGCTAATGAATGAGAAAAAGCTGATTGATTTGTAGCTCCTGAAAATGTTTTTAGAAAGCCTGCAAATATTCTATAACCAAAATAACAGTTCACAGGATGAAGGTGCTGATTATTAAAAGGGGCGCTCTAACAGTATTTTCAATGATTGGCCAATTAGTTTTTTTTAAACTGGTACTACTTAGCCACCAGAGGGCACCAGTGAATACTCTCTCAGACTGGTGGTTCTAAACTTTTTTAGATTCAAGGCAACCCTCAGCTCTTAGCTTTCAATCTTGACTACAGAAAAATAAGAGCACAATTCTTCTGCTGCAGAGAACTCAAGATGACCACAACAGGTCAGAATGGGTTTGACGCAACAGATTCCTATACAAAATCTCTGGGTTTATCCTGTAAGTCAAGGGTGTCCAGTTGGGTGGTCCACCCAGCCACTGCTGCTCCCATTGCTCCAATTAAAGCAGCTGGGGTCTCTGGGGCAGACAGAACAGTGGGAGGCCCTGGTGAGCTTGCCATCTGTGTGGTAACAGCATCAGGGGAGTGGGGACACTGTCTCCATGCAGTGAGGGAAAAATTGCCACATCATGGTGGTAGAAGGAGAGAGAGGTAATTGCCAGCATGGAAGTACACAGGGGGCTTATGCTTATTGCACAGCGTAAGTGTGCATCCTGGGGCCCATGACATGTGTAACATGCAGCCCCTGGCCACACTCCCATTGGAGAGCCTTGTTGCAAATCATATGGAGGTTTCTGCACACCTAACAGTGATATACTGCACAACCTGCTGCACCCTTAAAAGGACCTCACTGTACCCCAAGATTGAGAATCAGTCAGCATCTCTGCTTACTAATAGGTCTGATTATCTAACAAAACTGATTATATACAGAACACACACCCAATCCCCTTCACAGGGGTCTACATTACAATCAATTTTCACTGCTCTTACCTGTTCTGACTCTTCATCACTGATGTTAGTTCTGCCCAGCATGGTAGCTTTGACAGTAGAGAGGATTTTGAGTTGTGTACTGATGGTTGGGATTCGCTCACAGACCTAAGGGGTAGGAAATACAATGCATCACCTCAGTTTAACTTTAACCATTGGATATCCCAACGTTGCTGACTACCTCCGCCCCTCCAACCTGCTGGTTTTCCACCAATGGATAGAAGTAGACACGCACAGGCCTAATGCCACTAAGAACTTAATTTCTAATGATTGTTTGGCTCGTGACAAGCCTGGGCAATTGTTCAAACAATGGGAACACGGAGTGATGTTTCTCATTTGCTCCAAACAGTCCCTCTAGGGTTTGTTCCATCAAGAATGGAGGGTGTGGTTTTTTACTCTAACAACTCTAGCTGTGGCCTACTGTCAGATTATGAAAAAGCTCTAGCATGTTTTATAGCATTGCTCATATACTGTGACATGACTAGGACACCTACATGGGCATTAAAAACAGTACAGACATGCCTCCATAGTATGGAATTTTCAGTGTCTCTTTTGGACACCGACACCCTTCTCCTTTTTGTAAATAAAGCCAGATCTTGCAAAAAAGGGCTCACTGCACTGGAGTTGAGGAAAGTGAAACTTTCCAAGCTTTAGCCTTAAAACTGAACCAACCTGGGAGTGGGAGCTAAGGAGACAGAGCAAACTTTGAACCTGTGGGATGAAAAGAGCAGGATGGAAGAAGGCAAGAGCTTCATGCATATTTCAAGGTTAGATTGAATTACCTGCAAGAGGTTGGTTCGAATACGTTTGTCAGTGCACTGTTTTGCCACCTCCTTGGCCAGTCGAGTTACTTCATCTGATGCTTTTGCAATATCCTTCGCACACTGAATAAGGGCACGCTTGGTCCCACTGCCACCTCTCACAAGGCGGGACATCTCTGCCATTAGCAGAGCCATTCTTTTGGCAGCAGCAATGATGTCATTACCCTGCAGAGAACAAACATAATGGTGTTATACAATTGCAGTGTTAATCCAAAAATTGCAGAAAAGTAAACCACACCTGAGCTGTCCTCTACATTTACTTCTCTCAAGTGAAGGAAGAACAATTAATGTTTACCCAAAAGAAGAAGAAAAGAAAAGGCTTCAGGAAGAGCACTGAAGATATGTTTAAATTATTTGTGGAATACTTTCTTTGACACTTAGTGAAACAACTGAACAATGGGAAAAGGAGCACTGACTTGTTAGTTTGTTCACTGAGTAGAAGTGACTATTCTGCTGTCAAGATTTTAAGATGAAGTGTGTTAAGTGTTAGACATTCCTAATTTCCTCTATAAAAGCAGCATTATTAAAAATAGTGCCAAGAAAAGAACATATGTTAAACCAAACAGCACCAATTAACTGAAGCTTAATAATAAACACTGAATACTTTAATATAAAAATGTTAAATGATATCAGAAACTGAGTCACGAATGTATCAGCTGCACTGCCCTACTGCACTACTGATTCTATAGTATCTATAGAAGACAGCAGGAAAAGGATTTACAATGTATGCAAGATTTGTCACTTAAGTTCACATTCTCAAATAGAAGCATCTTTAAATAATTTTTCTTTTAAATTGCTCTTTGCCAGTTTCATCATAAAAAGCTAAATGTATCTGAATTCTAAGCCAAAAAAGCTCCAATAGATTAGCTTTTAATGCTTAAAGAACTTTCTTAAAGACATTCCCTTAAGAGTGAGCATTTTTTTTAAGGGGAAAGGGTTTCTTGTTTGCTTTTAAATTAGGAACTTACAGTGAAATACTTTTGAAAATTACTTGTAATGGGTGAAAGTAACATGTAAAGCAGAATGCATTTCATCATCTATTCCAAAGATGAAGCCTGGAGTAAGAATTCAGACCAAGTCAATCAGTTGTTAGTATAGTCAGATTCATGTATCTATAAAATGTTAGCAATACGTGAAATACTAAGTGCTATGAATTATTCATGTGTGGTTAAGTGAATGAAGTATTAGCAGTGAGCTGAGGAATAAGAATGCAATTCTCTACATACAATTCTTTCTTCAGCACAAAGCAGGTCATCCTGAGATCAAGAAAGTCTGTAGCAAAAAGTACACACTGGGCACATCGACATGTTCATTAATACATTGTAATTATAGCACATGTTCAGTACCTGTAATGACAGATACTAACAATGCACCAGGATCTATGCTACTGTGCATTACTGCAAACTAATGGTTAAAGTGCAGTAGACTAAGTCTGCGCATTAGCACAGGTTTTGCCCACTGAGCTAACACACGGTAGAATTAGTCTACTGTGCTCAAAGTGTCCCGTGTAGAAGCGCCCATTGAAAATCTGATTGAGCCAATATTTTCCCTCCTCATTGTGGATGTACCTCCAGAGTTTGGTGCTATTAAATTTAAGGACATCCAAAACATGACACTGAAGGTTACAAAGATGTTGGGCGATATAAAAAGATGGGTTACTTGTTACCATGAACAGCTTCCTAATCCAATGGCTGGCCCAGTTCTAACAAAAGAGAGAACTGACCTAATACACTTTTTTCTATTCAGTCATGTAGAAAAATAAAGCCGTTAGAAACATTTAATAATTACACTTATGAAGCCCCCTAACAAGTTACTCAGCACTAGAATCTGAAAAGGACAAGAGAGTGGGAATATTTTGTTTTAAAGCTCTTTCCATGGAAAAGAAAAGAAAAGATCACATATACATACCTAGCCTCAGTTACTGGACCCCAACAAACCTACATGTTGTAGCATGCCAGTTCCAAA
The DNA here is from genome assembly GCF_001723895.1 of Crocodylus porosus. NCBI lineage: Eukaryota > Metazoa > Chordata > Crocodylia > Crocodylidae > Crocodylus > Crocodylus porosus. The sequence goes on along the minus strand of NW_017728951.1, from coordinate 41,398,030 downwards.
AAAAAAAAAAAGGTGACCAGCCCTGCAAACGCTTATTTGTGTTTTAATGCAATGACAGAGGATGTGTCAATGTCTGAACCGCAGCTTAGACTTCCACTGGTACCATATAAACATAGTCTGAATTCAGCAACTAATGCATTCAGTGCAGCTTCTTTAAAGAGTTCTCTCATCGAGGCCAGCATTTGCATTACAGCCAAGTGCACATCAGCGGGCAGTCCTTGATAATGCTGCCATACAAAGCCATTCCTTGTCCATATATATTTTAGTTGAAGCCACTGATAGAGGCAAAGCAAAATAGACATGTTAAATGACTTCTTGAATGATGTATATTCAGTTATAATCTGAAGTCATTGAGAAACCAAATCATGGCTTCACAGGTGGTCAGAAAAAAACAATGTAAAAGGTTTTTTACACTGCCATTTACAGAAAGATAGGCAGAGGCAAAGGGTAAGGAAGCCTTTTGGTATTAAGTGACCCAAATCAAGCCTTAATCTAGCATTGACAAACAGACCTAACAAACTTGTGAAGCCACTTTCAATCCTTAAAATGAAGTGCAGACAAACTTATTCACTCAGACTCATGGGACCCGGCAAGGAGCAAGAGTGATGCAAATGTGTCAACGTTCCACATGGCTTGGATGCACACAGACCAGTTGCCCGTGGGAAACTGAGTACCTTACTAGACCACTTGGTTGCTTCCCGATGTAGAGACTGAGCAGCGGCCAGAATGGGCTGGTTAACGGGCTGATTGCTTGGTATTAACAGCAGCTCAGGCTCGTAATCATCTTCAATGTCAGAAGGGAGGGTGAATTCAGCATCATCTGCATCATCCTCCTCATCTATATCTACACCAGCCTCAGTGGCTTCATTAACCCCAGTCACATCAGGCTTTGCAGGTGGTAGGGAGGGTGGAGAAACAGGGACAGTTAGTATGAGAAGCAGAATTTGGTAAAAGAGCATGAACTGAGCTGGTTTAGTAACCAAACATCCTCTTAGGAAACGACAGGATGACTGAAAGTGAGGAGGAGGAATGGCATGAATCCAAGGATCAACAGAAAGGGAACAAACGTTTTACCTGTGAATCAACATTACTAAAAAAGTAAAAAGAGAAAAGTTACAATGGCTTGAAAGGTGTGAGCACACACTCTTATCCATTTACTAGGTTTACACAAAAACCAAAATTTCGGAACACTTTCCAGATATGAAAACGGTAGCATAAATGGGTTTTAAAAACAACCTATGACACAAAAAGAAGCATGCACTGGAAACAAGGAGCTGGGACTGATGGAGATGAAAGGCTTTGTTGCTCACGTGGATACTGGTTCACATAAGGATGACCAAAAGAGATAAGAATAGGGTCAGGTAATACCAATGCTAGAAGCTGTTCTGTTAATTAAGAGCAAATAAATTGCAAGAATTAAAATGGAAGTGTCTCAGGATTTGCAGAAAACCAACAAAAAGGGTTATGACAAGGAAAGGTGAGACTTGTGGTAAATTAAGTTAGGAGGGTTGTAATTATTAACAGACCAAAAAAGTAATTAATAAAACAACACAGTTAATAAAATCTTTTTAAAATTAGAAAAAAGGACCATATTGTTTTGCCACAATGTTACATTCATTGCTTCCTTTTTCTTTAAATAAGGATTCAAGCCAAATGAAGTCTAGATCATATGATACAGGGATGAAATAATGTCAGCACAGCATGGTGTTGTTTGCTTGAAAAGTAAGCATAGCCAAAATGTCCAAGACCATTTTATTATACAAACTTACTAATCACATTTCTTAGGCTGTAGGCAAAGACTGGAACAAATCAAAGAGTGCTCATCAAGGAGGTATGTATTTTTTGCTGTGCCATAGAACCATCCCTTTTAGGAAAAAAATTCACCAGGAAAAAAAAACTTTGAAAGGGACAAACTACATCTAGTACATGGCTAATTCAAAGTAAGAAAATAAACTAACAGAAGTCTTAATCTGATGAAGGATATCTTACATGTATCACACAATACAAATCCTTCTGAAGTTGGCCTTCCTACTTCTTTCTGCTGAAGCCTAATTGAGTTAAAAACCCTAATGCCCCATCAGGAAGTGGTTAGAAGTGCCGTGTTGGTCTAATGGGAACAAAAGGACATTCTAAAAAAAATGAGAAGTTGCCTAACTTCAGAATCTTACAAAGATGAGTATCAAAACTCCAGGTAAAAAAATAGCTCAGACACCCCTCCATATACAGATATAAGCATGTAAACTCAGACACTTCGAAAAATAAGATGAAAAATTGGCTTGTTACGCCACCCTTTGGCAAACTTAGCAGATTTGAGGGTAGTTGGATCTTTTTTCATAATCTCTCAAGTTGCATACTTGATCCTCAGTGGCTGCCTTGCTTGACCCCTGTGGGAAGGTGACCCTTGTGGCTGCAAAGCCCTTGTTTTTTAATAGCTTCCTTGAAAGCACTACTGAACCCAGAGCAAGAAAAAAATCCAAAAATAGTACCTTGGACATGTACTGGGGTCAATAAATCATTGCCATTTCCTGCAGCTGTACTCACAGCTGGGAGACCTTCCTTTTTTCCTTTTTGTTTTGGTTTGAGTGACTTTTTGACGTTACCTAAACACTGCTGTATACCAAGAACACCAAGTTTGACTCATGTTAATTACAGGACAAGTTGCAAGTTTAGTGAATTTTGAAGCTCTGGTGTTGTGCTCTGGAAGGTAAACATTTTAGGTGTTTTACTTGATGTCTAAGTTACATATGCCAAGCAAACTTTTTTAGTACATATCATGTTTTATCAGCTTTAGAATCCAGAGCACTAAGCACTTGGTTTTTTGTTTTTAAAAGAAAGAGGATGTTGCAAACCACTAACGTTCAAAACTACCGTTCATAATGATTGCCAAATTAAAAGAGGATGGATTTTCAGCTAAAACATGCACAGACTTTATTCACTGAAGCAAGTAGAAACTCAATCAGTCCTTTCACTCAAAGAGCCGTTCTACTTTAAAAAGTGTTTCCAAAATAGGTCTGGAAGGTTCAATGTTTGTTACAAGTGTATATTTCTTCATTTTGCCGGCAAAGTAGGTTTTGCTAAATCAGTGTTGAAAACTTGTTAGAGCCTGGCCTGCCAGTTACATCTGTGGCCTACTGAAGAATAAACAGTGGAAGTTTAATCCCCCCGCCCCTAAATATAGCAAACAAAGTGACTCAGCAAACTGTGCCTTCCCCAGAAAAGTTTAACTGCTACAAAATGCCCCAAAGTGGTTTTGTGCTGATCCATATCCTGGAGACAGATGGCTTATGCCAAGAGTTAAACCGATGAGATACCTGCAAGTCATCCCAACTAAAGGCCTGATTGATTTCTATAATTCGCACACAAACCACCTGAAATTGATTTAATATAGTCCCCGTTTTCCCCAGCATAGAACAACTAAAATGTTGATAGTTCTATGTTAACCAGGACTGAAGGACCACAAATACAAGAGCGAGCCTGAATGCAAGTGCAGGTTTACATACAGTGTGGTGCATCACAGCACCCCCTAGACATATAGGAATGAGGCAGCTGTTCTACTGCATGTTTCAGAGATGAAGAGATTCTCATTGCTCCTGTTGATATGATTTAACAGTTAAACCAGCGGAGGGGGCTAATTAGGAATCAAAATCCCAATTTAGTTCATAGTCCATGTCCCCTCACTTCTGAAGCAGCTCTCCTGCATTCTCAGTACAGCAAGCTGCAGATTCTGTAACAGCTATGTTTTCATATAACACACACAACTATCATTGCAATAGACCTTTTATTTAATTATATATCTCTTTATTTTCTTTAGCCCCAACACATACCCTTTCAGTGCCTTCTAGAATTTAGTAGTGAAAATGTAGTACCCTATAATAAAAGCAGTCAGTATACAGTGGAAGGTTTTTGCAACTGGGTGAGGAAAACAGGAGGAGCTTCTGGAACTGACAAGTTATAGAAGGCACTTTTGCTTTGTGGGACAGGCACATTAACTTTGGATATTAAAATGTTCAACAGCAAACTAGTTAATAATACTTCTGTTGAAATTCACATCATTAGTCTTCAAAAATCAACACCCAACAAGAACTGTAAGTACTGTTTCTTACCACCATTGTTTAGGGATTTGCACACATACTGCTTTGAGGCCTTGTATGGAAATTGCATCACTTCCATAAAGGCCAGAAAAATGGAAGTCTAATCTGCAGCACAGTTCTGTGGCAAATATCCATCTGTAGAGTTGTGACATATATAGAATCTCAACCAACCTCCATGCTCAGGCTGTGAAAAAAAACATGTCAACAGCTGGCTTTGGACATTTAGCCCAACCACTCGCCAGGGGCAATTATACAGTCCAAGATCTTTAACTGGCGGTTCCAGAGAAACACCCTTCCTACATTAGTTGGCTAGAGGTAGCAAACAGTAGAAACAAGCTCACATATATGCTTCACTTCTTACCTTGCTGGACCATTTTCGGGCTTCATCATGTAGCTGCCTAGCAGCCATCATCATGGGTTGATTAATCACTTCTCCAGCCTTCTGCTCTGGGAACTCTTCATCCTTCTCTTCTGGAGGAGGTGGTCTGGGTGGGGGAACTTCACCCTCAGGAAGGGGTGGTTTCGGAGGAGCAAGTTCATCAGTTAGCTAAGCATTAAACACAGGGGTATGTTCAGTACATTTGAAACTATATGGTGTCATGTCAATGGACATGTGGAGAATTCATGCTTTCTCCTTGTTTTTATAAAGTTCAGCACTGCAAGGAGATTATTAATAGCATTTTATTCCTTTACACACTGAATGCAGGACCACTAATTTTGTGGTGTAGCTGGTCAAATACAACTACTTCATTCAAAAGACAAACAGATTAGCCAAGTAAATTATTTCAGTTTGGTCAGAATCAATAACACTCTTACATTAAACATTAATATTTGTCCTGGAATTGTGGCAGCTGCTTAGTTGTAAGATAGATGTAGAGTAATAGCAAGGGACCCTACTCTGAAAGGCTGTTGCACAATGTATGTGACCAGACACATGCATAGATTCAAAGGATTCTTTTTGTGGGGCAGTGAAAGAGCAATGGGCAGAAAAGCCTGCATTATTTTCCCATAGGTCACCTTCTGGAGTATTATTTTACACTAGATTAGGCTTTAAGTAACTCATGTCAGAGGAGAGAAATAAGGGATTGAAAACGTGAAATAGTGGGTAAAACCAAACACTTTTTTTCTTCCGTGAAAACCAAGTGAGATCATGATATTTCTGTTTGAATGGTCAAAAAAAAAAAGTACAACTGGTGTGAAAGAACACATGTAGTAAATTACTTGATTTCCTGTTGAAAGATTTCCTGCTCTAATTTAACAAAGGAATTAACATGTCAGCTACATCCTTTTCAAGTTCCAGTTCCAAATGCACTTAAAGGTCTTGGTAATAGGCTATAAAGCTAACACTGGAGTAGAGTTAGAGACTGCCCCTCTCCAATCTGCTTCAAGAAAAATTGTGCTTTTTGAGTCTGCTCCAAAGCCCAGCAAAATCCTAAGTGCTTCATTCTTAACCTAATTACATCAAGGTCTAAAACTAGTGCCGCCAAAAGTTATTTTAAGTAAAAACTGAAGTCTAGCTGCACAGCAGCATGACTGTACTTAATATGAGCCTGATAATTTTCATTGTCACTACACGTAATCAATACTTTGCCAATACAACTTGAATGTATCATTACTGATAAATTACAGGACACTTACATGAAGCTGCTCAAGGTCTGGTGGAGGAGGGGGGAAATCAGGTTCTTGAGGCTGGAAGGCTTCCCTGACTTTTGCTACAGCTCCCAGAATCCTATATCCAGAATCCAGAAAGCTCTTCTGCAAACCTGAACAGATGATCCAATTATCAATCGAGTCTGCATAACCCACCCTGCCAACTGACTGACAGACCACAACTTCAGTATTTTCATTCTACAAAACACCTGGCTGTTCAGGTAACTTTAAAAATATGTTGCCTAAGGGCATTTAATAATTGCCAGAACTATATCCAGAAGTTTTTAATTTTTAATATGTTCATTCTGGCTGAGTAGGAATCCACTTTGAGTACCTCCAGTTACAAAAAACAATACTTTGTCATCCTAAAGAAAATGCTACACATAGTCCTCAGCAGCCACTTATAAATAATCCACCATGACAAAGATCAAGAACAGCTATGAAGGAGCTTTTATCTAACAGATCAAGTATCAAATTAGGTGGCTGAACCTTGAATTCAATGAAGGTTTTTTCACTAAATTTAAGCAACAGGTTCCAGTACTAAGTGGTACAAATCTTAAATCCACCACACAACAATGCAGGACCTGAAAGGATGCATGTTCTGAAATTACGATGGCTACATCTTTCTCCTAGCCTACACTAGTACTTCAAAAGTATTGAGTAGAAAAAATACTTGAGCTCTACTCTTTTTTTAATGCTTACCTGGATCAGAAATGTTCCCCGCTACAGCTTTAGCATCCATTACCATTGGCGATATAGTTTTGCTGAGGTCATCAGAGGCTGCCTTAACAGCTTCCCGGAATTTGGGATCCTCCGAATTTTCAACCTCCCGTTTTGCTACCAGTAAGATCCGATTGGCCCTCCGAGCAATGCTGGTGGCACCGGCTACGAGCATCTGAGGTTGGATATTAGCCATTGCAACTTTACATTTATCAAGGTCTTTCTTGATGGCTTCTTCTGATGCATCCAACAGAGACTTGGTATCAATTGCTTCATCCACCAACCCTAAGACAAAAATTAATGTTTCTCTTTCATGCGTAGAAAAGCAAATGGATATTTAGGGCTCTAGAGATTGTAAATATTTGGACATATTCTCTCTCCTGGATGGTTAAGTTCCTTTACATACAGATTCTAGATGAAGGTGACTCCAAACCATGAAGTGTGGCAGAGAACATAACATTCAGCAATGCAAAGATGGAGCATTTATCTTCTTTATTTATAATGACAAATGAGTTTTCTAGCCACTGCCATAGGTCACCCAGAAACAAGGAAAATGAAACATCTAGAACTACTATTGTGTGAAACTGATTATGTGCACTTGCTACTCAGCCACCCAAATCATTCCCTGTTTATAGACAGTTTGTGTTGGACAAAATACTGCTGCATTTGTGTTTTTGCTGCTGCGTTGGTGTTTCACATTAACCAGTAAGACTATCATAGTTTACTTCCTGTTTCAGTTAATTCAGTGGTCCGTTTTCTATCCTTGTTTTATCACTAATCACCACCACCATGGATTCTACTCATATGAAATGAAGAAACTTCTTGCATTTCCCAAGTTCTGGTATGAGATAGCCATAGCAATGAGATTGCCTATTCTAAAAGTCTCAGACTCAAGAAAATCAGGCCATCGTGTAAAAATCTGGAAGTAACTGAATATACAGCTGACAACATGGAAGAGAACTGAAATTAACAATTAAGTGTTGGGGGATTTTTCGTAATTTAAACCCAATACATTTGAAATATAAACACAGTGGAAGGGATACAAGCATCTTAAAAAAAAAATAATCAAGATAAACATGCATTATCAAGAAGTGTGAAGGACAATTCATACCAGGCTAGTCCAAAAATATTATTCAGTCAGGAAAAATATTAGTCCTGTCACTACTTGCTAGGTACCCCATATCTTTTATGACCTCAAGCTACATCAGTGAAAGAAAAATTATTTGACTGAAAACTCATTAGAAAAACTCAAGACCATAGTTTTATGACTCAACTGGACTTTAAAATGCTTCTTTATATTACGGCATGAACAAAAGTGACCCCCCTTGATATTTTAGATTTACCAACCTGTGTCTGCCTCACTCAGGGCACTGACAGATGTGGTGGGAAAAAAAGTCCCCCCAAAAACAGTGCTTTACCAGAAGAGGAAACATTAGTTTGACCAAGCTCCCCAGCATCTGTAAAGCTCAGGCACTTCAGCAGGGCTTTTTGGTGCTTTTATCTAAAATTGATTCAATCAACTATCAGACAAAGGCACCAAAAAGCCCAGCTAAAGTGTCCAATCTATAAAGACATTGGGTGAATTGGGGGGGGGGGAGTTATGTCTGTAAGCAGCCTCAGTGTCATGAAGATTCAGACACAAAAATTTCATCGGTATTTAATGTACTTGTCATCCTCTGGAAATGGACTCAAACACTTCGACAGTTATATCAGAAGACATGGCAGGAGATGCTTGGAAGGTGAGAGAATGGTGTAGTACCAAACTGAACTTTCACTTTGCTTACACACAGATCCTGGGATGTCCACTGTTGTTTTTCTTCACTACACACTCTATGGTTATAGCATATGATCCACATCAGTTGATATAATACCCAGCTCATACTATCCTGGATAATTACTGTAGATTGCAGCTGGAGCAAAGAACTAGCTTAAGACAAAACAAACATTTCCACCTCTAAATTTCTTTAGGCTTATTTTACAGTTTTGCTAGGCACTCCACATGTCAAAGAATTCCTGATAACAATGGAGCATTAGCATATGAGGAGAGAGCTGCAAGTCTCCAACTGTACTTTCAGCTGATTTACTTAAAAACGTGTAGTGCTTCCAGGCTAAATGCTGTTGGGGTGGAAGAGAGGTGGGGAATACACACCAGAGACAACTGAATTCTATCACATAAAAGGTTTTGGTCATGCCCAGTATCAGGACCTATCGTACTATGGGGGCTGACCAGCAATTGTGTAATCAGATGGTACCTCAGTTTCATCAGATTTATGTTGCAATGACCTCTAATTGGGACTTAGTTTTATGCTCTATTTAATAAGCTGTTGCTTCATTTCCCTCCCCAACCAAGTCTTGCTTGCCTCATCTACAGCATATCAGCAGCAACACATGCATGCACTGTTAAAAGTGGTCAATAGTTACCTACTGCTAATCAGCTAGTTACAACAGACTCATCACAAAAGGTCATGCTTACAATACCAAGTGGAAAGATACCACAATGTGGAAATACATGTAGAAAAAAAATGAACCGACATACTTATGTAGTTTAGAACTGTAGAAAACAAGATGTATTAATTTGGCATCTATACAACAAGAAACTTTGCTAAATAGGCTTTTTTCTGTGTTATGGCGCATGTCTGCTCTATTCTATATATAAAAATATGCTTTTGTAGTTATTACTTTTATGCATATTTTGTAAATCCAAGTATCAGAAAAAGTATATTAGGACCTAAGCAGTAAGAGGTATAAAATATTCTGTAATTTACCTGTCATTTTTTCCACATTATCAATCCATTGATTTTTCATGGTCTCAAAATGTTCATAAGCAGCTTGATTGCCAGGATTTCTTAGCAGAATACGAGCAGCTGATACTACCTGCCAAAGTAAGACATCCTTCAATATGTAGCATTTGTTACAAAGGAATAGTTTACATACAGTTAAAATGTACTTCGTTTTTGACTAGGTGCCCAATTACTCATTTTCAATATTGATCTGACAGTTTTAGTTTTACTGTAAAAGCCTTCTGGCTGCATAAAGAACTCTGCACAACAAAGGAGATTTAAAATGCCCCTAGATACTAGATTATCCGGAATTCCAATTATTTATGCAGTTGCACATACACCCAAAAACAAATCCATTTTTTGAGAGCATGCTCATTTGCTTTTGCTGTTCTGAGTAGCAATATCAAACATAATCTACACATGCTGCACATAGTTACACTTTCATATGACCACCCAAATTAGAAAAATCTTTTTACAGAGCATTATTTCTTACCCAGACATTTTTAAGTTCTGCAGGTAAGAATTCTTGACACTGATATTTCCAGGACCATCATGGCAACAACATCACCTCAACACTACCAAAATGTTAAAGTTTTGCAGGTCATTTTGCTAAGAGGTAAGCCACTGAAATATCTGGCCAAGAGTCAAAGAAAGAAATCTATTTCTAACTTTTAGCTTGTCCTATCTATTACACATACTATCCTCCTTTTTACAGATCTATTTTAAAAGTGGATCTTAATCACCTTAAAATATAATATAGGCAGACAAGGTTCTTTGGGTGAATCTGATATCTTTTATTAGACCAACTTAAATAGTTGGAAAACAATTATTAAGCAAGCTTTCCGGTTCAAATATGACATTCTAGTAATAATCCTGTTAGTTAGATCCCAACATAATGCCAATGCAAAAATGTTGTTTTGGTCAACAGGACCACAAAGAAATTCTTCTGGAGTCTCTCTCTGCAAATTAATGTTTTAGAATTTGAGATGTTAAGCAAACAGACCTGAGGTGTAAGTTCTCTCGCTGATTTCACAGTTGCTTGAATGCCTTCCACAGTAGTTTTATTAGCGGTTCCCACAGCAGCTGCTTTTTCTGCTGTAGCTCCAAGTCTAGCAGCATGGTTTTCAAAGTTCGCTGCTCTTTCACCAAATACCTAGAGGTCGGAGGAGAAGAAAAATATAAGCAGCAATGTACCGTCTCAAAAGTATTTTCTACTCTATTTAGGTCTAACACCATCCTTGTCCCCACAGCATCAACACAAGTAACACATTTTTATTAAACACTGAAGCCAAGATTTTCTGTTCGCTAGCTTGGTGCATTAAATCAATTAACATCCTGCACCAACAATGTTTATTTATAATCCCAAGACTAGAGCAGAGTTTTTCCTAATCAGATGATTTAAATTACTAATCTATCCTGTCCTGTTGGCAAGGTGTGTTTTAACATTTTCATGGATGCAAGATATTTGTACATTATATCCTAGTAGTGCTAGTCAGGAATTCCTGATGCTATATGTTAAAACATTTTTTGGTTTTGTTTTCTTTATTTTTTTAATCACTCAGTGTGGGAAAAATAATTTTGGACCCATATGCCTAAAAGAAATTAGTCTGACTTCCAAAACTAGGCTTCCAACAAGAAACGTACAACAATGCATCCAGGGCTGTAGCTGTCATTCTTATAAAGATGACAGATTTTTCTAAAATTGTTTTAGAATTTTGAGTTAAAAATATAGAAAATAAAAATTAAAACATTTTTCATACAAAATTATAAGAAAATGGATAGTTATCCTAGAAACCAAAACACTACGCAAGAACTCTCTCTACACATATCCAGTCTTACAGTTGCATCCACTTATATTTTTGAATACATACTATAATGTTGATAAAAGTTACTCTCCTATAAAGCCAAATTTCTCAGGCTTTGGAAAATCTTTCTGGCTCTCTGTAAAAACTAGTTAAATACAGCTTCTAAGCCAAGTGTTTTAGATACTGTATAAAGGCACATGAAATGGGTTACGTATTGGAAAAAACAGGTCTAATATATTGATGAGTCTTGGCACAAATTGATTATCTGCTCTGGTCTCCTTACACCAAAACTTTACATGTAGAGAAATTAACACTACTGTAGGTAACCCAACCAATAAACAAACAGTTAAAAGAAAGTTGGAAGCATCTAAACATGAATATGTCTGGCATAGATATCCTGGTTTCTATTGAATGTTTACTTCCAGTAATCAGTCAATCAATTACTTCCATTAATCTAGGAGCAGTTTGCATTAGAATCCTCACAATAGCAATATTGATGAGCATGGATGACAACAAAGGACAAGATCTTCTCTCATGTAAAGCTGCATAGCGAAATACCCACAAGAATCTATTTGTAGTCTCTACAGCACTTACCTCATCTCTATTGGGCGCATCAGGAGGTGCTGTGGCTGCCACTGCCAATAGTTTAATAGGAGTTGTAGTGTCACTGAAGACATCAGAAACTTCCTGAGTCATTGCTTCCTGCATCCTTGTTTTCAGATCCTTTAAAAAATGTTGATATTAGTAATCCCAGGAATTGTATTCTTGCAAAAACAAAGAAAATAGTGCCATATAAAGTGGTTACCACTGAGATAGAAGCATGTTCAGTAAAAATTTATAAACCACTGTAACATTAAACCTTGGGATATTAGGGCATTTGTACACATGCTTGCACCGCAGTGTCAGGTGCTTTTAAAAGCCCCCGGCACCACAGCTTGTACATTTGTATTAATCGGCAAAATGGGTGTCAATACTGAGAAAATGGCGGTGGTGCACTTTTGAACTAAAACACATTGAAGGTGTTTTAGTTCAAAAGCATGCTGCCGCCATTTTTTCAGCACTGACACGCATTTTGCTGTTTACACAAATGCATGCGATGCAGTGCCGGGCATGTCAGCTTGTGTGCAGAGCAGACTCGATTAATTGAGTCTGCTCCAACGTGCTGGATCTCTAGCATGTTGGAGCAGACAAACGTGTATAAATGCACTTAGTGATTACAAAACAGCATCAGGAGGCTAAACAATGAATGGCTTAATTAGAGACCCTATGTTCTTCAAGCAGTCCTTTTTTGGGGGGGCAGAGAATGAGAATTTGAAAAACATGACCAGTTTTCCCAACACCCTTTTTCTGTACAAGACCAAACCTATTATTGATCTGCAATGACAGCAAGAACAGACTCCGAATCAATGCGTCCATCCCACCAAATCAATACCTTCCTAAATGAAATAAAGTCCTTTGAGAAGAGTCATATTTAACATCTCAAGCAGTGAAGAAACCCATGGTCAGCAGGACACCTCCAGAGTCTTTTAACACTGTAGATTTTCCCAAGTTACTTCCTACTTTGTATGTCATCCACATACCTCAACTAAGAGTACTCCCAACCACCAATATTTTGTGTGGTACATGAACTGGTGATAGTTCCACTTGTAGCAAAGTGTTACCTTCAAGGAGTCCTGGAGTTGTGCAGCAATAGCCCTTGCCTGAGGAGACTCTCCTTCTCCTCTAGCTGCCAGATCAGCAAGCTGGGCAGCCAGCTGTTCTACACGGTCACATTTGGCAAGCAGATCTTGGCGATAGGGTCCCATCATAACATTGGCTAAACGACGACCTTCAGCAACCAGTCCCCGGATTGCAGCCTGGCCTGCAGTATAAGTACTACATCAGTAATATGCAGAGCCAAAAAGTATAGACAATAACTCAGACATACTGCTAAAGTGGCAATTAAGGGCCAAACTAAAAAAGAAGTCTCTTATAACCAGTCTAATTCTTAACTTTCTGGTTACTCAGAACCTGGGATGAAGGATCTTTCATGAGTTTACACAAAGGAATTGCAGTTTAAGCCATGTGAAGAATTCCAAGTCTCTTCAAGGTTTTTTTTCTTTTGCCCATTAGGCCATACCATCTTCAGTTAGCAAGGGTTGGCAAAAACAGAGTATTTATTAGATAATTTCATGTTCCTACTGTGCTAATTCACCATGAACTTCTCACACTGCACACAGTGGGTACCTCTACATGTGCAATTAAGGCAGAGCAATAAACTCTAGTGCAGTTTGTGCTGGAATAAGATACTCCCAGTTGCAGCATTTACACGTGCCCCCAGGATGACAACACTTTGAGCTCGGGCAAAGCAGCCCCAGGCTGGAAGGGGGCCCTAGGAGGCAGCCCCAGGCTCCAGGTGGCAATGTCGGGCAGCAAAAGGGCTGGCTGAGGCACAAGGATGCTAAAGTGCAGGGGTAGGCAGCAGGTAGCCCCTGCACATTAGCACCCTTGTGCCCCAGCCCACCCCTGTCATGGCCTATATGTGTTCCAGTGCACATAAGTACTCTGCTACAAGACAGTACTGTTCCCAACAATACTATCTTACGGTGGAGTTGATTTACCACACCCTAATACTGGTGCACATGGAGATGGTGATGCTTTACTGTGGAGCTAATTAGTCTACACTGCCATAAAGCTCATGCATAGATGCGCTCAGTTTGGCTAATTTTGCAAGTTGTGGAGTTCAAAACGGGGGCATGGGCAAAAGTTCATTTACACTTATGTAAAGGATGGGGACATACAAGAGCACACTTGCTGATCTGCTCTGTTTAATTTATCTTTTTCTAACCTTTGGTAAGTGAAGTACAACAGCAGTATTTTACCCTTGAGTGAAAGTGAAGGAATTACTGTCATTTAACCTTCCTTACTGCAGGTTAGCAGCCAAAAGATGAAACAGGTACCCCCAAACCTGTAGTAAGTCTCTTCCAGATCTTTTTACAGGGTGTACTTGATCTGTCCATGCTCTTAGTAAGATAATTTTGTCACAGGACCAAAATATACAGGAGCAGTTGTGCAGTGCTGACATCAACATTTTGTGAAGCCTCCTATTTTGGCTGAGTAGTCTTGCTGGAACCCCTAACAAATATTTAGATTGCAGTTTAAGGATTAGCCATGATCATGAAATGTGGATATTAATGTGGCATTTCATCCCATCATGCCCAATTCTTATCTGGCAGTAGGAATTAACAATTCCACTCATCTCACAGCCGTGGGGGGTTACAATATGGGTATTTACACAGATAACAGCAATAAATTCCAGCAAAATGGCCCACACAACTATAAAATAAAATCAGGTTTACATGTCATGATTTTAATCAAAGCTTATCACAACATTATGCTAGGAATAAGTGTAAATGTGTAAAGTTGTTTGTGACATGGCTGGTGCCTCGTTAAGGGAACAAACACTGCAGAAGTATTGTCACATTATCACTAGACTAAAAATACCAGGCCAAAAATTCTTCCAGTAATGCTGTATATATTTAACACAGCGCATATCTGATATGGTATATTCTTTACAAATTCTTCACATGAGACTAACCCAGGATTAAACCTGGAAGCCACATGTTTAAAATGAAAACAAAACCAATACCTATTAATGTATTGGTAATATTAAGACAGAAATTTTTAACCAAACAAGAAATGAATAAGTTATGGCCATCACAAATATTTACTATTCCCTTTTACACATTTCTGGTATAATGTATTCTTGTACCTATTGACAATAACTTTACTTTGTGCCCACTGCAAGTGAGTTTTGGTTCTTTGCAAGGCTCCTGCCTTACTGTAAATACTCAAACGTAGCTAAGCATGTACTTGTGCTCTTTTGGAATGTCTCTGTTTTTTATTTCCAATTGAAGGGGAAAAATTCAGATAAATGGTCATCTCCTTTAAAGTTTCATTCTTCCAGGAGCAGAATGCTTTAGAAACCACTATATCCCAGGAAGTCTGAAAACTGGAAAATCCCACTCTAAGATAACTAGTCCTCCTGAGACCCTTCCACAGCTGTAAGCATCCAAACAAGTGCTATCAGACTGATGTTCAGTTCCTTCCTCAGGAGAAACTTACTAGAATTCATTAGTAGGGTTAACTGTGACAAGCGAAAACCTTACCTACTCCACGATCATCAACTGTCGGATTGTCAATCCACCTTTGAGCTTGTTCAATCTTGCCCTCCAAATGGACTGCAGCCTTAACTGGCCTAGTGTTTGCTACAACTTTGTTAGTTTTAGTCTGTAAGTTCTGCAGTGATGTGGCTATCTGCTTAGCCAATGCACGGGCCTCTGGAGAGTCTCCTTTCCCACTAAGAGAAAGAAAAGATATAGTTACAGCCACAAGCTCCATTGGACTTGATGCAACAGGCATAATGCTTTTTCAGTACAGGTTCCACTGTGATTCTGTTCCTTAGTTTACTATGACTTTGTTCACTGTTATTTTTTTAGAAAGGAGCAAGCCTAACAATGGTACACAAGTCATTGTGGCAAAACCTGAGAATGAAACAGTTTGAGGTTGCAAAATTTAGGGTTGTCTCTCAAGAAAACCCTAAATTAAAATTCCAGCAACTGCAAAATGAGGAATCAATGCATTCAATTCTGCCATATTAAAGAGGACAGCTGACAAGCACAGTGTGTCCCCATCCCTTGGGCGCCTATACACATACAGCAAGGCTGCTCCAATGCACTGTATTTACAACACACTGGAGCAGACTCATGGTAATTACTGTGCTTCAGCAGACTCCAGCATCATGTGCATCAGAGTTCATTCTATGAGCTTTAGTTAAAAGTACCCCCCACTGCCATTTTTAGCTCAGGGATGCTGATACACATGATGCTTCACACACTTTAATTAGGAGCAGCTCTCAAAGCCACTCTAATTAAAGCACCCCACGCCCCCACTCCCAGAGCACATGTATAAACATCCCTTCTTTTCAAACTTGATATAGAAACAGGTTTTAGCCAAGCACAGGTCCCTGAAGGAATGCTTTTAAGCAAAAGCTTTCTCTCTCTCTTGCTCCCCTCCTTGCCCCCCTTCACATTTTGTTAGTTCCTTATTTAGCTAATTCCTATATGCAAACTATATTTACTCAAATATAACGACTGGCATGATACTACTACATACTGTCTTCGTAGATCTGACAGCTTGGCAGTAAGAGCAGAGATTTCCCCCAAGGAACGCAGAATGTCATCTCTTTCCTTGGGTTCCTCACAAAGTTCTGCAATTTTCCTGGCTTCAGCCATAATTCCGCGAATATGTTCTTCTCCTTCACTGCCCCCATTAGGATCTGCAAGCCAGTTCTTTAAAGAAAAGAAAATGTACAAATAAAGATGAAGCCTTCTACTGCAATAAACATCTTTTAAACAAAATAATTTCTTAAAACATTTTCTTCCTGATGCCATACCTTGATGTCCCCTAATAGTACCTGCCTGATTTGTTACATGAGCCCAAGCATACAAAGTTACATACAACTTAGCCCAGCTGTCCACTCTCCCCTCTGCACTGACATTATTTTAACTAGTACAATGCAGCTACTTCCATTTTGTATCTCTATATCTCTATTTTTTAGACAAGGTAGCATTTTCTACCACTGTTTTAAGCAGGATGATAGATAATAGTTCCTAAACTAAATAAATGGGAACAAAAGCAACAATTGAAGACTATGCTTTTCTTTCAGAAGAGAAAAGGTCCCTTATATTATTCTTATAAAGGAAACAAGATAACTACATTAATAGACTGTTTTATAGTTTCTTAAACATAGCTGCTAAGTCAGGGAGAGGCAAAATATGGCCCATGGGCAGCATCCAACCAGCCAGGCCATTCTATCTGGCCTGCAGGGCCCCTAAAAAATTTAGAAAATTAATATTTATCTGCTCCTGACTACCTGTCAAGGATGACAGGTCCAAGGGGCAGCAGGACCCAGGGGAAGCCAGCAAGACACAGATGCAAAACCGGCCTGGCCCCACCCCCCACAACCAAAAGCCTCTGCCTGCCACCACTTCCAAGGTTTCCCTGCCAACCTGCCAGCCACTCCAGGACCACATGGCCCCCCGCTGCATCACTGGACTGCAGGAGCACGGGGCAAGGAGCAGGAGGGTGTGTGTGTGTCCGTGCAACGAGGGGGGAAGAGGGAAATGCACTTCCGATTTTGCAGTTGGCACTTTCAAGGGGGTGCACCCCTAAACATCGCCAATGCCCACCCTCCATGCCCCCAAACCCCCACAGTATACAAGAGTAAGACTTCATTTGACACTATTGTGCAATCACTTCTATGTACACTACACTACATGTAAATAAGGACAAAAATATTTTTTGAAACCAAATTAATGAATGTTGTAAATGTTCAATTTTTAGAATATAATTTGGTATTTTTCTAGTTCTGAGATGGCAAAATCCCTTGCTGAAAGGAATATTTCCGTGGGCAAGGGGAGGGACTTCTGGTGGCAAAGGTCAGAGGGGTTAAGGGGGGGGAATTCCGGTTGCAAGATGGCAACCAGGGGGAGGGGCATCTGTCAAGGGGTGGGCTACCTATGTAGCCCTCGACAGCTTGCCAAAACTCAGTAAGTGGCCCTCTGCCAAAAATAATTGCCTTCCCCTATGCTAAGTCTACATACAAATCTCCACAGAAAGCATTTGAGCATGTGAACTTCCCAAAAGATTAGCAATGGTGCTAAACAAAGAAAATGTCATGTCCAAAATTTGCATTTTCCCCCTATTTTTAGAAGCTCATCTGTTTACATCTATTAGCTAATTAGAATCTACTGTACAAGTAGATTTGTGATAACCAGTAACAGAACTCCTGTGTTTCCTCCAGATAGCGTAATTGGAAAGATTTATTTGTACACAAAAAAATGTCTCTCATGCATTCTTCATGTGGCGTAACCACATTCTGTGTCAAGATACCTGCAACAGTTCATTATGAGTACAAAGTAGCAGCTTGGGAAAATACTGAAGTGTTTATTACAACAATATGAACAGTACCTGAGCAGCATCTATTTTTTTAGCAATTGCCTGCTTAGAGTTAGTCATGGCCTCCAGTTTACGGGCTGCATTTTCCACTTTTGCTGTCAACAAATCCAGACCTTGAGACACTTGCTGTGCTTTCTGCATGGCCATTGGTGTAGCACCTTGTCCTCTATTTTAAGTATAATGACAATCATAAATACCATAGGTTAAAACAAAAGCATGAAGACCAGCCATCAATTATTAATTTATTCTTACAATAGTCACAATATAACAAAGTCGGTCAAGAGATAGATTTTAAGAACTGTACTAGGAAGTTGGAATCAGCCAAATACTCAACTGAGAAGAGCTGTCTGTCTCTGTCTATAATTTTGTCTGTAGCATCATGAAGAGAACTGATTTCTTTAAGATATAATAAAAAAAAGAAAAAGAAAAAGGGACCTTCTGGGGCAGTTGCACAAAATTACTTGACTTCAGCTATGTGCTTGTTTTGGAAAAAAGTGCAATACATGAAACTTCTACAGAATTAGTTCCATCACCTAGTATTTTAATAAAAATACACTGTGTCCAAAATTTTGCATTTTGTATCTATTTTGAGAAACTTTCCAGTTTATATCGATTAAAGATTTCCCATCTAAAGTACAAGTAAGGCTTGTAATAGATGTAACAGAACTCCTCTGCTGCCTCTAGACAGCATGACCATAAAGATTACATTACAGCAGCTGGAATTGCAGCATCTGTGCAAATTATGTTCTGCTGCATCTTAGAATAAGACTGAACTGACTCTGTTAAATTAAGCTATTATAAATGGAGACATCCTTGGATCCATTGTTTTTTCATGTCAAAAGGCAGATTACTAGGTGGATTACAAACTTCTGGGTGAACTGGAAACCTCAGGGAAGGTTATTAAGAAGATATGCAAAAATCAATCAGTATGTGGAAAAGGAGAATTAGAACCATTATTTGGACGATTCCCATGCCTGAAGATAATATATTAAGTATGTGCTCACACACCTTATGGTTTTAGATGTGGTAAGTTATATTTGCAAAGCAGCTTAAGTAGTAGGATTTACACAACCTACATTTAGGATTTACACAACCTAAACTGCCCTCTTCTGACAAAATCTTTTTTAGGTTAACAGAAGATGTGAGTAATTGTATGATGTTTGGTCTAAAGTTCCTGTCACCAGGGCTAGGCCAGATATAAAAGAGATGCTTCTTCACACATTTTAGCAGACATTGAAGTTAAGATACTTCAACCGTTTGGTCAACACAGGCATGAATCTCTGTGCAGCCAAAAAGTCTTATTTTTCTCAGAGGTCCCAGGCCAGTGAAGTGAACACAAATTGTCATTTTATGGGGAGAACAATTTGACCTACACAAAAATCTGGTTTAATTTCAAATAAACGTATACATAATTTTATGTGACTCAGACAGCTGCTTTCAAAGTGAAGTAACACTAAAATCTGCCAGTGAAATCAGCCAGCCACCTCAAGATGAGCAGACCCTTAATCATATATTGCTAAAAAATGCTGTACCAACTTGGAATCAAAAGCTCCAAAACTGACACCGAGTCTGATTCGCCTCTCATAAAACTAAAGTTTTAAGAATAACGATTGACTCTTCATGGGCACAGATAGTAAACTGCTATAAACCAGAAGAACTGTTCTAAAGTCCATCTAAAAGAAGGGAAGTAAAAAAAAAAGACAAAAATGATTTTTTTCATCTGAACAACTGCTACTTTCTAATGAAATGAATCATCTAATGAAATCCCAAGGACTAGAATATTATAACTCGGATGATGCAAGCTAATTCCTAAAAGGCACCTTCTTTTCGTGGAAAATATTTAGCAAAGGAGTTGAAAATTCTGTATCTGCTAGAGATTTTTTTAGTGCCCGGTTATATTGCCATATGCTCAGTTAAGAAAAGCCTGCATTATCTGATTAAACCATATCGTTTGGTATTGTCCCAAGAACTCGTGTAAATAAGAAGTTACATATCAATGTGAAGAAGCCTCAATAGAACCAGGGTTAACAGAACAAAAAACTGTTCACAAAAAATTGCCCTGTTCTACTATAGCAATGAACGTCCCACCCTAAATAGCGGTATAATGAAGGTTCAATTCTACAATTGTTTTAATAGTAGAAGAGTTACTGTTTGAGTAGTAACAAGAGATTTACCTGGCTCGAAGATCAGCTACTTGATCAGTCATCTGGCCCAGCATTTTACAGGTTCCCAGAATCTCTCTGCGCTCTTTGCCTGCACACAGTTCTCCCACTTTTCCAGCTTCATCAAGGATTTGCCTTATTGCTTGCTCACCAGCATCACCTACCATGCAAAAAAGCCAACAACATGTTCAATGTAAGACATTCATTATTTAATAAGGGGAAACTGCTAGTTCCATCATGACCTGCTTCCCTAATTACACTTCATTCAGGGAGGAAAGTACATGTATTGAAATGATAGGGTAGGCACACAGTGCAAGAAATCTAATACCTTATTGTAAGACAATGTTTCTGCGACACTATAATGTTGCTTTAGATTGAGGCAGGCAATTATTTTCAGTGGAGGGCCGCTTAATGAGGTTTGGTGAACTGTTGAGGGCCAGATCGATAGTCCCGCCCCTTGTCACCATCTTGGGACCGGAAGTCCCACCCTTAACCCTTGCTACCAGAAGTCCTTCCCCTTGTTCCCTGGAAATACTCCTTTTGGGAGGGGAGTCGCCATCTTAGAACCAGAAAAAAACCAAATCATACACTAAAAGTCAAACATCTACTATAACAAACAGTATTTTAATTTTATTACAACAAAAATGATTGTCATGATTTGTGTTTGCATGCGTGTATAGAGATGATTGCATAATAACTCAAAAATAAATTCTTAGTTTTGCATATGGAGGGGTGTACAGTAGGATGAGTGTGGTGCGTGTATGGTGTGTGTGGGTGGTAGGGTGTGTATCATGGGGTGTGTGGGGGGGTTGTATATACACGTGGGGGATTGTGGTGGCAGGGTGTGGGTGTGAGGGAAGTTGAGGGGGTGGGGACCCCCTCATACTCTCCCCACGGCACAGCAGAAGGCAGGGCACCCAGTGAGTCGTGGCTCTGGCTAGTGCTGCACATCTCAGCGAGGGGCACAGCCTCCACTGGGCCACTGGTGCTCCCTGCCACTCACACACAGCCCCTGCTCTCACACAGCAGGAAGGGAGGTCCCATGTGCTGGAGACAGCTGCCTTCTCTGCTGGGGCTGTGCAGCACCAGACAGAAGCCCCAGGTGCTGGAGCTGGTGACTTCCCTGCCCCACTAGGGGCCAAGGCGCCTGGGACTTCCCCCCCATGCAGCACAGCCCCAGTGGGGCAGGGAAGGCAGCTACCTCCAACATGTGGGGCTTCCCTCCCTGCAATGCAAGTTCAGGAGCTGTGCATAAGTGGCAGGGAGCACCAGTGATGCAGGCAGCCCAGTGAAGGCTGTGCCCCTCACTGCGATGTGCAGCACTGGCTGGAGCCGCACCCCACTGGGTGCCTGCGCCCTGAGTGCCCCGCGTAATGCTGCTGTCACCACCTGCCAGGGCTGCATGCCCTGCTCTCCCACACACCCACAGGCTGCCCACCCAAGCTCCATGCTGCTGCCATCCTTTGTAACCCTGGGCACAGGCTCTGCATTGCCACCAGCCCCAGCACCACAAAGCCTTTCTGCTGATATGTCCCTACATGCTGCCCAGGGCCAGCAGAAGACCAGGAAAGCGTAGCAAGTCCCTAGGGACTGCAGCAGTGGCAGCAGCAGCCCCCTGCAGAAGCTCCATTCTGGCTAGCCAGCCCTTCTGCCCACTACGGTTTTTTGGCTATGTGTACACATGGGCGCCTCGCTCCCACCCTCATGGGAAGGGGTGGGTAGGGCACAATTTGTTGGTGGACTCTGCGTGCTGGATGAAACTGGTTGGTTGGATCATTCTAAGCAGAACATATAGGAAAAGTACTATTTACCATAGTTTAAACTATATGATTTGGCCAACAAAAAAAGCAAAACATTATGGAGCACTTTATATATACATTATTTGTTTTATATTAATATTTGAAGAAAAGAAAAGAATATAACTGAAAAAGTTTGTTCAAAATAATCCCATATCAGTGCATTAACAATATTCCAGGAACATTATCTTTGCATTTTTTCCCTTTAAACAAACAGTCATTTAGACATTAAGGGCGCCTTTACGTATGCAGAGAGGCTGCTCTGATACACTCTAATTACAAGTCAGAGCAAACTCAATTAATAGTCTGCTGGAGTGCGGTAATTACTGCACTCCAGCAGACTCCAGTGTCAGATGTATCAGTGACCCCATGCTGAAAAATGGCAGCAGGAATGGTTTAACTAAAGCTCATTTGAGAAACTTTAAAGTGCCCCTGCCAATGCACATGATGTTCCAGGCACTTTAATTAGAACAGCTCTGAGAGTGCCCCCTTCCTCCCCCTCCGAAGCACATGTATAAATGCCCTAAAGCAGGGGGAGGCAAAATGGCCAATCCAGCTATTTTTCAGCAGCCCCTGCCCACATTGCTGTGGCTGGTCTCCATGGAGATCCCAACCACAGCTGTGCTGTGAAAGCTCAAGGCTGGGATTGCCATGGAGACCAGCCCCAGCTGCGCTGGCAGGGTATGCAGCAGAGCAGGACAGGGAGCTGCTCTGGAGCCACTGGGATCTTGAGATGGGAGCAGCTTCAATCTGTAGCTTGGCACACTCCGGGCAGGGGCACACAGGCAGCAGATTGCAGCTCTGCCCCTGCTCCATACCAGACCAGACCGTCACCACTGGCAAGGCGATGGCAGAGCTTCGATGTGCAGCCTGCATATTCCAGGCAGGGGCACACAAGGATCACAGTTCTGCCCCTGCTCCAAACCAGGCTGTTGCCGCTGCAAGGAGCCAGGACAGAGCTGCAATCCCCTGCCTCCACCCCTGTCTGGAGTGTACCGCCTACAGATTGCAGCTCTGCCCTGGCCTTGAAGCAAGCTGCCCCTGCTGCAAGATCCCAACAGCTCTGGAGCAGCCCCTTGCCCTGTCCTGCTGCACACCCTGCTAGTGGGGTGAGGCTGGTTTCCATGGCAACCCCAGCCTTGTGCTTTCATGGGCCAATGTGGCTGGGGTCTCCCCACCAGAGATGTACACAGGTAGCTGGGAAATGGAGTCCGCTGCTAACCAGATCCAGCCTGTGGGCCAGACTTTGCCTGCCCTTGCCCTAAGAGTTTGAATGCTGTATTTGGGGTGATTTTAAAATACCTGCTGGTGCATTAGGATCCCTTAGCCATCCTTTTGCCTGGTTCATTTTGGAATCGATTAAGGCCAAAGCTCTCTTCATGGCTTCAGTGTCCTTTGCAAGAAAGAAATCAATCACATTCATTCAGTTTTCAAACCACAGATAGCTAACGATCAAAACAGACAGAAGTTGAAGCACAATCTGCTTGCATTTAAAGCTTTTATAAAACAACCCCCAAACGTATTGATACTAGCAGATTACAGGCAGAGCCATCCCTAGGGGTGTGCAAGGCCCGGGACATACAGGGGCACAGGGGGGAAGGGGGAGGCGAGTGGCTGGAGCCAGCAATCCTCAGCAGTGGCAGTGCATGGCAGCCACAGTGAGGCCTATACAGCACTGACCGCGGGGCCCCCCAAAGCACTTGGCCTGGGGCAGTCGCCCCGATTTGCCTCCCCCCTAGGGACGGCCCTGGTTACAGTTCTTTCTTTAAGATTAAAACCAACAGACATGTTTTCATCCTGCCCAAAAATGCAAAACCAAAAAAAAAAAAAGTTTTGCATGCAAGTTGTTATTTTGTTTGTTCACTCATTTTCCTATTGTTATACCTCCCAAAAACAAAAGCTCTAACAATCCATTAGCTCCCCAACATAAGTATAAGTGTACATAAAATGTTTTAGGGACTGCACTACCAAATGAAATTATGATTTAGAACTTTTCCACCCACCAACTTTATACCGATGGGATTAGTAATCTTCGAGGCAGAATTTCAGTTACTATTTTAATGTCCTTTCTCAGATTAATCTGTTGAGTGTTTACATTTTTGCAACTTACCCACCTTTCAAGCTAGAAACAAGCTACCATGCATTCATTACCTTTGAGGAAGAAGGTGGGAGAAGATGGCTTCACGGCCAACTATTAGGATTTACAAATAGTGAGAGCTTTGAGTCATCAGAGACTTACATATGCACATGTTTATGGGCTTTTTCATTTTTTAATAACTTTAACCAACTCATGACACTACACCTTTGTCAAAGACGCCCCTATTTTGACCATCTGGCCACTATCAACTCACTTAAGCTCTTTTGCTTAGAAAAGGCCAAAAACATCTAGTCCTCCTTTCCCTGCATGAGCCTGTCACTGGCTCATCTGCAAACTCTCCACCAGAAGTCATTGTGAGTTTTCTGTCTGATGTATATACAATAGGAAAATACAAGAACCACTGAGTAGGAGATTAGAGAGGAGGCCAGGAAACAGCTCTTAAACAAATGTATGATAAAAGGTAGCAAATTTGTTTAATGTGAAGTTCAAAGCTGTATTATCAAGTCAGACTTCCAGCAGCTTTATGCAGAGTTCTGTTACCCAACAGCACAGATTAAGAGAGGAACTCTGGCCCCTAATAAAACTCCAACATAACAAAGAGCTCTGGACCGCAAAGTCCCTGGGGCAGGGATCAGTATCTTGAACTGTATGGGGCACACTAACACCAACACACCAATTTTTCTGAGCTAGTGTCATCCCTAAACTTAATCACTGTGGTATGTATGCTCTTATCAACACAAAGTCATTGCTTGATGACCTCTACTGACTCCCAGTTCAAGGGCTTGATTATAATCTAACCCTTGGCCTCTGGGCCAGATCCAGCTCCTGGAGTAGTCTCACCTGTGGGCATCCCCATAGGTCTGAAAGTTTGGTGCCAAGGGAGGGTGAACAGGAATTGATCCCAGCATGTGGAGCCAGCCAGGGGCAGTGTGGGAGAGGGGGTGCATATGGATCCCAGTCCCAGAAATCACTGGTCCCATGCTACTCCTCAGGGCCGCAGAGTCAAAAGATTGACCACAGACTGACCTATGCAGGCCTATGTGCTCTGGTATCCATCTCTACAAAGTCACCTCATGCCATACTAGAGTTTCTAGGTGGCTCAGAGTATGGGCCTGGAACTGCTTTCCAGAGCCAGTGGAATAGCACTTAGCAGAAAGCCTCCTTATGAGAACCTGCTCCCTTGCAGTCTTGTCAAAGAGAGAGATCGATAAGATTCAGAGCCAAGGACAAGACCCAGGTTGGAGAGGTTTAGTACAGAATATGCTGGTGGTCATCACCTTCTGATCTCTACAGTTTGCTAATTCTGTGCTTAATTCTTAATAACTTTATGTTAGTAGTCTTAAGTATTATCACTTGTGATGATTATAGCTGTCAACTGCCATTGTCCCCCTGGTTTACCAGTGGCAGGTTAGGGTGTGATGCCTTATACTTATGTGACAAGGTTGATTGTGTAACTTTAGCAACAAGTTATAAAAAAGATTTGTATGGGATAGTTTGGATAGGTATGATCCTGCCTGAGTAAGGGGGTTGGACTGGATGACTTACATAGGTCCCTTCTAGCCCTACCTTTCTATGATTCTGTTATGTTTCAGATGAGGACTAAAGGAACTTCAGGTCTCAATGCGCAATGAATAAGCCAGCTGCTCCATAAATATTAAAAAAACCCAAAACATTTAAAAGGCAAACAGATCTGTCACAAGAGTCTTTAATAAAGTTCCAACACTGCATAATAGACTCACGAGCCTACAAATTAGGAATACATATGTCTGCAATATTATGGCCTCAACACCTAGTCACCTTTATGTAGTCACCTATTCCTAAAGGAACTTTCTAAAAGGGAAGATCTATGCGGTTGTGTTTGTGTAATATGAGATTGTACCTTTAAACTTTGCCTTGGAGATTCTTAAGAGGGCAAATTAAAAATAATTCCTTCCAATTCAAGTCCATGTAAAACTTAAAGACAAAAAACACGTATTTTCCATTTTGTCAGGGGCACACAAAATATGGCCCACCAGTTGGATGCATCTCACCCATGGCTGCCGCATATGGGGCTCGGTCCCATACACTCCTACCCACGCCATGCTCCCACCTGCATCCACCCTGTGCCTGCCAATGCCACCACACTAGCCCCAGCCCCAACCAGTATACACAGCTTCCCAGTGCTGCTGCTGCAGCCACCCAGTTACTCTTCAGCTCCCCCCCTGCCCCCACCTCCAGTGGCTCCTCCTCCCCTCCCCTTGCTGCACCACTCTGGGCATCAGATAGCTCAGGAAGGCAGCAGCAGCTGTGCAGGTGTGTGCCAGGCACCACAAGCCCAGTCAGGCAGAGAAGATGCTGCAGCCAGGTGGCTCCAGCCCCAGCCCCTGACTGCCTTCCACCCACTCTGCCCAACTGGTGCAATGAGCAGACACCTGTGGGTGACTGAGAGGGTGGAAGGCAGCCAGGACCTGAAGCTGGAGCCAGAGCCCCACCTGTTGGGACAGGAGCCATACAGCTGCAGCTTCCCCACCCCCACCTAACTGGGCATAGGGTGCAAGGCACACATCCCCATGATCACTGCTGCTTCCTTACACTACCTGCTGCCCAGAGCAGTGCAGCAGTGGCATGAGAAAGAGTCACTGGAGGTGGGGGAAGGCAAGCAGTATCTGGGCAGCCACCAGGAAGCTGTGTATGCTGGCTGAGGCCAGTGCTGGGATGGAGGTGGGGACCGTCAATGGGCATGATGTGGGTGCAGGCCTGTCCCAGGCAAGGAGGGGCTTGGCCTTGTGCAGAGTACCACAGGGATCACTGTGGACTGGATGGTGGGGTAGGGGCTGACCATAGCTGCACCACCCAAGTGAGGTCTGCTGCATGCACCCCCTGCCTCCCCTCCCTCTTCCCACCCTTGGCTGGTTCCTACAACCTAGCATATGGGCAGCTCCCCACACACGAGCATAATGTCCCCCTACATACCCACACCCTCCCAATCCCATCCCACCAACATACTTTATTTTGAGCTATTATACAATTGCCTCTATGTATACTGTGGCAGGCCAGTAGGGGGTGATCCTGCACCGAGCCACCCAACTCACTGGGCCCGACCAACTTCCAGGCTCTGAGTGCCTCCCTGGGGGCGCCAAGCATCTCACCAACCCCCTTCCTGGAGTATACCTGCTAGACTGGGGGTAACACCACCACCACCCAGGGTCTGAACTGATCCTGGCCCTGTGCCCCCTGGGAAACACAGGCCTGGTAGCCCTTGAGGGTACTTGACCCACTTCAAGAACTCTGGGTACTTCTCTCAGTCTGAAACACAAATAGTAGTCTCCCTTAGTCAGCCAAACCAAGGGCACCCCAAGGCATAATCTAGACCCACTCCCAGTAAGTCTGCGTTAATAGGTACAAAAGAGAACTTTACTGGTTACAGGGGGTAGGGTTGCAATAGGGTACAGGGTAGAACAATATCAGAGAAATCCCATAGAGCAAACTGGTATGGCTGGGTAGCCTCTGATCACGCCTCTGAGTTACTGCAAGCTATATATCTAGTTCCATCTCAGGTAGCTTACTCACAAGTATCATCCAGAGGCAGGTGGAGATTCCCTCTGGAGGCAGGCAGTTCACTGAACATGAGTTTCAAGAGAAAGAGCAAGTTTCAGATGGTCCAGCTCTTCTCTTTTTGAGTTTTCATCATGGCTACTGCTCCTCCTCCTGGGCAGTCCTTAACCTTATGACCTCATTTACCTGGTCCAATGAAGGCCAGCACCTGTTGCCTGCCAGCCAACCCATTTGAAATGCATCACTGGTTTTTAGGTAGACTGGCAGGGTCTCTAGTCCCTTCCCAGTCAGGCTGGCATTGCTCAGAACAATAGGGAGCATAAGCCCCTCACCCAGGTATGTGATGCCAGTCACCTAAGCAGAGAGAGCAGGTTTCCCCACTCCCTCAGGAATGTATCCAACTCAGGTAACCTAAAGAGATGGGATACCCTCTGTAGGGCCCATATTAATCAAACTGTCACAGAGCAGAGTTTTTGGGGAGGGACAGAGGTGGCATTCTGCCACATACACTGCTCACAAAAAAACCAAACAAATCAGGACAAAAATGTTATTTGAAATATAATTAAAATAGGTTATAGTACTTTGAATTTTAGTATTTTTATCTATTATTTGTTAAAATGATCTCTTCTGAAAGATTGTGTGCATGGCCTTTGACAGCTCAACAGAACTGTCCTGCCATCTGAAGGAATCACCCATTCTAATCTATGTTATCATCATGCCAGAAAAGTACATAAAGTTAATTCTGTTAACTGTTATCTTCTTTGTTGATTTATGTAACTGTGGTTGCTAAAGTGCCACTGATTACAGACTTCTGTAATTGAATCTCAAATTTGATCAAACTGTTTTTTGGTTGAGGCTTTTTGTTTGGATTTTTGTTTTGTTTTTTGCTTTTTCACAGATATTTTAATTTTTAGAACTGCAAGTGTAGAATTTCTCAGTATTTTTTCACCTTTTTCATTTGGCCACAAAGTGTTTATTCTGCACTTAAAATCTTGTGAACAGCACGTGGCCAATACACCTATTTCTGGGATTCCCCGAAAGTGACAGAAGAACGATCACAGATTGCTATAGCTCCTCCCTTTCTGTCACCAGTCAAGCTCTCTTCTTGGATATTTAAGTTTCCTGCTAGGGAGCTCACTCTAAGAGCTAATAAGTTCAATTACATCTAATTTAAGCAAATCTTTGTTGTTTTGTTTTTGAGGACTTTTTTAGATGTTAGCTTTTTCATCTTTACTTCATACCCAGGACTGCCTAGAAAGCACTTGTGGCCTGCTGAAGTCATTGCTGCAGGCTATTAGTGTGACTGGGTTTTGAACAGTAATGCAAAAGACTGCTCTCTAAATGTTCATTCTGCTTAATGCAAGCTTCTTTTTTAGCAGGCATCCTCAATGAAAATAGGTTCCTTAGCTGAACATGCCAGTATTTGTCATTACCTCATCCCTTTGGTGCACGGATCTCTTACCACCATATCATACTTGGAGAGACAACTGGAGCGCAGAGATCATTGAAATGTATGGTTTTATAGATAGATCCTGGCCAGTAGACAAGGACCTGGAATTGAAAGCTTATCTAGGGCATAACTTTTAAACACTCTTGCTTAGTATGTTGTGCGCTGAAACATTTTGAACTTCAATCTTCCTTCAGGTCCATTTTCGTCTCCCCTATAACTCCCCTATAACTGCATTAATGGCATCTATTCATGGCATGTCAATAATGCAAATTCAGAGTGGGGAATTCACAGCTCTGATGCAATTACATCAGTAACATGTACTTTTTCCAGTCTAAGCTCATCTTCAGTTGGGATATTCGCTGTTATAGCAACATACCTTTTCCCATGTAGAGAAGTGCAAAGCTTTCCCACAAAGCAGCTGCAGCAACAGGAAGAAACCTATTTGGTTTTGGGGGGTTTTCAGAAAGCCTAGAAAAAATAAGT
Source organism: Crocodylus porosus (assembly GCF_001723895.1). NCBI lineage: Eukaryota > Metazoa > Chordata > Crocodylia > Crocodylidae > Crocodylus > Crocodylus porosus. The sequence continues at coordinate 41,368,462 of NW_017728951.1, read as the reverse complement.
TGCACAAGCAGAATAACCATTGCCTGAGAGGAGGAGCAAAAAAGAATGGGCCCTTTGCAGGGAAGATAACATCCAGATCAAGTTACCACTTCTGTGATACTTCTGCCCCTACTAGATATTTTCCAAATCCCTCAGAATATATTCTAGTCCAAAATGTATATTGGCAGTAGTGTTATATGCAAGGAAAACTCAGAAACCCTGCAGAGACTGAATATACAAACTCAGTCTAGGGAAGTTGAGAAATAGCTTCATTCCTTTACCAAAGAAGGGAATGATGAGGGAAGTACAGCAAGTCCAACTTTCTGGCATAACAGCTGGCTTAGTCACCACACAAAGCTCAATCTTGCAAGGTACTGGACACTTCCCAGCTTCCCAGAGCGCTCGTTGTGAGTTGAGGGCTCAGGACCTTGTAGAATCCATTCCTTATTCACTATAGGCTGACTCCTCTGCTGAAGAATGAGTTACATGCAGTTAACAATGCAGCAGCATACAGCTCACATGCCTACAGGCTGAGAAAGAAGTAGGGAAAAACAAAGGAAAAACTAACATTTGTACACTCAGTTTTACTGTATGTAGTTTTATCCCAGTTTCACCTTACAGGATTTTTTCATTACACTGCAATTTTTTTTTTTTAAAGGGAAAAAAAAGGTGTAGCTAGACAGTTAAAATAACTATTGATTTCTGCCTAAGAAAAATGCCCATGTTTATCCAGCACCTTGATTCTAGATAAGTATTCAACCCATCTTGAGTAACATAAGTGACAGCTCATGGTACTGTGAATGCGATGTCACAACCCACAACGCTCCAGGGGATTTCAGTCAGTAGCAAATAGGTTTGGAAGAACTTAAGTATATTTCTATGTAGTTATAATTACAGATCTATTACTTATAGCTGTTACTCACAACCAGGCTATGAAACAGTGTTGGAATTTGCTTGAACTTTTCATTAACACTGGTATAATTGCACAGTCCCTCCCTCCCCACTAAGAATTCCTCCTTCTAGCCTTTTCTCTTAACTTAATTTCCTCCCCTTTCTGGAGGAATATTTTTTTACCACAAGATACATGCAACAGGTACAAGGGGAAATAAATTAGCAGCTCCTCCCTCCTCTAATCAGCCATTTGGCATGTATACAAAATGGAAAAGGAAAGTCTATTGTATGTGACTACTGGCAAGACGGCCTAATCAAGGGCTTGTATTTTTTCTCACACCTGCTCAGTTGTAACATTTAATATCCTTGATACCATGAAAAGTTCAGTACACAGGCAGTGCCCAATGCTGGATTTCCAAAATCCTGGCAAACTGCCACCATCCTACAAGCTGAAATAAAAGTGATTATTAAAATACTCTGAATTTAGTTAGGGAGCACCACAATATACTTGGTATACTAGCCACAGAACATACTTATGTATTATGTATTCCGACTAACATTTTCCCCTGAGAGACACTGTCAAAATATGAACCATTATATAAAAAAAAATCTTTACCTGCATTACTATAACAAAGAAGCTATTCACACATATTAAGAATTATTAACCTCTAACTTACTTACGGGTGTGCAAAACGGGCCACATTCAATTCAGATTCAGCCCACACTGGGGACAGTGATTTAGTTAATTGATTCAGATCACTGTCCCCAATTTATCTGGCCAAATCTAAATCTGAAGATTTGATGCTAATTCGGAGAATCAGCAATCAGCAGTTCAGCCATAGACGCAGCTTTAAATGTTTTTTCTACATACCTCGAGGTAGCAGGCGCGGCTTGTGAATGCTGTGATGGTGGGGTGGATGGTGGGGCATGCTCCCCAGCAGACCCAGAAGTGGACTGGAAGTGCTTCTGGCCCATTTCTGGGTCTGCTGCTGAGTTGGCTGGGAAGCCTCCCACACTCCTGTGGAATGCTCCATCCGACCCAGCATTCACGAGCCTTGAGGTATGTAGAAAAAACATTTAAAGCTGTGTCTATGTCCAAATTGTCAAATCTTTCTGAATCAATTCAGAGGGTTCTAATTCGATTCGGAGAGATTAAAGGGTCTCCCGATTCGATTTGGATTCAGAGATTCAGCCATTGAATAAGGCTGAATCGAATCAGGGACCAAAGCTTTGCACAGTCCTACTTTCTGCTGAATTCATTACAGACTATGAAGCTTCCTGGTCTTCCATGCACTAGAACTGTGAAGTTGTGATGAAATCATGGGAATTTCTGATAAATAATCTATTGTATCTACTTAAATACAAGATGATGTCCCCCGCAATCAGCATCAAGCAAAAAAGCCCCTTGGCCTATAATTGCATACAAGGAAATACACTGTTTATCATTAAACTGCTACAAGTCATAATAAAGCAGTATACTGCATACATTTCAACTTCTTCTTTCCCACAGCAAAGCTGTGCCTTTCTTTCCATTTCCAATGACCTGTCTCTTCACTAGCCTTAAATGTCTGACAAACTTCACCAAACAGGGCCCCAAAGAGCTCACCCAGAATCCCTCTCTCAGCCTGGTGCATATGGTTAGCAGGGATCGGGTTTTCCATTTCCCACAGGAAAAACAGAGAAAAACGCAGATTTTCCTTTTACCCGAAAAAAACTTGGATTTTTCATTTTAATGGAGAAACACACAGATTATGCACTTTTGCAAAGACCTCTTGCAGGCTGGCAGAGTTCCAGCCTGAAAGGGGCTGGGGATACAGAAGGAGAGCAGTCAGGCTTGGGGGCACCAAGCAGCCTGGAGAGCAGCTCCTGCAGGTAAGTCTGGTGGGGTGCGGGGAGGGACTGAGGCCCCCATAGTGACGTAGGGAGGGAGTTGGGCAGGGCTGGGCCTGCTGCCCAGTCTGGGCGGGGATTGGGGCCAGAATGCATGGCCACAGGGCCCCAGCAGCGAGTAGGACAGGGTTGCAGGCAGGTCATCTGGGGGGCAGGAGAAGCTAGCTCCCCACCATTGCGCACACTCCTGGGAGGGCAATAAGGGGCATGTGCCCCCAGATTCATGCATGGCGTGGGTGCAGGCTGCTCACTGCAGGCTTGGGCTCCCCATCCTGTGGCCCTGCCATGCCACGTCCCACCCACTGGGCTGCAGAGACCCTGGGGATTGTGACCCCCGGTGCTGCCAGGTGGATACGGGGCGCTTTGCCAGGGTGATGCGGGGCTTGCAGCGGCATGCAGGTCCCAGGCAGAGGGCAGCAGGGCAGGGAGCCCACACCTGCCCCCATCCTGCACACATATTTGGTGGGCACGTGCCCTCCACAGTCCCCTAGGAGTGAGCACAGTGGCAGGAAGCCAGCCCCCTGCCTAAGCCTGCAGCAGGCAGCCCGCACCCACCCTCCCCCCAACACAAGGGGCTCTACTTTGGCCATGCTGCCCACAGGGAAGGGGGAGCTGGGCTCCATGCCCCAATCTGCCACAGCACCCACTGCTTCCTGTGGGCAACCGTCAGGGCTCAGCTACTGCTGCAGGGGGCAGGGGGAAGTGGTCCCAGGTCTCTGGCCCCATAGACCTGGCGGCTGGGGGCCCCTCTGCCAGGGCCTGGGGTTTGTGAGTGGGGAGTAAGGGGTCTGGGACCTGCATCCTGGTCAGCTCAGGGGGCAGAGGGAGCTTTGATTTTCTATGATAAAAACCCCAAAGTCAAATTCCAAAATTTATACATATTTAGAATTTATTTTATTATACTGACTGAGGAACTAGTAGGCTTCAAAATTTCTTTAAAATTGTAAATATATCAAATAAAACATTGTGCTTAATTGATACCTATGTATATAGTGGTATTTAATTTTAAATGAGGATTTTTATCAGAGAATTTGCTATTTTTATCAAAGAAAACCAAGATTCCTGATGATTAGTGTGATCTTGCCCTCCATGAGGTGAAGTTGGACTATGCTGCCCTGCACTACATCTGCGTATACATTTTTGGGATATCCTAGGTTTTATAACAAGAACACCTGGTTCCAGTCATGGGAGGGGGGGACGGACTAATTATCACATGGATCACTTGTGGGGAATATCTTGAATGCACACACACATCGAGTAGTACTGAGCTGTGGGATCACAAAGGCTTGAAATGCTGTTGACTGATGGGGCCCAGTCCAATGAACTGTATGGTAAATCACGAGTCTTTTGCCTTTGGACTAACATCATGCATCATTTGTAGTTGGTATAAGCATGTGCCAAAGTGCTGTTTTTACAAGTATGTTTACGGAGTACCTGTGCTAAAACTTGCAACCGTTTAAAAAAAGGTAAAATGCATCATTCTAGATTAACTAAGTCTAAGTCTATGGATACCTGTAGTAATTTGCCTATAAAATAAACTGTTTATTTCAAGGTCAGTGCTTTCAAGTCTGCCCTTCCATGTCTCAGGGAGAGCAGGATCTGACAGTAAGGAGCAAGGGAAAGAACTGCAAGGGGAAGGTGGTGGGGGGTACAAAAAGGAAGGGGGCTACCTGACTCAGATTTATTCTCCCTGATATAGCAGCAGAAAGAGGGGCAAATTCAAATCCAAGCTAACCCTACAAATATAAGGGGTCATCTCATATGTGAGTAAACGCAGTATATATAAAACAGAAGCTACTGTACTAAGGGACTTATACTTAGTAAAAGTTTTTGTCATTCTGAAGGAATTTTGACAGTTGCTGCTATTGAAGAGCAGGAATTTTGAAAAGGGTAAAATTACTCAAAAAAAAAAAAAAAAAAGCCTTGG
>NW_017728951.1:41345052-41363675 GCF_001723895.1 Crocodylus porosus | reverse complement strand
TCTGATGGGAACTGGCAAACAAAGTCCCCCTGAGGTTTGAAGAGCGTCGTTATTGAAGAGCAGGAATTTTGAAAAGGGTAAAATTACTCAAAAAAAAAAAAAAAAAAGCCTTGGTAAAGGCTCCCTGACAAATAGAAAGCTTCCTCTTGCATGTTTGGGGTCGACATTCAGGAGCAACAGATATTAGTAACATACTGGAAAATAAAAACATTAACAGAAAGCTATCCTTAAAAAAAACAAAAACAAAAACAAACAAACAAACAAAAACTTAGAAGTGTTCCTTTCAAATTCAGTAAGTCTGTCTTTTCATAACTTGACAAAGAGAGATTTAACCCTGATTGTCCCCATCTTATTCTTCTCCCAGGACAGCCATTTTCCCTCTTGGAGAAACATCCTGAACATCTATACTCTTGTGGTTTCTCCTGGGAGACCAGCAACTGTCTCAGGAAAAACTGAGCATCTGTATACGATCATGCAACTCTGATTTTCATATACAGCCGTCTAGCTAACACTCAACTGAAATAATTTTTAAAAAACCTATACACATGAGTATGGTGTTACAACTGGCACACAGAAAAAAAATGCACAGCACACAGTCTGCACACAGCACAAAATGTCAAACATGCTTTTTGGTTTTAGTATAAAAGTAGAAGTGTATGGTCTGGAAGAAAGCTTACCTTCTAAAAGGTGAGAAAAAGAGTAAGAAACAAACAGAAGAACAAAAACAAAGATGCATAAAGTAGTCATGATAAAGAAATAGTAGTGGTAAAATACTTCAGATGCAAAATAAGGGTCAGGACACCAATATGTAGGCCGACGTGGTTTAATTCCTTGCTCAAATTTGATGTTAGGTTTCCTGAACCAACTAATAATGGTGAACTAACAGGTTTTTATCCCTATAGATGTTTTTTGAAATAGTTTGTTGTTTGCTGCTGTGCAACTATTCCCCCAAATCCTATCAGCAACCTATTTAAGGGGCCATTTCTTTGCAACTGTAGTTACACAGGATGTAAACACATATAGGCGGCTTCTCCAAGATGCCAACGTTCCCTTCTGCTGAGCAGCAGACATGGGACTGAACTGGCAACAGAGACATTTTAAAACGTGACAAGAAAAGAAAGGAGAACCACACCAGCACTCGCACGTTGCACCTGCATGACAATAATTTGGTAAACATTCCAACTAATCGGACCTCAGATTACACCCTCTCTCATCCAAAATGAGCATGCAGCCCAGAAAGCCCTTTCTGGAGGAGAGAAATAAGGACAACAGACAGTAACACTGGGTGCAGACAAAAAAGACAATTTTCACCTGATATGGCCACAGGAAGTGGTCTATAACCATAACCAAATACAAGTTCAAAACTGTGGACTGTTTCAAAATGGCCAACCTGGCAAAACTCTGAACCCTCATTTCATTGCATGAGGTTTCAGATGAAGACATTTCAAAACAGCATCTTCTGTAATTTGCGTCTGCGTTGCCTGCTAGCCTCTGAGCTGTTTTCAGAAGGGAGAGGGGAAGCAGAGGGAGTTCAGTCTGGTGGTTTTTAGCCCCTCCTGGAGGATGGGGCTGGTGTATTGTAGGCCCCCCTGCCCCGGCAAGGTGGGTCGCTCCAATTCACCCACCCCACCGTCCAGAGCCAGCGGGGGAACCCCTAGGAGTTTCCTCTGCTCCCTTGTCTCACTCCCATTCTGAGAACAGGGACAGGCTGGGACTGGAGGAGGGGTCATTGGTAGGGGAAACAGACTGTATGCTGGAAGCCAGCAGCTAGATTCCCTCCCCCCCGGAACCAACAGTGAACTTTGGAGATCACAGTAACTCGGAACACTTCCTGCAACGTGTTCTCAGTTACAGTGGGGAGCTGCACTTTTGTCTGCATCCACTACCTCAACACTCAGGTAAATGCAAAAGTAAAAGATTTTCTCAGTTAATCACCACTTGTGGAACTTTTCACCTTGCCTTTTCAAACAAAAAACTTCAGTCAACATGACTGCGAGTTAACTTTTTTCCTAACACTTGCAAAGGCAACTCTGGGTAAATAATGGATTATGAGTACTTACGTATTAAACCAGTTTTAGGCATGATTTCTATAGTTTAAGAACAACTTTTGTACCCAACTTATTCCCACTTTGCTAGATGAGGTATGACTGTCACATACTTCCCTCCTTTGGGAAGACTGCACTGCATTTTACAATTATCTTGTGACACCAAAGAAAGAAACCAAATTTAACATAAATCACAATCTCTTGAAAGCTATCAGAGAGCCCTTCAAATAAGCCATTGGAACAAGTTCACATAATGTTCTTTTATAACCTTCTTGTTTCTATTATATCAAATCAAATAAGAATAACCAGTCAACACGATTTTTTTTTTGTTTTTTGTTTTTTTTAAGAAAAAGGTAAAGCAATAACACAAATAATATTATCTCAAAGACAAATGAGCTCCAATGATAATCTTTTATCTTGATTCTCTTATGGTATGGTATCACACAGTATAGCAAGATAAAATCTACAAAGTATAGCAAAAGTATAGCAAGATAAAATCTACAGACTCTATAATCTGAAAAGCGTCATTTTATACTTGCTATGGTAGGTCAAGCAGAATTTCCAAAAGGAGTAGTGAACATACCTTACTAGCCCAGGCATCCTCATCCCAGGAAGTGAGTTGCAACACACGGATGATTTCATTAATCTCGGCACTCATCTTCTCTACTGTGAAGTTACGGTTTTTCAAAGCCTCTTCTATCCCTTGGCTTTTAGAATTTTTAGTAGTTACAAAAATCTTCATAGCTATAAATGTTGTACAACTGATTAGTAAACCACCAAAAGATCCAGTTCTTAAACAAGACACTCTCCCACTGTTTCATTCATGAACAGTACGTAATGGGATTGAATAAAACCATGGAGTCCGAGGCCTTTAAGACGTGTTCATTGGTATAATTAGGTCAGTCAAGTATAGTATTTCAAAATATATACTTTAGCTCACCGTTCAGTCTAAACCTTTTTAGACTGAAGACACCCCTCAGAAAATCCAGCTCTGTGTTTCCACTCATTTTTTGATTAAAGAAAAATAATGGAGCAATTCGTGTTGCAAAGAACTCAGAAAGGCCACAATGGGTCAGAAGGAATGGGTACCTGTAGACATGTGGGGCACCTGCTCCAACGCACTGTAATGACAGCACGTTAAAGCAATTGAGCATGCTAATTGCAATGTTCCAGCAGCCTTGGTGTCTCGTGTATTCAGCGCCCCATGCTTGTTGAACAAACTTTAGTTAAAAGCACCCCCACTGCCATTTTAAAGCGCAGGATGGTGAATATACAAGATGCTGGAAATGCTTTACATTAGTGGTTCCCAAGAGCTGCTCTGATTAAAGCACTGCCCCATCCCTGGAGCACGTGTAAAGATTCCCACAATTTTTGACACTGCATTTATCCTGTGAGTCATGTGTAGGTGTTTGCTTACCTAACAGTATTCATATTGTTCAGCATTCCAGAGCACTCCTAAAAGGATCTCATAACTCTTCAGGGTTCTGAGGGTTGAGAACCACTGCTCTAGTTCTAGCTCATGCTAAAGCATACGCTGCCCTATCTTCATTGTTCTTACTTCCCAGCTAAGTAGATTACACTGCCACATACCACCACCACCTCTTAGTTTTCCTATGCAGATGCTTCTGTTTCTCTCCTTTTCCTTTTCCTATTTTGCACTGATGCATCAAATAGTCAGCATCAATACAAAATATACCATAAACCTATAATTTTCAGATTCTTGTGTGTTCCTACACCCATCTGCTCAGTTAAAATTCACGCCAGGGCAATAGCAATGGGAAAACCCCATGCATATTACTAAGATAATCACAGGAATGTACTAGACCAACACAGACACAGGCGCTCTTGTCCAAAATGTTTCACCTTGCCTGAACATTTAAAATCAAAGCCAAATTAGACAATCAATGTTTAGCCCTACATTGCTATTTCTTCATCTCAGACTACCTTTACATTTTGTGGAGTCATCTTCACAGACTAGAACAGAAGCACAATGCTATGCTATAGGGGTCATTAGCAGTACCTCAATTTCTGCAGATGCAAAGGCAGTCCCATTCCAAAACCTGTCCAGTGCTTTGATTTAACTCAATTTAACATCAAGAGGAAGGTAGGATTTGAAAGGACATTACAAAGGCAAAGCCTGCTGTACTCTACTTGTACAACTTTGTCAAAAACCCTTCAAACCAAAATTCTATTATTCAGACAGCTACCATTGTGGATCTCCAAGCAGACAACTTGTTTAGATATACTTTATGGCTTGTGTCATACACAAAGCATGTACTAGGGACTAGAAAGAAAGAGAGAGTAATTTTGTACTACATTCTTAAAGCAAAAAAACAGTGCTTAAACTGCCACCCCAACTATAACACTTGAAAAAAATGAAACCTGGCACTGGCGAGAAGGAAAACAAAATCTGTTCACAAGTGCAAACAACTAATAGGCCAAGGTATTCTCAACATTATGCACTGCTATATATTTTGGGTAAGATATTCAGTCTCCCTAGCTGTAGCTCGACCAGCACTCCCTGTGGCAGAGGACAGGAGTTTTGACAGAGGGCCACGCTGCTTCAGTAATGGGACTGTAAGTTCTACACCCAAGAAACAGACAAGTGGAGGCCTCTTCCCTTTTAGGCCATTCCCAGAATAAAATGCATCAGAAGCTTAAGTGTGGCAGGAATAGGTTCCAATTTCCCCCGAGTGTGTGTGTGCGCGCGCGCACGTGTGCGCATGCATGCATATGTACAAGAAGATCTGGGGGAGGAGGGGTTAATTTGCTTTGTTTTTAAAGAGTATACATGTCTCAGCCTTTGACAGCAGCATCTAGACTACACTGCTGTGAGGCCCATTATGCATAGATGCTAAAAAAAGGTAGGTCAACCATAAGAAAGTTCTTTCATATAAATGCATTAATGCAAACAGCTATTTTAAAATATTTATTAAATGTAATACTGCAGCAAATGACATGCATGGCATGTAAATACAACTCATATAAATAGTATACAGTTAATTTTTGCAAGTACACAAAACTTGAAATGGATAAGTTGGTGTAATAGCTTCTCTTCCCACCTCCAAGCTACTGACAAATAATCCACACACCTAAATATTTCCAGTCAATCTAAAAGGGACGTAAAGGCTGCTATTTTAATGGACAAAACACAATGCCATTCAAATCTGCATTATACATTTGTATGTAATTGTATTAAATAGTCTGACCAAGTACCTGAAATAAGGACTGGCAATAGCTCCTTCACAGTGTTCATGGAATTCACCAACATGACTCTGTGCTCCTGATGAGTCAATTCCTGCTGTCTTTCATCAATCATTTTTGCCATTTTTGTCATTCCTAGATCAGAAGAGTTAATTCAAGTAATTAAGCTATGCATACGGTTTTTCCCTATAGTTCTGAACATTCTGCAAGGAAGTCTAATTTCTCACAGTTGAACTTTCCAAACAAAAGCCAAAAAACTTAACAAGGCACAACAACTTTGAACTATTTTTCAGTTGCTTCAGGGAAACTATACATTCAGTTTCTGTTTGAAATTCAACCTAGAGAATAGGCCTCAAGATTCTTAAGCTTTTTTGTTCTTCTTAAAAGACTAATGATAAAAATGACCTATACAGATATAGAATAAATGAAGAGCTGACTTCAGCAAAGACAGTCAGGTCATCATCTTATGACACAATGATTTACTACTTTTTCCTCCTTTTACTTTAAGTCACATTTAGATAATGGAAGATGGGATCAGCCAGTATCAGGGACACATGGTGTGCTGCCTTCAGAAAATACTTGTCTGGAAGTTTTACTAGTATTATGGCATCCATTATGACAGAACAAATAAATATACATTAAGTAGAATTGTCCTCATTCTAAAATATTGTATACTATACTATAATAGTATATTTACTCCAGAATAACATGTTATTAGTTTATTTTATTTGAGAAAGAATATATGGTTCCCCCAGTAGTTCCCGACCACTTGGAAAATGTGATGACTGATGTATATTCTACTGTGGTCCCCACATAAATCTTAACTGTTGAAAGTATATTTACTCCACAATAACATGTTTAAGGAGTTAAAAACATGCCATGGAAAGCTGACATGGTTTTGAAGGTTTATACAAACTAATACTACATGTTCTGAAGAGCACATAGGTCAGACCAAGACTTCTATTTCAGGGTTGCCAATAGCAGAAAACTAAACTAACAGGAAATACATGCAGGTTGAATTTAGAGGTAAAATGTGAGACTGGTGGGATAACACACACCGAAACACAAACCTACACACACTTCCTGGTTTCAAAAATTAAATACTGATCAAATATTTACTACCCAACTATAAACTATATAGAAAGGACAGCTTGTGTCACAGAAGTATAATACTGCTACTCTACATAACATAATGATCACAAATTTCAAGTGTTTTATGATCATCTGAGTCAAGCAAGTATCTTTCAAAATAGAAAAAAAATTCAAGTGGGAACTTTAAGATAAAAAGTAGTCCACAGGTACAGCAAAAGAAACAACCTATTGACTCTACAGGTTTACAAGGGAACAAGGTGGACATTGGGAAAATATCTACCTCAGATTCAGGCAGCAAAGATCCAGACACTATCAGAGAACAAGTTGTCCAAGAGAGAGACAAAACAAAGCAATTAAAATCACAAACTAACCAGAGAGTAGTTTTTTTCCAAAAGATAAGAACTCAGCAGAAGACCTTCTACCAAAAACATGCAATGTTTAGTAAATCATGGATGACTGCTAGAAAACAAGGGCTGAACTTAATTATAAACAAAAGATTTAAAAGATATTTCTGTGTGATCTGGCAATTACAGGTCACTAAGGTTTACTTATGTATCAGGAAAACTGGAAGGGAAAAAGAACTCTAAAACACCTAGATGGACATGATGAGAACACATTTGGTAGTGGGGGGGGGGGTTCAAAACAACAACAAAAAAAGAAATCAAGCCCCAGAGAGATGACATATTTATCACATTACACCAGTTTAACAGTCTTATCACCAGTGCAAAGAAATAGCGAACAGATGGCAATGAGAAACTTCTAAACTAGGATGACTTCATCCAATCTGGCGCTGAATTATCCCTGAAAGAACAGGGTAAAAGTCTAATGGTACAAAGTTATGTCAATATTACCTGTCTTCATCCTACTTCTCTCCAATGATTTATAAAACTTCAGCATATTTGCAAAGGACAACACAAGATTCCTGGTAGATCTATGAACAGTTTATGATAATTCTCTCACAGCATGCAGTAAGGCAGATAATCATGAGACAAGGAAAAAAAAGTATTGTCATGGATTAGAAAATGTCCATGTATTTAAATGTGTGATGGATGACAAAATGAAAAATTAAGATAATTATGCTAGCCCAGACTAGGAAAGACTGAAGTTCCTCAGTCAAAACTTACAACAGAATAGTAGATCAAATTCAGTGTTGAAAAATATGAGGCTTATAAACACTGACATGTATCATTTGAATTATTCACACACACTGTTAGATTCTAAATTAATTGCTGCCATTCAAGAAAATAGGCATGTGCTTCTTGTGCACAGCTCAATGAAAAAGTCTGCTCAATAAGTCATGGCAATCAAAATACAAAAGGAGGTAAGTGTCATAATGTCATCATATAAATCATTGATGTGTCATTACCTGAAATGCCATGTTCGGTTCTGCTAACCCAGCTCAAAAACAGTCTAGCAGAGGCAAAAGAAGTCCAGAGCAAATCAGTGAAAATGATCAGAGGCATGGAAGACACAGAAAAGACTAGGACTGCTGGTTTAGTGATAACAACAAACACCAGAGAAGTATATAAAACAAAATAAATCAATCAACCACATGAAGAAGATAGACTAGCCAGATTGGCCACGTATTTATTTAATTTTTTGAAGTAAACCAAGGGGATGCCAGTTAAAATGAAGGCAAATGATTTTTCAGGGGTTCTGTTTTGGGGGGGTTTCAAGCCATGATGCATGACCTACTGTGGAGCTTACCACTGCAAGGTATCACCGCAGATAAAAGTTTATTGCAATCCCAAAGTTTAGCCAGGAATACACATAACAGAAGAATTTTGTTGTTACATTGAAAAGGAGGAACAGGCTTCCTGATATAAAGACACCTTGTACAAGCCAGCTCTTCTGAGTTAATGAACCTTTTCAAAGTAGCTGGTAGTGGCCATTTGGGAGGTAAAGAAATAAAACCACTTGGTGGACCTCTTGATTCAATTTACATCTTCTATTCATATGAAAATTTATATTTGTATTTCAATTGCATTTTTAGTGTTTTCCTGTTTATCTCCAAACACTTCACAAAAGGGGCCAGCATTGTTATTCTCAATTGATCAATAGGGGAAAAAGAGAGAAAGGGAGTCATTTTATCAAACGATCCCACAGGTCAATGGCAAAGCCAGGAATATAATCTTTTTTTTCTCTTACCAGATAGAGAAAAACTGGGGCAGACATACTGCCTCTTTAACAGAAAGGCCTCATTAATGAGGTGAAAGATCATAAAACAGTCTTAGGCCAACTAGCCTGTAATAAAGAAACAGTGAATAAGTAGAGAAGAGAGAACCCTATCTGGCCTTCTCTTTTATAGCAGTGAAGCACTATTTTCTGGACCTCTTACTAATATCTAGATGTCAAACTTGTATTGTAATTTAAACTGTAACAGTCCAAGGAATGTTTTTAGGATGCAACTACCTCACTCTGTACAGAAGCTCATTACCCAAAACCTGGATTCAGTTGTTGGTGTTTGAAAGTATATAGCTTCCTATACTGTATTTTGTGTTATATTTTTGTTGTATATCAAGAAGTCTATCCTTCAGCACATTGCTCCCTAATAATGTAAAAGAAAAATGGCTTACCTTTGTGTCCTATGCATACTGCGATACAGTTTGACCCAGCACTAGGTCAAATCACTGATATAGCATTTTCTAATGCGATTTGTACTGCATCCTCAAGATAATACTTGTGAGGCAGAAAGCACTGGAAAGCTGACCTTTAATATAAACTGTTCCAGCAGACTTTCAAAAGGAAAAGCTTTAACATAACTCAAATACAAATGACTACAAAACTTGGGACAACAAATATATGCATAAGAGTATATTCAGAAGATACTGGAGAAATCTAACCTGGCCCCAAATTCTTTGTGTATGTCACTAAATCCTCCATAGTCTCCACCACCTCTGCCACAGTTAGATATTCCAAAATTCCCTTGCAGACACGGATGATTTTACGGACCTAAAAAGAAGCATTTAATCATTTAATAGGTCAAGCTAGAAATGCAAGGTTTATTACTGAAAAATAGAACAAGCACAGCATTTGGTAGCAGGGTTAGCAAAGATCTATGTGAGGTTTGGAATCTTGAATTAATGGCTCAGAACTTTTCAGCAACAAAACCCACAATCTTCTGTACTCCCAAAACAAACCAACATTTCTGTTATTTGAAATGACACATCCTGTTTCCAATAATTTCACACCTACCTCAAGATCTGAAGGACATCAGGGAAATACGTAAATTGTAAGAAAGTATATTCACCTCTTAGGGCACTAGGGAACATGCTGCACTGCTGTCTTGAAGAAAGACTGTATTCTAATTTGTTATTGATGTTTAACAGATAAAAAAGAAATTACTAAGTAAAACTTCCAGAACGATAGATTCCAAAGTTTCCCTATGAAATGTTATCCATTAAACAGTTGTGCACATGCAGAATACATTATCCAACATTCCACTTAAAAAGGATGGATCCAACTCTAAAACCTTCCAGAAAAAATGTGTGTGAGGGGCATTTTATTCTCCTTTTGCCTCGCAGCACAAGGAGTTTTCTTAACTATGCTTTGAATTAGAAGTCCACGTTGGCCTTTTTACCAATCTGTTTTTAAAACACCTATTGTTTTTACATCATATTTGAGAGGAGTGGTTCTCAACTTTTTATACTTGAGATACCCCTCAATCAATTCAAGGCACCCTTTGGAAAATGCCAGCTCTTAATTTTCACTGTTGTTTTGACTACAGACAAATAATAGAGTGAATCCTTTGTTGAAATGAACTCAGATCACAACAGATCAGAAGGTTCTAACACCATGAATTCCTATATGAAAACTGGGTTTATCTTGTGAATCAGGTCTGCATACCTAACCATGCTAAAATCATGCAGCACCCCTTATCACCTTTGAAAGGATCTCATGGCACCCTGGTTGAGAATCACTGGGCTAGAAAATAGAGAGCTCATGGCAACACCCAACCTTTTCTGGAGGATTTAACTTAGAGCCCTGAATTTAAATGAAAAGCAGCCATTACTGCTGAAAATCTGAACTAATACTCTTTGCAAGTCCTCAAGCAGTCACTTCTAATAATGATCTCCAACATTATGTTTGTTCAATAGATATTAAAATAGATTTTATATTTGTGAGAATAAAACATGCCAAAGTAATAAAAAATGTTCCTCTTTTGTTTACCTTGTGCATATTGGAACTGAGCATTTGAAGAAGCATGTAGCTTTAGAGAGGAATGAATTATTTTCCTGAACACTGGAACTATAATTAAGAAAACAAATACTTCACACCATGATCATGTCCCAGATCACTTTTGAAGTACTTATTGGAATGTTTTCCATCCATCCAAACCAGGCCCTTGTTAGATTTATACATGGAATCCTTGGAACTACTACAAATTAAGTGGATATTAGAGATACTCAGAACCAGGTTTGCTGGTGTTACAGTGCCTACCTCAGCCTCATCAAAAGTCAGGAGCAAGTCTGATGTTCCAGAAAGTATGCCTCTTGATCCATCAATGAGATAATCACGAGCTGGCACTGAATAAGGATCTGCTTGTAGCATCTGGGCCGCTTGGACAAGTTTAGTGCAGGCATTCTCCACCCTATTTATAACAGTAAAAGACAACAGTTAATGCTTGTTCTAAATACTCTGCAGGAAGGGGGCAGATCTCAAAAGTTCAGGAAGCTCAGCTCTAGAATCTCAATCATTTGTACTTTCATATGCAAAACACCTCAGACCAACCGTATCTAGTTCTACATATTTTGAACTGACTTATGGTTTACTGTGCCCATGTAAACATTTTTTCTCAGTGATGAAATCAACTTATTTGGAGCTTCATCTATCCAGATAACTTCTATGTCAGGAAGTTCCTGATGCTTCATTAAGATCACCTCCTGGAATGCCACACTTCCTGTATACAGGTTTCCCTTGCTTTATGCAGGTTCTGTATATGCGAATTCATACTTATGCAATGTCCCTTTTTATATAAAAAAATTTGTTGTATAAGAGGTAAATTCACTCTTATGCGATTGGCGTGGTGGAAGCCCGCAGTCAGCTGCTTTGTGCAATGCATTGTGGGAGTGATGTGCACATAGTCTCCTGTGTGGATCTGTGCTCCTTGCTCATTGGCTGCGACATGTATTTCTATAGTTGCCATCCCCATTATGATAGTGCCCTGTGCTTGTATGTACTGTGCTGTCGGTGAGTACCAAACTTGTCTTGCAAAAGTGGTAGAAATGGGTCTGGGGGGTCAGTACAGTCAAGGTCTTGGAACGTATCCTTATTTGTTACATTGTAAATAAAATAGGTTTCCTTTATGCAAATTCAAATTATGCACCATCTTCCAGGAACACATGTACAGCATAAAACAAGGGAAACCTGTACTCTTATGTTCCTAGGAAGATTTAGTCTTTGTTACACAGTCAGCCATGACTGGAAAAACCTTTTTCCTATATTCTGCCTTCCAAAAATAAGGTGTGAATTTTATTTGGGGGCAAATTGTATGCAACAAAATACAGTAATAAATAACCAAGCTTCTCCCAACTTAATTCACTAATGAAGATTTCCTGCTCTTCAGGTTCTATTCTTACTACCCTATGCAAACATGAACTAAATAGCTCTAATATTTGATTACAAATAGGGAGGTTCAGATATAAGTGCTATCAACTGCTGATACAACTAAAAAAAGAGAGAATCCTTAAATGTAGAATCTGAGTTATAGGACTACTTGCAGATGTTACAATTAGAACAATCAAACAAACAAAATGAGCTTTACCAGGAGCAGCAGTGCATTACTCAGACGTGGCTCTTCAGCATCTGTATAGATTGGGCACTTCAAGCAGGGTTTTTTGGCAATTTTATCTAATAGCTGATTCAATCAGCTATTAGATAATAGCACCAAAAAAGCCCCACTTAAGAGCCTGAGCTATACAAATGTTGGGTGAGCTGGGTCCAGCTAACACACTGCCTCTTCTGGAGGCTGGGCTCAGCATGGAAGCACATCAAGTTTTAAGTAAAGCTCTGTTTCTTTGTTTGGTTTTGGGTTTGTTTTTTGTTTAACATCTGCAAGTAGCCATAATGCTTACCTCAAGTAAGAACTTTTTGCCCAGAGAAGCTTTCCATCTATTGACTCCTCTGTGAAATCCTATGAAATGTGAACTTTCATTTCTACTCAGGAGAACTTTTACAAATTTTTCTCTGATGCCTGATGAAGGGTGTTTGTGCCCAAAAGCTTGCAATT
Source organism: Crocodylus porosus (assembly GCF_001723895.1). Classification (NCBI taxonomy): domain Eukaryota; kingdom Metazoa; phylum Chordata; order Crocodylia; family Crocodylidae; genus Crocodylus; species Crocodylus porosus. The sequence goes on along the minus strand of NW_017728951.1, from coordinate 41,351,105 downwards.
AAAGATTTTTTTTTTTGCAAAAATCCTGTTGGTCTAATAAAAGATATCACCTCTACCTTGAGCCCTGACTGCTTTTAACTAAAGTGCATGAGTTTTAAAATTAATCTAGTCTATCCAGCTAATGAAAGCTCTAATAAAAATATGGAGTTGCAGCACTAAAAAGAGAATTGAGTTAAGGTGTTAATTTTACTTGTTCCGTCAACTTTTCTATGTACCATATGATTTCATGGAGGCAAGACAAAAGGCAGAAAGAAAGTCTATTTCATAAACAGTTCTAAAGCTTTAAACACCCTGGGTCAAATTAACAAACTGTTCCACTGGATATCTGGATGGTAAGTATAGGGAGTAAGCAGGAGGAACTGTGCCTCCTGATTGTGAGTAAGAACCCAGACTTAGTAGGGCTCACAGAAACCTGGTGGGACCTTACCTATGACTGGGCGGCGGGCATTTTGGGATACACCCTATATAGAAGAGACAGAACAGAGAGGAAAGGTGGGGGGGTTGCGGTTTATGTCAAAGAGCACCTCACATCATCAAGGATTAGCTTCAGGGTAGAGGACGATCTGGCAGAGACACTATGGGTCAAACTGCAAGGGGGTGTGTGGCAAAAGGGACCTTTCCGTGGGTGTCTACTACAGACCACCCAACCAGGGGGAAGAGCTGGACCAAGACTTCTCCAGTCAGCTTATGGAGGCAGTTAGGTCAAGGGATGCTACTGTCATGGGTGACCTAAACTACCCAGATATTTGCTGGGAGGAGCAGACAGCCAGGTCCTTCACCTTATTCAGCAAGTGCACAGCCCCACAGCTGGACCTGGTTCTGGCCACGGGGGATGACCTGGTGAGGGGACTGCAGGTCCTTGACCACCTGGACGATAGTGATCATAACCTGCTGGATTTCACTATCCAACACAGGGTGTCAAGGGCTTACACCAAGGCTAATGCCCTTGACTTCGGAAGGGCCAACTTCATGAGCTTAGGAGACTAATGGGGGAGGCACTGAGGGCCCAGAAGGTAGAAGAGATGGGAGTCCATGAGGGATGGTTGTACCCTAAGTGGGGGATCCACCAGGCCCAAAGAATAACAGTCCCTGAGAGAAGAAAGGGGGGGTAAGAGTGCTCAGAAACCCCCTTGGCTCAGCAAAGGCATTCAGCAATGCCTGAGGACTAAAAGGGGGGTGTACAACCAGTGGAAGGGAGGAGCTATCACCAAGGAGGAGCACTCCTCCTCAGCCCATGAGTGTAGGAGGGCTATTAGGAAGGCCAAGGCAGAGATGGAACTCAGGCTAGCATCCAGGATTAAGGACAACAAAAAGTCCTTTTTCAAGTACACTGGGAGCAAGAAGAGGGCACCAGGCAATGTAGGGCCCCTGCAAAACGGAAACAGTAATCTTGTGGCTACACCAGACAAGAAAGCTGATATTTTTAACAGTTTCTTTCCCTCTGTTTTCTTGAACGGGGACCAGGACATCCCACTGGGATAGGGACAATCTTGGGGATAGCTCTGTCAGGCCTTCAGTCAGCACAGATGTAGTTAGGGATCTTCTGGAAGGGCTAGACATTTTTAAATCTGCAGGTCCAGATGCCCTCTACCCAAGGGTGTTGAGGGAGCTGGCAGAAATTATCACAGAGCCCTTGGCCCGGCTGTATGAGCATTCCTGGTTATCTGGCCAGGTGCTGGGGGATTGGAAACTGGCTAATGTGGTCCCAATTTTCCAAAAAGGGAGGACCCAGGTAACTATAGGCCTGTAAGCCTCACCTTGGTGCTCAGGAAGATCTTGGAGAGAATCATCAAGGAGCACATCTATGGGGGGCCAGCAGGGGAGATCATGCTCGGGGGCAATCAGCATGGGTTCATCAAGTGCAGGTCCTGCCTGACCAACCTGGTTGCCTTTTATGACCAGGTGACTAAATCCTTGGATGATGGTGTCACCATGGATGTATTCTTTCTAGACTTTAAGAAGGTCTTTGACACTGTCTCTCACTGTCCCTCCTGACCCTAGCTACTATGAAACAGTACACAGGTAAGCAAACATTTTTTTTTCTAAATTTAACTCAGTTTGATGAAATACTATTCATATAATCTTCTGTATGCTCACTTTTCTATGAATTTCCCTTCATTCTCACTTCTCCTTAGGGGAACATTAAGGGTAGACAGCACAGTACACACAGATTCTGCTTACATAGAACTAAAAGACTAATACTATCCTACAGCGAAGTAATAACTTGCACTCAAACGCATGTGCAGACTGTGACCAAGGCTGGCTGGGGCACAAGGGTGTTATAGTACAGGGGCTCTACCCTGCCGCCATGGCCCAGTCACTGGCCCTACTCCCCTCTTTTAAAAATAGTTCCTGTTTGGGGAAAGAAAGCAACAATTGTTTCATGAGAATATGCTTAGGGTCTCACTCACAACTAAAATTTTTTTTTTTTTCAACGTGAATTAAATGTTAGAGGTGCACCAAGACCTCGGTCCGATATCGGATCAACATTGACATAAAGAAAACTGATCATATGGGAAATCAGCCTGATGTGGCTGATAACTTAGCCAATAAATGCTCGTGCATGCGCACAGTTGCAAAACAGCATGTAAGCAGCAAAGAGCACAGCTTGTAGAACTACATGCAGCTGGTAAATCTGGTGTGGTGGAAGGGGAGGAGGAAAGGAAGGGAAGTTGGGGGCAATGAGGGACAAATGAAGCTGGGGTTGCGGCAAGTGCTACCCAGCTGGGGCAGGATGGGAACAGGCCAGGGGAAGTGACTCATGCCACTGTGCCCTGCTCATTCAGGAGCTACTCTTTCGGCATTTGCCTGTTTATCCAGTGGTTCCCACCACTGCTCCCAATGCTTGTCGGGGCGGGGAAATGGCTGGGCTGGACTGGGCTGGGCTGGGCCAGGAAGAGCCCCATGCAGCCCTGGCCTCGGCCCGCCCCACACAGATCTGTGGGCACATGCCCCACCATGCCATCCCAGATGAGTGTCAGGAGCAGCAGTGGAAGCCGCTGGGCAAGCGGACAAGCACCAGATCAGCGGCTCCTGGATAAGCAGCATGCAGTGGTGGGAGCCACCACTGCAGATGACCCACAGCTCTGTCCCATGCCCACCCCACCTGGGCAGCGCTTGTCCCAGCCCCTGCCCCAGCCACAACCTCACTCCTCCCTCACCACAGGGGCCTTGATCTGCTCCCCCTACCCCCATGTCCCTTCCTTCCCCTCCCCTTCACTTCCACCACAGCAGACTTAACAGCTGCATGCAGCTCTCCAAGGTGCCGGGCTGGTATCAGTAATCAGATAGGTATCAGCAGATACATCTCCTTAAAACTTGGCTATTGGTATCAGCCCCAAAAATTTCTATTGGTGCAATCCTACTAAATGTCTTCTTTTTTTTCCCCTTTTTTTTATAAAGTCAAGGGACTTCAGATTTATGCATATGTTACCAAGTTGAAGAAATCTGAGACGCAAAACTGGAAAATGTTTTAATAAATTAAGTTCTACAAAATTACAACACTAAAGCTACTTTTATATGTTTTAAATGTTCTTTCAAACTCAGTGTAATTTAAAGTTTGAAATTCTAGTCACTTTCTGAATATTTATACCTTCAGGTTTTAATGCACTGCTTACAAATGAAAAAAAACAGCCAAAGGAATAGAATGGAATAGAATAGAATATTTTCATTTTAATTGCAGAAAAATGCAGACTTGGGGTTTTTTTGATCTTTGGGGGTTTTTTAACCAGAGAATTTGTAATATTTAAACATAAAAGCCAAGACCTTTGGTAATGACTACAGCTTCTAACACAAGTGCCATTGGACAGAAAAGGATACTTCTAGAAATAAGACAGTCAGACATGTAAACTCAGCTGCCCTGTAACATAAGACAGCAACTTCACATTTATAACAAACATTTCATAAGCAAAATTATTTATAAACTATATTTTGATACTCCTAATCTGTAAAATAGAAACAGAGCATTCACATGACTTGTCATGCAATCAGATCTTCATGTCAAAACATCTAAAACCAAAAGCAATTTTCCCAAATTAAGATACCACACAAAAGCTTTAGTTCTGCAAGTGTGAACTGCACTTTCCATCATGCTTTGCTTTGGGCTGTACTTCATTTCTGCTACAAATATTTTATATTGTATTTCGTTACACTGACAAAGGCATACTAGTTTTTCTACTAAAGTTAGCAACATAAGCATTCTTTAAAGTTTTACTGGAAACATGCCATAATTATAAAAAGGTTGAAGGACTCCAGGCAATTAAATATTTATTGATTGCTATTGTTTTGGTTTTTTTAAACACAACATTGCCAAAAGCACTCACTTCAGTTGCAACTTACGCAAAGTGCCACTTTTCCCCAAGGAACAAAATGATCCTAGACACAAGCTGCAGAAGCTCTTCGAAGCAACCTGCGGATGTCTGCCTGCCTGCAAGTCAGTTGCCTTTTTTTCAGGAAATTGTTGTGAGCAACATGAAGTTGCATCACTTCCTAAGCAGAATAAGAAGACTGTTGCTCAGCAAATTTCAAGAATGTTTCCAGACATTGAGCAGCAGTAACCCAAGCCAGTTCAGTTTCTTCACTCTGGTCTTCTTCTAAGTTTTGTTCAGGTGCAGTAGATCTGTCAGGATGCACAACCTTTTCTATAATTTCAGCATCAGTAAGGGTTTGTGCAACATCAAGGTCTTGATCAATCTTCACCCACTCCTCCAGTTCAGTATCTCTGAGTTTAGTGAGTGGGTTAGGTGGGGTCAGCATTTTGAAGGACATCAACAATCTCTTTTAATGATTGTTTTTTCTGTCTTGCATGGAAACCTGCAAATTCTTCCTCATCAGAAGATCCCTCTGGAAACATCACTGCTGCCCACAATTTTCTCCAAGCGGTCCTTAAAGTTGTACTCTTCACAGCACACCAGGCACATACCACATTGCAAATTGCATCCTTAATGATATACTGCAACTGAAATTCTTGGAGACTGCCTTCTTAATTGAGTAGCTTCCTCACAAAATCCCTTCTGTACATGGATTTCAAGTTTTCAATAATTCCCTGATCCATAAGCTGTATGAGTGAAGTGACATTTGCAGGCAGGAAGATGGTAAAAATATTTCCAGACACTAATTCTGCTTCAGGAGGGTGAGCTCAACAGTTATCTAAAATCAGAATAACTTTTGTGTCTTTTGACTTTCCAAGTACAAAGTTGCACAACAGCAACTGGCATTTCTTCCAAAATTAGCCAAAACTGGTATCAAGTTAGTGATTAATTAAAAATTATATTCAACTATTTAAAACAGAATATCCCATACTGAACAACTGTTTAACCCAAGGATCACATAGCCTAACAGCCCACAAAATTAAGATCCTACTAGATGCAGATTACCTAGTTCTTGCAATAATACTCTATAAAAAGGCATCATGGAAATAAGATGTGCCTTTACAATATTTCCAGAGTTTGCAGTTTTATTGGGAAAGCAGTTATATTTGGGACCAATGAAATTCTGAAGTCACATGGATATTTGTACACAACTGTAATCTATATTCTGTATTCCTTCCCCAGCACACACGCTCAAACACTGGCTGATTATAGGCAGAAGAGTCAAGCTAAATGAATCTTCTTAGTGTCTCTCCTACACCTTCAAACTTGTATTATGCACAGAATTCCCATGGTTCCCTTCAGAAGCAGTCTTAGCTTAACCTCCCATCCAAAACATGGCATCTCTAACAAGTCAGATCCAAACCGAAATGTGGTGTTTCTAAAAAACTGACCCCTTTATCATTATAAAAGGTAAGACTTGACTCCTATTGCGAAGGTGAAGTGGTACTTATTTAAAATGACTAGTACCACTAACAGCTGTGAATCTTCAAAGTATATGCTCAAGGAAAAATACAGCCTGATGTACCAAACAGGGTCACAGGCCAAGGTGGAACAGCTGCACATTTCCCATAGAAAGGTTCCAAAATTCCAGAGTATTTATTCCTGACACTGAGATAGCATAGCACTGGTGAAAAATATAGTACTACTCCTTTAATGAATTTAGAAGCAGAAAAAAAAAAAAAA
>NW_017728951.1:41320796-41344352 GCF_001723895.1 Crocodylus porosus | reverse complement strand
ACCCACCCCGTAATTAGATTCTATATATGAAAAATTTACAAGTTTCTTATAACTTTCCAGGTACAGAATTGAATTATCGGAGGGTTGCCTTGGATTTGTCCCTCTCCTGATGATAAAGAAGAGAAAATAAATCTCAGTGAGCCATTTTGCTCTGTGCTTCCCCTCAGCTTTTTCCCCTGGTAGCACCCCCTCCCCCCTTACTGTTAACCATGCTCTCCCCAAGCCCATGGAAGTGAGGAACACGTGTAAAAACAACATCTTCATCAGTGATTTGGACAAGGGCATAATGAGCACACTGTACAAATTCAAAGATGACACCAAATGATGGGGCAGAGCAGACACACTGGAGGGTAGGGAGCAGATTCAGGCAGATTTGGACAAGCTGAAAAAGTGGGCAGAATAAAACAGGATGCAGTTTAACAAGGGTAAGTGCGGAGCACTACACCGAGGGAGAAGGAATCACTAACCCACGTACAGATTGGCAGATGACTTTCTAAGCAGCAGAAAGAGATCTCAGAGTCATAGCTGACTCAAAGATGAACATGAGTCAACAATGTAACAAAATGATTAATAGAGCTAACAGCACTCTATCATGCATTAATAGATGCATCACAAACAGGTCTACAAAAGGTGATACTTCCCCTCTAGGCACCATTGGTAAGGCTGCAGCTGGAGTACTGTGTTCAGTTTTGGGTGCCGCACTTCAAGGGGGATGTGGATAAGCTTGCAAGGGGCCAGAGAAGGGCCACACATATGGTTAGGGGCTTCTAGGATAGGTCCTATGAGGAGAGGTTGAGAGACCTAGATCCCTTCAGCCTCCATAAGAGAAGGCTGAGAGAGGTTAGGTGGCTGTCTACAAATTCTTTGGGGGGCAGCAAGGAATAGGATCATGTGTTTTATAGCCACGCTCAGTGTTAGCTACATTTAATCAACTTCATAGCTGGCTTCCATTACTGAGAGCATCCTGCTTTTGGGGGCAATTTAATGATAGACAATATATTTTGCGAGATTTCCTTGTATACAATAAATAAGACAAGAGGCTTTTTTCCTCTTGCCAATATGGAAAGGTGGAGAGAGACCTTGTCATGTACTCAAGTAAATATGGTAATATTCTATGCTATATTGTCAAAAAGACATTACAGTTAATCATACATTGCTATTACCAAGCCTGTACATTTTCCCTTAGAAGACAACGATCCCTACAATAAAAAACAATTACTACTTTTAAACATTATACAATAATAAAAACATGTTAATAGATACCCAAAAGAGCTAGCACTCAAAAACTTGCCTAAGTCCACTCCAACCATGTAGTTGGGATACCACTCAATTAAAAAAAAAAAAAAAGATATCAGTCACAAAAATCCTTGCCTTTCCTGGACCATTACACCTACAACATCACTCCAACAACAAAAACAACAACAACTCAGTTACTGTGTACTGGTACAATATACATAAATGTGATTCTAGACTTCAGCATATTCAGTTACTATTTTTTATTGACAGCATTTTTGTACGAGAGGGGGAAAGATACAGAAGACAGAAGCAGAGCAGAATAGAAGTAGTGCAAATCGGTAAACATACACACAACTGCAAAGGTTATATGATTTTGCTTACTTTTAAATCAAAATCTGTTGCTCATACTTCATTAATATGCCAGTTGTTTTATTCCAATCAGCCAGATTTCTTTAGACAGCATTTGTTTTTGCAAAATTCTCATATGATACATTTTTGGCTTCACTTACAAAAATTCTAAAGGAAATGTGTTTGATATTAGTATGTTTTATTTTCAGATTGAGCCACAGAAGTCATTACAATGTTTCCAAAATGACCCAAGTAATAATAATGTTTGAAGGAAGCAAGAATTTAACAAGTCCATTCCCCTATAATGCAATTACTTTATGCATTTCTCACAAGACGTTTAACACTAAATAAAAATCTAGGAATTCATTTTCCTGGAAAACAATTGTCATTGTTGTTTCACATAGTGTTCCTAAATACCAGAAGTCAACTATTTCTATTTTACCTATTAAAGTTCCTGCTTCTATTTCCCCCTACATACATTTCACCATGCCTCCCAAAAAATGATCAGACATTCAAATACAGAGTTTAAAACAAAACACTTAATACATCAGACAAAGGATTTAAAGGAAAATGTTCGTTGCAATCATTGATTTTATTTTAAAAATTAGTGAAGTACATACAGTACTATATTGATACAACGCTTCAACAACTACTACTACATGTTTAGCTATGTTGGTTGGTTCATTACTTGTGAATGTTTTAAAAGTGAAATTTTTCTGAATTCCAATCTATTTTTCTGTGCCATGATGGTTTACAATCCCTTACAAAATATACAAAGCTTCTCCATCTCTCTCTCTCTTTTTTATCTCCTTCCTTTCTTTAAAAAATTGTCCAAAGGAGGCCCAGTTAGGGGCACAGGTGAGAACTATCCTGATCCAACAGAAGAATGGCAATACAACAGGAGACCAGGCTAGCTAGACAGTAATCTCCTCAATGAATTGAAACTCAATATAGAATTCTACAAAAAGTGGAAAATTGGTCATATTTTTAGGGAACAGAAAGAGTATAGGAGCATGATTTGAGATACAGCTGATAAGGGACACAAAGCAATAAAAAGAGATTCTAAAAACATGTCAAAAGAGGAAAACCAAAGAACTAGTGTATGCAGCTGGCAGCAAAAAACAGGAAAAGAGGAGGCAAACACCCTACACCAGGGGCAGGCAATTATTTTGGGCACAGGGCCACTTACTGAGTTTTGGCAAGCCATCGAGGGTCACATGACAGACAGCCCAGAGCAAATAAATTTTCTAATTTTTTTTTAGGGGCCCTGCAAGCTGGATAGAATGGCCTGGTGGGCCGCATCCAGCCCCCAGGCCGCATTTTGCCCACCCCTGCCCTACACCATAGTAGAAAAACAAGATGGGCACTAAGAGAAGCTAGATTGGGGAGGGTAATTATTTTGACGGTCAAGCCCCTCTAATGAGTTTCGGTGAGCTGTCAAGGGCCACACAATCTTTCAAAAGATATCATTTTTACAAATTATAGATAAAAACAAATCATACTAAAAAATCAAACATCTAACTATAACCTACTATAATTTTATTTAAAAAAATAATTTCTGCCCTGATTTTGTTTTTGAGTACTATATATACAGAGGCAATCTCATAATAACTCAAAATAAAGTCTTTATTCTTGTATATTGTTGGGGGGGGGGGAGGGCAGTGTATGGGTGTGTGTGTACAGGGGAAGGTGTGCACGTGTGTGGGGCTGAGCCCTGCCTGCTACAACCCAGGGTAGCCCACACCATATGCCCACTGATGGTGCTGCCCCAGCCCCAGTGAACACACACAGCTTCCCAACAGGGCTGCTTCTCTTGATGCTGCAGCTGCCCAAGTACTATACTTGGCTCCCACCTTCAGCAGCTCCTTCCCTTCCTCTTCTTGCTCCTGATGCACTGCTCCAGGCAACAGGTAGTGCAGGAAAACGGCAGCAGCCATGGAAATGTGTGCCAGGCACTACATGCCCACCCAGGCAGGGGGTGGGAGGGGAAGCTGCAGCCAGGCAGCTCCTGCCCCAGAGCGTGGGGCTGCAGCTCCCAGCTGCCTTCCACCCACTTCACCCACCCAGTGTGATGAGCAGCCAACTCCTTGGCCTGTGGTGTCTCAGTTCTACCTGCTTCACCTAGGTCTTACCAGCTCTTAGCAGGAGGATTTTGCCACCTACAAGAAGTACTCCCTGTCTGGTCACATGCTCAGAAAAGAAGGATCATCCTAGCCCCCTCCCCACTTTCCACTTTCCATGGAAGAAGCCTGACCATATGGTCAAATGCTATGGAGTCAGGAGTTATCACTGACAATAGTTGGGTAAAAAGATAACAGAAAGATTTACTGTAATAACAAGAGCAAATATAAGAAATCAGTAACTATACATTGGGAAATAGACAATAAGAATAGAAGAGCAAAGAAAAATATCAGAACTTTAATCTGTTCTTATCCTGCATCTTAAACCCAAAATGCAGTCCTTACTCAGCTCAACAAGTCAGAAAGCAGCCTCTGCCTCTGGCCTCTCTGCCAGGGCCTCCTGCAATTTCTCCCATTAGCCTACATTTCTCAGTCTGCTGGCTAAGGATCTGCAGCTTTCCCTGTATCTGGAAGACTAGCGACAAACCCTTCCTCTTAAGGCAAAGCTTAAGTATGGTTTCTTATCTGTACATTTACATGCATCGTCCATTGGATTCCTGGGGCGTCCACACTATGCATACAATTTCCTGCCCCCCTCCCAGGTACATGTTTACCAAACTAAAAGTCTCTCCTGATCTAAGGGAGATGAGGAGAATATCTGCATCCTTTCACACATATCCCGAAGATACTGACACTTATTAAATTTCCCTGTACTGAGAAATATCCTTCCTCCAATAGTCTGAATAGTCAGGTATTATTTTTGTGGCTCCTTACTTAAAAATGTAAATTCAGTATCATCGGGAAGGGCTAGGTCCACCTGCCTCAGTCATGAGGAAACAAATGCCAATTCTCAACCAATGTCAAATGCCAGTTCTCAGCAGTTACCTCTACTAAGTATGAATGCAGTTACCTCTACTAAGTGTGAATAGGTGAGGAACATTTAAGTACTGTTCAACTAAACAGTCTTGGTCAAAATAAAGATATTTCAAAAGTCTAGTGATATTAAACACCACAATTCATGCAGACATAATAACGGTAAGGTTAAATACAGCTTGGCACTATCTGTACATAGGAACTACACATGCCATGTCAGTAAAACAAACTCAAGAAAACATACATGACATCCCATGGCCTCCATGGGACATAGTAAGATTTGACACTCAACAAGTAGTCATCAATGGCTCAGTGTCTAGCTGGGAGGAGGTATCAAGTGGGAGTTCCCCAATAGTCTGTCCTGGGTCAACATCTTCATTAATGATTTGGACCACAGGACTGAGTACACGCTTTGTGGATAACATTACATTGGGAGGAGCTGCAAACACTCCTAGTTAGGCCTAGGATGAGATTCAACAAGAACAAGTGTTGAAATCCTGCACTTGTAATGTAAGAAATGTACATACAAATAGACTGGGGAATGACTAGCTAGGTCACAGTACTTGCAGAGAAATCTGGGGGGTTTCAGTGGACCATAAACTGGAATGAGCCAACATCGTGCTCTTGTTGCAATAAAACCCCAAACAAATAAAAAAACCTAGCAGCATAATACTGGGCTGTATCAACGGTGGCGTCTCTTGCAAATCAAGGAAAGTGATTCTTCAGCTCCATTTGGCACTGGTGTTAAGGGAGTTTTCTTCAAATGTTACCTTTAAATTTTCCCTTTTAAAACAAAAAACAAACAAACAAAAAAAAAAATCAGCCTACAGATCATTAAACTGGTATCACTAATGATACCATTCAGCACTGGTGAGCACTAAGTACTCACCTGGAGTACTGTGTCCAGTTCTGGGCCCCACACTTCAAGAAGGACTTGACAGCTTGGAGAGAGCCCAGTGCAGGGCAACAAAAATGATTAGAGGTCTGGGAAGCAAGGCTTATGAGGAAAGGCTTAACAAATTTTTATTATTTAATGTAGAGAAGAGACCAAGGGGAAATTTGTTAACACTTCAAATACCTAAAGAGTGGCTACAAAGAGGACGGGGCTAGACTTTTCTCTGTGGCTATCGCAGACAGGACAAGGAGTAATGGCCACAAGTAGCGGTGGACAAAAAATAGGTTGGGGATTAGGAAGAACTTTTTGACTATGAAGGAAGTCAACCATTGGAACTAAAGAAGTTGTGGAATCAACCTCTATCCTTAGAAATTTTCAAGAACAGGCTGAACAAACATCTGACTTAATGACAAACATTGTTAGGTATAATTCTGCCTTGAATTACATTTTCTAGGTTCCCTTCTAGCCCTGCTTCCCTATGGTCCTATAACAGAACTAAATCTTTGAGATCAGATTAAAAAATGATTTTATTTAATTCCTACTAAAAATAATCTACATGAAGTGAGACTAGAGAGATAAAACTTAAAAGAACACTATTTTAGTAACCATGCTAAAGTTCCACTGTTTATTTTCTAATATAATTCAAATTAAAATGGCAGAATTTATATTTGATTGTGAGTGAAAACAGACCTGCAGCTGCCCTGTGCCTAGCTCTCAAATTTAAACTCATCTCTTTTTTTTTCTTTCAAAGGATTTTCCCCTTTCATAAAAGCTGAAGCAAATAATATGAACAGACTTCAAAACATTAGATTTAAATTATGTGCATTACTCAAGGTCCCTGGTGGCTGAGACAACTATGTAATAGGATACAGGTTTTTAATGACTAGGTCAACGGTTTCAATGTGGCTTACGTCAGTTGAAAATGAAAGTTGCCATCTGATGGCTGTTTAACCAGCCACAGTAAATTTGTTAATCTCAGTCCCATCTGTACTACAGAGCTTCACAAAAACACACCAGATTATATTAATTTGGTGGAATTTTCATCCTGTGGGGTCAGCCTCAGAGAAGCAAAAAAAGTGATGGGTGCCTGTACATATGTAGCGAGGTTGCTCCGACACACTAATTACAGCACATTGGAACAGATTCAAGTAATCAAGCAACCTCCAGCGTCAGGTGTATCAGTGTTTCCGTTCTTAAAAATAGTGGCAGGGGCACTTTAACTACAGCTTTAGTTAAAATGCCCCTGCTGCCATTTTTCAACACAGGGACACTTGTACAAATAACACTCCAGGAGCTTTAGCATGGCTCCAAAAGCCACTCTAATTAAAGAGCCCCCTACACATACAAACATCCAAAGAGCAAGAAACTGAACTCATCCTCTCCCCTGGGCCCCAGCAGTAGCCCCATGTTAAGGTTGAGTTACATTAGTCAGTTAGGGTTGAAAAGAAAGAGAGACTGGGGTGAGGAAACAAATACTGCATTGAAGCCACCACTGACAAATCTCTTAAGGGCAGCTAATAATAAGCTCTAAGACCTTCAAAAGAGAACTGTAAACATGTACTGAATTAATTTAAAAACAAACATGTCTAGATGAGAAAGGTTTTGGTCATACAGGTTTCCCTCACCTACCATGGTTTTGCCAACCATGGTTTTGACTATCCCTAGTTAATATTCTGTATACCATTTTGCCTACCATTGTATATAGTTTTGAGTAACCATGGTTTTCCATGGTTATTCACAGGCAGAGGGAGGAAAAACATTTGGGGGGCTGAGTGCCGGCCCCGGCCAAGCCAACTCGTAGGGCAATCAGAGCCTGGTGGCTCTTCCAGAGGCAGTGTGGTGATGGGGAGCCAAGGAGTAGGGGGGGAGCACATGGGCCCCTGATCTTTCCATGAGGCAGGAGCAGGCCACAGCTGGGCTCAGCTTCTGCCCCCTGAATCCGCACCTCGCTGCTGGAGTTGCCCTATCCATGGTGGCAGGGAACTGCAGGCCCACCTGCTGCTGTGCCCTGCTTCCCTCCCCTGCAACCCAATGTGGCAGGGAGCAGAGAAGCCTGCGCCTGCTGCTGGTTTTGCACCATGCTGCTGTCCTCAGTGCAGCCCCATATGCAGGAGGTGCATTGCTGGAGCAGCGCAAGGTGAGCAGCGGTGGTCAAGGAGATCCCCGCATGAATTCTCAGCTCCCTGCCATGCCAAGTCAGCTCAGCAGGAAGCAGAGAAGCCAAGCAGGGATCTCCTTGCTTGCCACTGCTTGCTTTGTGCTGCCCCTCTTGTGCACAGGGCTGCACTGAGGGCAGCAGCCCTTCCCCTCTCCCAGATGAGCCACTCAAACCCCCATCCTGCTCCAGCCCCCAATCCCAAGCACCGCCCAGCTGGGCAGCATCCCTAGCTCTGCCCAGCTCCCTATCTACAGGGGCCTCGACCTCCCTCTCCCCCCACTTATTGGCTTGTCCAGCGGTACAGGTGGATGGCTCCCACTGCCACCAGGTTCGGAAGGTCCCACAACCCGGCCTGGCCAAGGCCCCATTCAAGTTCCTAACCCCATTTTTCCCCACAAGTCTCTAGTTTTACCAACCGTGGTTTTGCCAACCATGGGAACTTCCAGGAACCTAATCCCCGTGGTTGGCAAGGGAAACCTGTACATGTTGAATTTTGCTTGTAAGAATCTGTGCTAGACCTGTTTTACTTTAGGATATTATTTTTTAAATAAATATGGTATGGAACAGGTTTAATTACTGACTGAGCAGCTGAGATAATTTTTTTCCCCTCAGTGTAAATCAGACCCAAACTGTTTAAATTCAGCAACAACTTGTGACTGTTAGGTGCATAACAGCAGATGTCAGGTGCAATGCCATTACCCATCTGCATTTAAATGAAGTCTTCCAGCTGCTAAAGTAATATTTTTGGTACATATGCAGTTTACAATTCTATCCTCTTATTACCTGCACAGAATGGATGCTGAGCATATGCACAAATCCTGAGCATGTGCAACAATGTCAGTGTATTCAGCTAAATACAGGCCCAGTGAGCACAACTCAGTCATGAAGTTGTAACCAGACAAAAACCTGTGACTAATAGGGCGTTAGCTCGGTGGTGTGGGAGGGGAAGAACCTTCCCACATTTTAGTTCCGGTAGCTGAACAGTTACAGCAGTCATCCTGCAGTAGGAGGCCTGCTTTCTAAAACCAATCCCTCGCCCGCAGGAGGTTCAAACCTTTGCACCTCTAGCACTCTAACCCCAACACTACAGAATAGGGTACCATACAATGACCTTTCCAGCCCTCCTTTTCAGGTTCCCCCCTGGGAAGCCAAAAGGTGAATACATGTGGAGCCAGAAAAAAAAGAACATGCTAGACAGTATAAGGCTAAGTGAGCTAGGTACCACCCTGGCAGGGAATAGGCCCTAGGTTCTAGACTGGACCTTTACTCCCAGTAGGACAGAAAAGTTTCCACTGTGTAAAACAGATGAAGAGCAGTGCAGTGATTATTAATTGCAAACGGCAGTGGTTCTGTTTCAGAAGAAAAGATAGAGAAGGGCCTGGCTACCGCCTAAGCTATGCGGTGGTGGTCAGTACGCTGTGCTAGTAAATCAGAGATTCAGGTTCAAATCTCCTCTGGGCATGAAGGTCTGTTACCCAGGTGTTCTGATTCCTCCCCTAACCAAATGATGGGAGGACCTTCCTGCTCTTTGTTTTTTTTCTGGAACCAAAGCCAGGGTCCATTCATATGTAGCCAGGTAGCTGCTTGACCTGAGTGTAGCCTACTGCACATGTCCAGGGCGTATGTGCTTACATGTCCACGCTGCATAATTAAACCCAGGATGTGATTCTATTAAGTGCCAAAACACCACTTTCACAGCTGGGTACATGCCATTTGGATGCAATAAGGGTTAACTGAATTCCCACTGTGCTTTTTCAAACACCTTTGATTAATATTGCCTCATACTTACTTGCCTAAATATCCTTGATGATACTTACCCCCCCACACACACACTTCTTACATGCTCTGGAAGCTTTTAAGTATTAAACAGAGTTGGTTCTGGCTCAAAAATTCAAAGACAGTCATTAATTTAATTCACCACCCTCTTAAATAAAAAATAACTACTAAACCACTACTGAAAATGGAGACAGCAAAGTAAGATTTTTTATATAACATCACAATTCTATTCTCCAAATCCATAAACCAGAGCCTACCACGCACATGATTCTTCAAAGTCTCCCCCCAAAAATTTATTTGGAAACATTTCCCTTTCAGAATTATTTTGCCTCCTCTTATCCCTAACCCCCATATGAAAACATCATTGTCCCAGCATTCTTGCATTTATTATTTCATTATTTGCTTTAGGAGTTTCCTGATCCAGATTTTCAGCATCCTGTGGCTTGGAAAAATAGAATAAAATATTCAGTAACTTGACATATGTCAGTAAAAAGCATCAATAAAGTAACCAGTGAATTAGGAGGATGGGGAAAGAGAGTCAGTTAAATGAGTTTGTCATTTGCCAGTGACAAGCCTGGCAGTGTCACGATAGCCAAGAAGCTTTTATTTCTAAAATAAAGACTCTGGGCTACAGATGATAAAAATATGTCATTAATACTAAGTCCTGAATGTAATTTTAAAAGTGTTAGTCACTAGTCTTTAGGTATCTGAAAATAGTTTTCTAGGCCATGACATGAAGCACCTACTGGCTATATTCTCACTGATACACGCAACCAGTAAAATAAGCAGAGATTTTGCTGAAAAAATATTTATTATAAGGTTCTTCAGCATTCTTTAATCCCAGCATGTGGAAAAATATTACTGTTTATTTCTGGAGGAACACTAGGAAAGCACATTAAAAAAAAAGTTATCATAGGTTAAAAAAAAAAAAAAAGCCAAGACTGTCATAGTAAAAAGCAGTATCTGGCTCTCTCTCAGCTGTAGCAGGAAGTCTATCACCCTTTGAACTACTAAAGAAAACAAATGAGGACAAGCAAATCTGAGGTATCGCAAAGAATCTTAGCAAATAAATACATTTCCCCTTCCTCACACTGAAACAAATAATGAACTTAGTCATGGAGCAGGTTTTCTGTATCTGTCATGTAAATTACACTTATTTATGTGAACTTACTTGATAAATGCTGGTGGCATGTCCCTTTTCAAGATCTGGTCTTCAGTTGTCTGCACAGTCTCTTTTCCAACCTGCATTAAAAGAGAGAATCCACATTTAATCCTCAGCTTTGGGATTTCACTTTAAAGTATGAATTAAATTTAATTCCATCAGTGTAAATGATTAAGATTTAATACCAACAACAGGAATTAACCAATGAAGAATACACATTAGAGTTTTTGAGGTCTGCACAGAGTTAAGTAGGCACTGAACCTTAAAATATTAATAGCTCACCCGTTCTAAAAAGTTTTAAATTTGTAGATATAATGATCATCACTGGAGACGTTTTCTAGAATGCAGCTGGGGAAAGTTTCCTTCACTGATCTGGCCAAATCAGTACAAATAGAAACATTCCAATATAGATATTGGAGTTTTGAAGAATAAACTCTTACTAATACTATTGGGCAGTATATTTGATTTACTAGTACTGAACAGTCTAAGAAAACCAATAGTAATACACCATTTAACCAGAAAAAATAAAACGTTATCCAATTTAGAATGGAAAGAACAGAGTCTGAACAACAAATATTAATTCTTACAAGCAGTCTTGAGGTTTTTAATTCCTGAGTGTTTAATAGTAAATCAAAGCAATTTTTTTTGCTCAAATGTATAACATTCGCCATATTGTAAGAGATAGATATTAATCTTAACGCAAAAAGAAAAAATGTTATTCTGTTTTTATTTCCTATAGACATAAAAAGAAAAATCCACTACTCTGCACTAGTGGTACCCCAACTTTTTGAACAAATGGACTTCACATTTCCTGCAGACTGTCATGCTCCTGGAAAGAAAAGTTCTCATAAAATATGTCAAAATTATTGCTTAAAAGTAAAGGAAGTTTGAAAGAAACAAAGAAGCAAGTATGAAAGCTCACTATCATCTGAATTCTAGCTATAATCCTGTGGGGCATCACACATGTGGACACAACGTGTCTGGTGCACCAAGTCACAAGAAAAGTGAGAGGCTGTGATGCTACCACGCACCACCTGAAGACCACTAACAGTCTCACAAATGAGCTTGGGAACCACTGTATTATTCAGTAATGAGGGAAACAGAATCAACTTTTAAACTGAACAAGCTCTGCTATCTTGCCAATACAATTTAATCAAAAAATATCCAAAAGGGAATAAAAATAAAGAAAAAAAATCCCTTTTCAACCTGTCAAGCTTATCAGAAAAGTTTAATTAATTATAATCATGAGCACACGCATGCACACACGCACATGCACACACACACTACAGACTATCCTCAGGCAAATATATCAGACAGAAGTTAATAATGAAGGGAATAAAATAGGATCTTGGTTTTCATACACAATAGCTCTTGTGTTACACAACAAGTCTTTCTAATCAACATCTGGCTCCCTAGTCTCTGAGATCACTCACTTGACAGCATATTTCCAGTTGCTTTGTTCACTGTATTTTCCAGCTAAATAAGTCATTGAAGCAGGGTAATGCAAAGCAGAAAATCTTTAAGCCAAACACTAATCTGCATTAAGTGATACCAGGTCTTCCTGAGCTACAGACAAGATAGCATTGTACCTTGACTTTTACTGGACCAACAAACATGCTTTAATATGCAACCTTTTAAAATTAAACTAGATTCCCATCCCACTATGCTGTTCAAAGCTGGTAAATTATAACTTTCGTCACAACCCAGTAAGCACATGCAGGGCTTGAATAGTTGACTGCTGGACTGTGCTTCAGAGCTGGCTCCTTCTGACCTTATTGCTCACATTCCAAAACGTATAGAGATCACTGGAAAATACAGCAAAAACTGATATCCAGCTGAATGTCAGAACTGATGTCTTACTTGCAGTTCTTATGTCTTCCTGGTTCAAACAGAAAGCAAGAAAGCACAATGCTTTCTACAGTGCTCCAGAAACTTAAGTCAGACTGGTTTTCCACATAAATACCAATCTGACGCTTCAACAACTAGGATAGGCTTTTTCACATCCGTTTTCAACTTTTATGCATTAAGCTACTATAACATACCTATGGCTGAAATTGGCAGTAACATGGCTGAAAGTGATTGCTACTGTGCCCACAGGTTTTCAGCTGGATAACTGATATTATCTCATGATATATTGTTATATCTGCATTATGTTATAAGATGATATAACAGATGCAAGGCATTGCTTGTGCTGAAAATGACTTTGTTTATTCAGTTTACATGCTAGCAACGTATCACTTACACAAACCATTATATGTGCATAAGTTAGCAACTGGCTTTTAATTTACCCACAATTTACAACAAGGAAATACACCATCAGTGAAAGGGAAGACATGTCAGAACTTCTCAGAAATTAGCTGGGAATCCATGTAATAAAGGCTGCAGGAACTTCTTCCATTTTGCCTTCTTTTAACCATCTTTGAAGCAAAAGTCCCTGCCAGATATTACAATTAAGGTATAATTAACCTCTTAACTGTGCCATAAATAGTAACCCTGCTATACACATTCAAGGAATTAATGGCATAACAAAACATGAAGCCAACCACCAAAAATATTCCACAAATTGTGTAACATTTTTGTGACTGGCTTCCATCACAACTTAAATTAAATGTGTGGCAGGGTATTAACTTACTGTTACTTCTCTTTATCAGGACTGATACTAATGCTAAACAAATGCCAGTATTCTACCCCCATCTCTAACACAGTAGAAATGGCTACAAGACTACAAACACTCATTTGTTAAATACTACTGGAAAGCAAGCAGAAGTTATGTTAATAGTACGCCTGCTTCCTGTTTGTGCATTACAGCTGAAGTTTGACAGCAGTAAGAAAAGGTTTACTACAACAGGAAGAAATTACCAGATTCCTCATTCAACTCACTCTGAATTCAGGCTGCAAACCTGATATTCCATTCATGGCTCAATTCACATTAATCATAACTTTCTTTCTACATATTAATTAGAAAAACAGAATTTAGCTTGATGTTATTTAAATAGCCACAGAAATGGTATAAAAAACATTAGGGTCCTGAATTACAACCAGTTAAGGTAATTGTTTAATTTAGCTTCGGGTGACAAGTTTTTCTTGCAACTCTCGCTTCCTTTCCCACTATTGCCATTAGGATGTAACTGATAGAAAGACTACCTAGAAAGAGTAACAAGGGAAACTATACTTCACATTATTATTTTTAAAGAAGACTATCTATTTTTCTGGACGTTTTAGCCGATTCACAAAAACACAATCTTAATGTACTTTTAACTCATCACGCTTCTTCCCTGTCAATATTATAAAGTGATGATATGCCCTACCTCCAGAAAGTTTGGTTAAAAATCCGTATACCTAATAACTATAAATTAGGCTATGAATTGTCACTCTGAAGTCAGAGTACCTAATCTTTCAAATTAGATACACTGTTAAGTACTCTATTGAATTAGGGCCTAGAGTGATATATCTTTATATTTCAGATATACAAACATTCCATAATTGTTCCTGGTTTTCTCATGATTATGCTGGAGACTGAATTCCAGACATTTCAAGGCACTATTCCAAAAGCATCTGGCAGTAAATCAAGTAAATGAAAGCACTGAAGCCATCTGTCCCTAATCTTGGGAAATGGCTCTGCTTATCTTCATGGAGATTTTTAGAACCAGTTTAAATTGCCCCAAGGCCAAGGAAATTATACAAAGAAAACATACAAAAACAGGGTACATGACATCATTTGGGCAGCAAGATTTCTTTCTATTTATGTTAATAAAACCTAATAACCGTACAGATTATAGGCCCACTGCCTAAGTAATTTGATTAAATACAGGATACATAGTCAACACAAAGGCAATTAAGCATGATAACAGTTCATTTCTTTTTTAATTTTTACAAAAGATACCACAAAAGTTTCTTTCCTGTTGCAATATTACAGAAATTTAAAATGCTTTAATACTGAAGTGTGATAACACACACAGTGGGTGCATCTTCCTGTGCAATTAATGTGACTGAATACACTCCGGCTCAACCTGAGCCAGAGTAAACTAATCCTGACATCACCGTCTACATGCGTGTCTATGTGCAGTAATTTACTGCATTGCTGGATACCAGTTTTATCTGATGGGACTATCTACAGGAAATTAGTCAACTGCACCCTAATTCCTGCATACATGTAGATGGTGATGCTTTACTGAGCAGCAGACTAATTTGTGGCACAGTAAAGCATTTCATGTAGATGCACCCAGCTAATCCTAATTTGATCCATTCTATATGCAGAATAACTCCTACATAAATTCTCCAGGTAAATTTTATATATATATAAGGAACATGGCAAATATCCACAGTTCATTACATGCCCAGCTACAAATTGCCACATCTGTTTCACAGGAAGCAAGATTTGAAAAGCTTTTAATGAAAAAGAAATTATGCAGACCACAAAAGAGCTGGCCTGGTTTTAAAATACCTGGGACAGTGAGATCTTCAAGTCTCAGAGCAGCTCCAGAAGGTACAGTGAGGAAAGCTGCATAGCTACACTACACTGGATAAGTGAAACACAAAAGTCACCAGGACTTCAGAGGTACAACAGATATAATATGGTAGAGTTACATTCTTCTCCATATTTAATAAAGACATACCAACCTGAGGAACAGAAAGAAAATACGGAATACCAAGATGATGCAGACACGCTTGCATCACTGTTGGTAATGCCTTACATGTTAGTCAATATCCTCTCCCTGAACACAAAACAAGCGGTCCTTTTTTGTCAGGATATAGACTTACAGGGTCTGATAGAAATACCACTATTTAGAACAGGGGTGGGCAAAATACAGCCTGTGGGCTGGATCTGGCCTGCCAGGCCATTCTATCCAGCTCGTGGGGCTCCTAAAAAATTTAATAAATATTCATTTTCTCCTGGCTACCTGTCAAAGATGACAGGAGCCAGGGGCAGTAGGATCCAGGGGGAGCTGGCAGCAGTGTGTGGGGGGGGCAGTGTGTGTGTTCATAGGGTAAGTCACCCCACCATACACATGTACCCACACCCACACCCCCTCACACTGCCATACACACAGACCTCCACACTTACACCCCCTCACACACACCAGCCACCCTTTGCCCACACAGCACCCCACAAGCCCCATACCCACCTATACCGCATATGCTCCCTCACCCCACAGCCATACTCCCACCCTATCCACCCCTCACAGACACACCCATAACCTCCCCCACACCCGATATACCCACACACCCACAAACCTATACCCACCCCCACCACAACATACAAGAGCAAGACTTCATTTAAGCTATTGTGCAGTCACCTCTGTGTACACTACACAAATGCATGTAAATCGGGACAAAAATATTTTTATAAAATCAAATTAATTAATCTTTTAGATGTTGGATTTTTAGAATATAATTTGGTATTTTTCTGGTTCCAAGATGGCAAAACCCCTTGCTGAAAGGAGTACTTCTAGGGGCAAGGGGAGGGACCTCTAGTAGCAAAGGTCAAGGGTTAGAGCATGGGACTTCCAGTCACAAGATGGCAACCACGGGGCAGGGCACCTGTCAGGGGCCAGGGCACCTGTCAAAGGGAAGGATGACCATGCGGTCATCAACAGCTTGCCAAAACTCGGTAAGTGGCCCTCTGCCCAAAATAATTGCCCATAACTGATTTAGAAGGTAGTAATAGGAACATTTCTGTGGAATGAGAAAATAGTGATTTCTTAGTCATGTAAAAATGTAGTAGATAGCAGAATCTGCATCACAAACTTCCCACTTCTGCTAAAGGAAAAGGATAATTTTCCATCTAAAAGGGAAAAACTGCCCTGTATGAACTTGCTTCCTAATATAACTCGCTGACTGGTAGGTGAAAGTGACTGCTAAACCACCAATTTCACTGGCCATGTAAAGATGCAACACACTTCCCCTCCCAGGAGGACAAACAGAAAACATTCACTAATCTCTTCCTCCTGTCCTCTAATGTTTACTAGTATTATATTAAAAAGATATAGCTAGGAAAAAATGCACACTACTCTTTTAGCTTCTCCCAATTTATAAAAGGAGGCTCTTTACCACTCATAGCTGTGGGACAAGACTAAAGACTCTTGAGTGATGAAGATATTTATGTGGGAATAGGCACATTAGGCTTAGCAGATAACACCCATTTGATGTGTGGCTGAGTTAATTTTCTCCTTTCTCAAAAGTACTGTTTCTTCACAGTCCTTTCAACTGTTGGCTAATGCTTTCTCTGTTTTAGATTTACACATTCAGGAGGGGAGGAGGGAAGGGAAAACAGGGATGGAAGACAACAATTTTGCATTTATTAAAAGGTGAAGCATATTTATGTAACTCAATTTTGTGAGGAAGGGGGCAGGGAATTGTAAGATACTTCCAGTGGTAGGCAAGGCTGGAGAACAGGCAAAACAAGAATGGCCTTACAGAAATTCCAAGATGTGCTCATATTATAGTACTTTTCTCTTTTTAATATCAGTAGTCCATAATTTCAGTCACCTACAATAAACAGCTTTTGACATTATAAAATGCCAGAAGTTTCTCTTCAGCGTTTAACTATAAAAATACCTGTTTACTGCTTTCTGTACTCTACTGAAACACATTTTAAGTTCACTACAAGTTTAACAGAAATGTGCATTGCACAAAGAGCTTTAAATTCATCACAAATAAAAACACAGGTTATCTGCCAAGTACTGAACTTTTAAGATCTTCTAACCATTATATGCTAAAATTCACACCAACTTCCTAAATACTGATTGCTTAAAACCTGGATCTCCCTATTACATAGCAAAAGAAAAACACAGCAATTAGATCAAATTAACAGCCTTATGCATGAAGATACAATGGACACACCTAGAAGGAGACAAAAATCAATGTAGTAAATTTATTTTTATCTATATCTATGGTAATACCAGTGAAAATTATAAATTGGTCAATACAAATTCCAGGCCATAGCAAATGGAATAAAGATGTTTTAAAGTATCAGAACACTGCAGTTCATCAGTACTTATATACATTTTATACTAAAACTTTATTGCATTTGAAAAACAAGAGAATACAATAATTTTACTGCAGCTACTCTCTAAACATCTATTTCATTTTGAAGTCACTTAAAAAAAATTCTTCAACACTCAAGACTACTTTGAATCCATGAAGTTTGCTCTTCTAGTTTCTGCTTGACTTCCTGAATGTGCCTGCAATATACTGGGGTATCAACAGAAACCCTACTGACTTGTGCTGGGGAAAGAAGATTATACAACTAACAGAGTCAGAGGGAACAGATCCTTGGGAAGTAATGCATTAAAAATGGCTTGTGTTTAATATTAAAGAGTACAGAGAGCCATGGAAAGAATATGGGAGGAAAAAAAGAAGAGAGAACTCAGCCTATTTAAAATGTCACTGCAAATGGAGAAAGTGAACTAACCCCCGCTGCATCCAGGTCTTATGTGAATTCCTAAAATGGGCCTTTTAAAAAAAAAAGGCCCCAAAAAACCCAAAACATTTCAACAGTAGAAGAGATTTGGTAGAGAGAGAAGGAGGAAAAGAGGAACTGCAGCAAATGAAATTACAATGAAGGTGGTTCATGTCAAATGCAGGCCCTCATTCAGATAAGCTCTGCTGCATTAATCACTATACAGTCTTGCATCAATATATCTTCACTTGGAATACAGAAGAGAGGGAAATTTATTCATCTTCTATAAAAAAAATGGGAGGATGAATTACATTTCCTTCTTCACCAAGTTCTTTATTTTTGGAACATACCTCATAACTCTTCAATTCCATTAGACAGGTAGTTGTGTAAACAACTTCTCATATGCATTGGAGAGGTGTTGCTTTAATTAGCTGCAACACTGCATATATTATATGAAAAAGAGTAAGATATCAGAAACAAAGTATCTGTGCAATAGGACTACTAAAGTGGTTTCATTGTAATCAGATGCCATTAGCATTGGACCTGAGAATTTTTCTTTCTTTCTTTTCAACAGCAAGATACACGGCAGTTTGTATTTTCTTCCCCTTTTGATTTTAAAATGCAAAGCAATTTATATTTGTGTTGGATAGTGAATCCAGGATTTTCTGGTATACTGGAAGTTTAAGTACAGATTCAGCTCCAGGTTTCCTCCTCCACCGCAGTTACATATAAACAACCTGCAGGCAAGCATGAGGTGACTGCTCAATTAACAAACCTTACTGTTGTTGAGGTTAGGCTGTTGTTCAGGACATTCAAAGAAAGCAAAAAAATAGATGCAGACATTTCTGACCTTGAATCTGTTCTAAAACTACTGATATAAAATGTTAGCACCTGGAAACTTAATCAGACCATAATGCAGTTAATAAACACCTTTTGTGCACAAAATAAATGGTTTAAAGATATAGCACCACTTGTTTTCAACACTAATAGTAGCCTGATCACAACCATTGTTTTTTGATCGTCTTCAGGAACTAGACAAAATTATTTGGACTGAAAAGACAAAAAAACCTGTTTTAATCTGCAAGATCACCTTTACTAGGATACAGTTGGCTCTTCTTTATAAACTGTTGAACCCTTCCTGCCTGTTAAGCAAGAGAACAGATTAAGCAAAAGCAGGAAGTTTACACACTTTTTCTTCTTAGCCAAGGGATAGCAGTGGCTTTTTTGGACTAGCTGGTTTTATTATATTTGTACCAACAATGAAATCCTGGGCTGGTTTTCACTGGAAACACCACATTTTCCATTATATCTTTCACTACAATGTGCATTTAGTCATTTCTGAAAAACCTACTTGGACTTGTTAATAAATGGTACCAACCAAACCAGTGCTTTTTTTTTTTTTTTTTTGAAATCCAAAATGTTTTTTGGAAATTGCTTTTTTCTTTCCTTAATTTACATTTATTCCAATTTGCCACGCTCTTCTAGGAAGCCATAATACCAGCCGTCACCCCATAAAGCTACGGTAATGGGCCTGGTTGTGTTCAGTCTCATTGGTTTTGGTTTCAACATCACTCCTTGCATTTATGTTTTCATCTGGCTCCACCACAACAATATTCAAGATCCTTACAATCTTTAATGGTACTCTAACCCAATTTTTACAGATGGGAAATTCAAACCTGGAAGCCACACAACTTGCCCACCATCACAAACCACAATCAAAGCAAAGCAGGCTAGTGCTATTTAGGGTGTGGCCTGCACCATTCCTTGTCTCTTGCTTGAGAAACAAATGGCCATAGAAAGAAGTTTTTTCAAAAAATTCAAAAATCACGATTTAAAACTGAGGGTAAATAGATTACTCCTAGACTCTACACATTAATCCTTTGTTGAAAACATAGACGCTAACGTTACAAAAATATGGAATTCCCTTTTGTAGTATTCTAGCGCGAAGGTGTTCAGACCCAGTCCAGGAAGCCATGTCATCCAGCATGCCAGGCTTCCCACAGATCCAAAAATTTGGTGGAGGAGAACTGGTAACAGCCTTAATTGCCACTCCCATACTGCTAAATTTCTGGACTCAGAGAACCTGGGAAGGTGGATAGCATGGCCCTGCATGCTAGATCAGCCACACAAGTCTGGGGCAGTCTGGGACAGAATGTGACCCAATCCAAGCACACAGGGCCAGGCTGGGGCAGCCAACAGCCCAATCTGGGCATACAGGGCCCAATCCCTCGCATGGTCCAACCCACAGACCAGCCCCCATGCCACTCATCCGGCCCACAGTTTAAGAAGAATACAACATCCAACACCATGAATGGAATCCTCTAATAATAAGCTGTTAATTGTACTGCAGTGGTGTTCAGGGGCCCTGATGTGCCAAACAGCATGCAAATGCAACCACCTGAAATAATAGGTCCCACAATGGTCACCAGATGGACTACTGCCTAGATTAAAAAGAAACAAAAAGCAATCTTGTGGCATTACTACTACTAGCTGAAAAAGGCACAGATGCCATTTTTGGGGTGTAAATTTGGCCCATGTTCCATTACTAGTAATCTATGATCATCAAGGGAAGTATGAAAAAACTACTTTCTTTTCTGAGGTTTAATCTGTAAATACATTTCCCTCTTGCCCACACCACAGAATTTGGTCAAGACAACTACTGTCAACCAGAACAAATCAACATACAGTATCACTGTAAACCTAGCAGAAAGAGAAAGTCTTCTGCACCTGATGAGTGCTTAGGTCCCATCAGTGCCCTTCTATCCTTGTTTTCACAGGCACATTCCCTCACCAAATTTTAAAACACAAGAGCAGACCAGATGCCAATGTATAAGAGACCCAGATTCAGAAAAGATTTGTGAGCCAGACAGACCTGTTGGTATTTAAGGCTGGAAACAGACATCTTCAGCAAGCCGCAATCAGCTGTACTGCCATATCACAGCACAGCTATTTGTGGGCCAGGGACATCTATAGATCTATAGAAGTCCCTGGTTCCTGCACCCGCCATGTTGGTGAGCGAGAGAATCTACTGCAGTTGCCATATTGACTTCTATGGATGACAGTCTAGAGCGGGGGGGGCCAACCTATGGCATGCATATCCCAAGTGGCATGAGCAGCCCCTGCACGTGGCATGCAGCAGATTAGGGAGGGTACAGGCAGCACAGTGGTAGATAGGGCAGGAACCAAAAAGCAGCAAACAGGGTAAAGGAAGGGGAGTGCAGTGTAGTGTCAATCAAGAAGGGAACAGTGCTTGATTTGTAGCACACCTGCCACAAAGGTTGGCCTCCACTGGTCTACAGATTTTAGTCTGGACTTAAATTCTCCCATCAAAGTAGGTTGATATTTCTTTCTCCCACACGCTGAGGGGGAAAAACAGCTTTATTTGGTGAAAATACAGTTTTATTCAGAACCATACAATTTTAAGAGTCAAAGAAAACTTATAAATCAAACATTTAGAGTTGCCCCCTCCAACCATTTTCTTTTTTCTAAATAGGAACCTTTACACCCATTTCAGGTGCTGTTGCACAGCACTTCTTCAGACAATACACTCAATCAGTGCTTGCCAGTTTCTGGCAATTTGCATTGCAACCCTTTTCTTTGTCACTCAGAATAATTCTTAAACAAAAATGTCTCTCTCATCCCCAGCCTTCTCAGAGTGTAGGAAAACTCCATTTAACTTCATATCCTGGGTTATAACCAGTGTTCCATAAAATGACAGAGACCTAACTTAATGTCATACTGATCAAGATCCATGTACATTTATAAAGTTACGTACAAACTCTTTACCGTGACAAGGTTCCCAGAATATGCAGCAACAAGGTCACATCCCACACAAGGTCTGGAGGTTTTATTTAAAATCTTCAGGCACAATGAATTATTTCACTCTTGAGCCACAAGCAAAAAAAAAAAAAAAAAAAAAGAAAAAGAAAAAGAAGAAAAAGAGCAGGCAGCACTGTTTGAATAAACTTAAGCAAGTGTAACCCTTACTTTTACTCAATTTTAAATGAATTGGTTTCCTGATTCTCAAGAATTGGACTAGAAAATCACGATCTTGCAGACTTCAGACTGGTGTGCTTACAGCACTGTTTCAATACAGCTTCTACTACAAGCTAGCTTACAGCACACATTAATATACAAGTTTCAAAAAAGATTGCTGTGCAAGAGGATGACTGACACACAAGAATCAGACTGGTTATATGCTATTGTGCAGTAATTCACTACCTGGCATGTAACTGTAACACTAACTCTTTTAAGACATTACATTGCCAAGTAATATTTTGCATTTAAAACTTTAACTGTAAATTCCTATCTGGGTGCCTGGAACTGCAGTACAGGCTTCAACAATAAGCAGCCCTCACTTCAGATTGCTAATTTACACCCTGCCAAGAGTGCTGGTGACCAAGAATGATTACCATCCAACATCTGCTCTGTATTTAGTCAAGCCAGCCAGCTCTCAGATACCGATTAGCATTCTGGTAAAGTCTCACAGCTTACATTGCATCCAAAAAAAAGTGTGACAACGCAGGCAAATAGGACGAAGCTTCCATGGAAAAGGCACATCTTAATCATCCTGAAGAGAAACAGCAATATGCTGCCTTTTTCAAACGACGAGGAAAGACATAAGAGTAGAGGAAGGAGCTGAAGTGTAGGCTAGATGAAGAACCCTGAATGACAGCTTTTCAGTAGCAGTTATACTGCTAATAGGCAGAGCTGGACCTATCCATCTGTCTGCAACACAAAAACGGGGGCTCAGAAAATAGTTTTTGAACCCAAACAAAAAGCTGATTAGATAGAAATAGAACTGATTAGACATTGAACCATAGTAATTATCATGATATGCAACAAAGCTTGTTATGCTTCCCAATTTGCTACCATCATCTTCATACAATAAAAAGGCACTCTTTGAATATGACAAAATAATCCAACAGCATAAGGAACTATCAGGTAGTACTTGTGAACCTAGCAGAGACTACTGAAGTGTAGTAGCAGGCAACATCTATGGTAGGGTAGGGGCAGGCAATTGTTTTGGGTGGATGGCCGCTTACTGAGTTTTGGTAAGCTGTTGAGTGCCACATAGGTTGTCCCTTGACTGGTGCCCTGCCCCTCGGTCACCATCTTGTGACTGGAGGTCCCGCCCCTAACCCCTGACCTTTGCCACCAGAAGTCCCTCCCCTTGCCCCCAGAAATAGTCCTTTCTGCAAGGGGCTTTGCCATCTAGGAACCAGAAAAATACCAAGTTATACTCTAAAAATCAAATATCTACAACATTCATGAACTTAATTTCAAAAAATCTTTCTGTCCTAATTTACATGCATTTGTGTAGTGTACAGAGGTGATTGCACAGTAGCTTAAAATGAAGTCTTACTCTTGTATGTTGTGGAGGGGGTGCGTATAGGTTTGTGAGGGGCTGTGGGTGTGTGGGGCATGGGGGAGGGTGTGTGCGTGTTTGTGGGATGCTGTGTGTGGGGGGAGGGTGGCTGGAGTGTGTGAGGGGGTGTGACTGTGGGGGTCTGTGTGTGGGATGCACCCTATGAACACACACGCTCACACTCTGCTCCCCCCTGCCACCAGAGCTGTCCCTAGGGG
>NW_017728951.1:41314787-41320646 GCF_001723895.1 Crocodylus porosus | reverse complement strand
CTAATGACTGTTCCTGCTCCACACACACACACACACACACACACACACACACACACACTCTCCGTTTCTGCCCCTTCCCCCCCACACACACTGCCCCTCCCTACACACAGCCACTGTATTTGTGTGTGTGCACGTCCGTTCAAACATTATAAAAGCCTTAGTCTGTCTGTCCATAATGCTTTATTCACACTCTGATTGGCTGACTGAAACAGCCAGAGTGCTCCACAAACATTTGATGGGAGATGGCATGGCAGAGCACTGCCATGACAGTGAAGCAGCAGTGAATGCTGTTCAAAGCATGGGGGAGGCAAGGCCAGCCTTGGCTCCTCCGCCCCGTTCTCTTCAAGCAACACCAAGGACGAGAAGTGGGGGTGGGACCAGATGCGGGGGGATGCAGAGCCACCGAGCCCCGACAAAAGTCGGCGGGGGGGAGGAAGGGAGGGGGAGGGCACAGTGGCAGCTCTCTGACAACCCCGGGGGGCGGGAGCGGCCCCCTCCCCCAACCGAATGAGAAGAAGAAGCAGGGCTGAATGCAGGACTCTGTCCCTGCTCACCAGGATGGGAAGAAGCATGCCACTGCTGCCCCGCCACCTCCAGGCCCCAGCAAAAGCTGGCAGGGAGGGGAGGGGAGAGGGTGACAGCCCTACCAACAGCTGGAAGAGAGGGAGGAAGGGAGTGGGGAGGGGTAGACAGAGTCCAGGGGTGGGGGGGAGTGGCACCAGACCAGAAGCAGCAGGTGAAGGGGGGAACAGGCCCTGACCCAAAGGGAAGGTAGGGTGGGAATGGGCCAGGGCAAGGGGGCAGAGCAGATCCAGACCTGGAATACAGGGGAGGGGAGGGGAGGGCCGGACCCGGCCCCCGCATCATTCTTGACGGGCAATGGTCTAGTGTGT
Organism: Crocodylus porosus; assembly: GCF_001723895.1. Classification (NCBI taxonomy): domain Eukaryota; kingdom Metazoa; phylum Chordata; order Crocodylia; family Crocodylidae; genus Crocodylus; species Crocodylus porosus. Next base: position 41,319,753 of record NW_017728951.1, on the reverse strand, counting down.
ATACATATATACACACATTTTCCATCTATAGGATCTAATTAAATGCATCTGCGACACTGCAAACCACGTATATGCACTCATCTGGATATGCCCATTGGGATTACTTAGGGGCTAAAGCAGCTTTCTTTTTAACTTGGGCCAGGGTTCTCAGCACCAAGGCCTGTGTGTATCTATATACCTACATCTTTATTAGTCCCCATCAACTGTTACACTGGGGAAAGCAGCAGCAGCGGGCAGGCAGTTAGTGAGTGCAAGCCCTTTGTTAGCAACAAAAGTGAGACCAAGGATCTTTTTCTTTAAATTTTTAGGGTAGAGTCCTCTGGAATTCATTCTGTTGTGGGGTGGGAGAAGAGTTAGGTGTGGTTTTGGGGAAGGAGGATGACAGCCACAGCCCCTCTGTCAGAAAGGGGGTGAAAGCTTGGAAGGGATATTAGGATAGATCTACCCTAAGATTGAGGCAGGGTAGTGGGACTGGGCAGACCGGAACTGGAAGATGGGGTAAGAAAAGGGCTTCTTGTAACTAGATGTGAGTGGTGGTTGGGAGATGTGGTTGAAACTGGCAGGAGGGTTGGCTTGTGTGAAGATTTAGGCAGAGTGGCAGTGGTTGTGTGGAACTGGAGCTCTCAGGTTTGGGGGTGTTTGAGGAGTCCTTTCTGCAGTTTGTTTATCTGAAGCCTTTTGGCTGCAGCAGCATATATATAGATTTTGACTCCTCTCATGACTAACTGCACATAAAACATCAAATTCCTTAGCTAGTTTCTTCTTTGCACTGTCGTTTAAAAAAAAAAAAATCTCAGGATTATTTACATACTTTACAGGAAGATTTGGCTTCTGAAGTACCATCTTAGTATACTGATAAAAACTACACTTGAGTTCAACTTTTTACTTACTAGATTTATACCTGTAGACCTGAAAATCACCTCTTATGAAACAGGAGCCCATTTCAGTTACTTGCCTTAACTGCATAATATTACTATTAGTTTTAATGCAAATGTTAAAGCTTTATTCTTGAAGCTTTAATCTGATCTCACACCATTCCTAAGGAACCTGTTGAGCTATATGTTGTTCTGGTGTTACTGAACACATACATATAGCAACTGTACTTGGTAACCCCATGAATCTCTGTAGGCAGCTTCAGAGATTAGTATTCATATCCTGAAGGTATGGTAGGGTGGCAACACCTTAGAGATTAACTGGTTCAAAGAGGCATAAGCTTTCACAGGCAACAACCTACTTTGTCAAATACTAAAAATGGGATTCTTTTTCATAGCCCATGATACTGCTACTGATGTGGCATCAAATTATCCAACACAATGCAGACTCTGGGACTGGATTCACAATATAACCTATTACTGTCATGGGGGGGGGGGCAAGTGGTGTTACCACCCCAGGCGCCGAAGCAAAGGGTGGTTAACAGGCACTGCCCAGCCAGAGCAGGGCACAGGACAGAACCATAAGCAGCCTGTTTTGGGGGGAGAGGGGGGTGAGGGGACAGAGGAAGGGTTGGCAGTGGAAGGTCAGAGCTAAAGGGGCTCATCCCCCCTAAACATGGGGCAGCGGGTAGGTCTTCAAGGCATCCTGGCTGCAGGCTCCCAGTGGCTGCAACAGGGTTGAGGAGGGGCGTGCACGCAGCCAGGATCACAGCCTGGCATGTGGATCACTGGCTACCAGGCATGGCAGGCAAGTAGCAGTCTATTCTGTGAAGGGGATGGAGTTTGGGGGAGGGGGCAGATCAAGGCCCCCACATTGAGGGAGGGAGTAGGGCAGGGTTGTAGGACAAATCAGACCCTGGGCAGCTCTTTCAGGGGCAATGGGGGGCTCCCAATGCTGTGCAAACCCCAGCCCGGGGGGGGGGGTACGTGCCCACCTGATCTGTGCACAGGTCAGAAGTGGCTGCCACTGCGCACTGGGGTCTGTGCCCCGCTGCAGCTGCCTTAAGAGCCCCGTGACACCTCGTCCATCCTGCCACCAGGCGGGCAAAGGGTGCTGCGCAGCCCAACGGCAGAAGACAGATGGGGAGCGGCACATGCCCCCTGGGTCTCCTCCCAGGCTCTGATTTTTCCACCACCCAGCCCAGCTGGGGCTCATTCACCCCAGCCCTTGCCCCTGCCTCACTCCCTCCCTCACCACAGGGGCCTTGATCTACCCCCCGCCCCATGACCCTTCTCCCTTCCCCCACAGACTCACCTGCTGGAGAGGGGGTGGTGCATGTGCAAACTTGTGTCTGCTCAGCCCCCTCCAAATAACCTTTTCTCCCTCCAACCATGAAGGATGGCTCCCACCACTGTGTGCCTCCTTGGCAAGCATGAAGGGGCGTGAGCCCCATGGATCTGTGCACAGGCTGCCACTGGGGGCTTTGCCCAGGCACCAAACTTTGTTGCTACAACACTGTAACATATTGCTTCAGGGAAGCTACCTGTATGGGGTCAAACTATCCAATATATTGAAGCCTCTGGGACTGAATGCAAGGTATAACCAATACCTTCATAACAAAAGCCTTACAGCAGACATTAAAGTTGTAACTATCTTATGTTTTAAAGAGTCTAAGACACTGTTGTTTTGAAATGAACATTCTCAACTTGTTATTTCAACCCCTGGCACCAACAAAATCAGAACCTACCAAATAAAACTCAACTCAGAGCAGGGCAAGCTTGCTTTGAGGCCTAATTCAAAGTGATCAGTTTGCACAAAACTCAAGTATCAGTATGTTTTCTAAACCTAGCAAATATCCTGTTTACAAATGACATCTGGAAGTTTGGCTTGGTCATAGTAACAAAATGATTAAATATTGATGCTGGGAGCAGAGGACCATACATAAGTTAAGAACACCTTTTCCCCTGCAATACAATCAGTGTAATGACAAAGAGGGGAAAAAAAAAAAAAAAAGAGTTGGCCAGATAACAAAACCACCAGATTGGAGTGACAAGTATTCTTGTATTCTTTTTGCTGAAACAAAGTGTCAAGGATAGCCAAATGTTCAGACATTAGCAGCAGTGGAAAACAGTCCTACAGAGTAAGAAACGGAAAGTTTTACCCTGAAGTAGAAGCCTTGTAGTCTCATATTACTAGCTGACCAAGATTAATTCTATAATAAAAACAGTGTTTTGTTTTCCCTACAAGCGTCCCACTGCAAATGAGGTGAATCAGAGTTTACAAATACATAGTAATGTTTAGTGCTTCTACAGAGGCTAGTTTAAAGAACTCAGAGCTTTATAAAGGCTAGTTGATTGGGACTCAATATCTCTGAGTTAAGTAACCATTTTTAAGAAAGAAGTTAAGTTTCCAATTACGCCAAAAAAAAAAAATACGTAAATCCCACCCCTGGATTGTGAGAAGATAAGCAGAGAGGGGTGGAACCACTCCAAGCCCAGGAAAATCAGGCCCAGAGAGCTGGGTTGAACTACAGCCCCTCAAGTAGACTGCTTTGAGGGCTAGCAGGATGGGAAGTGGGAAAGAGGAGCTGCAACATGGGAGCTATTTTCCCCAGAGCCAAGTGGAAGGAGAAGATGAGAGGCCTTGCTCCCAGATATGTTCCAGGCACCATTAAAAAGAGGTCCCAGGGAGACTGTGAAGGAGCCTGGTCTGAGTGCAGCTGAGAGAAGGATCAACTTCCTCACCGAGGAGACCCAGCAGAGAGACAAGCTGACTGCTGCAACAGAGCAGGGCCTGAGTGAGTTGCACTGAAAAGGCTGAAGAATAGGGCTGTGCAAATAGGGAAGTATTCAACTCAGATTTGAATTCAGCCGATTCGGAGGACAGTGATTTGTTTCAGAGATTCGGATCGCTGTCCTGAATTGCTTCAGCCAAATCAGCTTCAGAAGATTTGGCACTGATTCAGGTGGCTCCCCCAGCTGTGCCAGCCTCTCCCCGGGTGTGGGGTGCTATGGGACAAGTCCCCATGGATGCCCTGCCCAGCCTCATCCCCCACCTGGCCCTAAGCTTAGTCCCGGCACTTTAAAAAAAAAAAAAGCCCCAGCCTCACCGGCTGCAGGAGCAGTGATTGAGGCCTCTGAGGGCCCATGGCAGAGCACCACCCCCCACCCCTGGGACAGCGTGGAGCAGTGGGGATTGCCCCCCTCCCCCCCCCAATCTGGCACCCACACAGCAGCTGTCACATCGCATGGGTGCAGCGCAGCTCGGCAGGGAGCCACACGCTATCTGGGAGCTGAGGCTGAGCAGTGCCGGGCTCTGGCTGACTACTGGAGTTGCCCCAGCTCCCAGACAGCACACGGTGACCTGCTGAGCCATGCTGCACACGTGCCATGGGAAAACTCCCACGTGGGTGCCAAGCGGGAAGGGGGGCTCCTCGCTGGCTCCACTGACCCACACTGCATGGGGGGGCTCTGCCATAAGCCCCCTTCCACCTGGAGCAAGCTGTGCCTGCATCCCATCCCCCTTGCCCCAGCTGGGCAAACAGCAGCAGGGCAGAGCCCCCGCTCTCAGCACTCCTGAATCTTACACCCCCCTCCCCAAGTAACATGTCTCCCACCCTGGCTGGGCAGCTTGACCCAGCCCCAATCCCTCCCTCCCCCACACCCCTTCCTTCCTCAACCCCAACAGACTTACCAGGTGTAGGCAGCTGTCAGTTGTCTGTTTAGTCTATGGCCAAATCTTTTCCAAATTGATTCAGCGCTTTTACTTGGTCTCCCAATTTGATCCGGATTTGGAGATTTGGTCTCCGAATCAGGGCAAATCTCCTCCAAACTGAATCAGCTACTGAAGCTCTGCACAGCTCTACTACAGAAATTAATGCAGGCAGAGTGATGGCAGAGCAATGAAAGTACTTGTTCCATCTGAAACAGCTGTGGCTGTGCACAGGGTGAAGTCGCACACAGAAGCGTCCTTGTGAGACTGTTGGAGTTGGGGTTTCATAGTTTCTAGGGTCAGAAGGGACCTGAGTAGATCATCTAGTCCGACCCCCTGCCATGGCAGGAAAGAGTACTGGGGTCAAACGACCCCAGCAAGG
>NW_017728951.1:41308320-41314297 GCF_001723895.1 Crocodylus porosus | reverse complement strand
CATTCTAGATGCTGCAAAAAGCAGTCAGAACTGAATCCAGTGCTCATGAATCTGTTCTTATTGAAGCCTTTCCCCCCACCTCTGGCTGCTCAGATTGCTAGTACCTGGGAGTTATTTTAGATGACTTCAGTCTTCAGCTGACAGCTGTCATTTGAAAGAAGCTGTGTTTTCTGGTTCAAAGCTAACCAAAGCTTCTGGTGTCCAGTGCCAACATCAAGATCAAGATGGGATGCAAGGCAGGGTGGGAAAGAGAATGCACATAGGACCATGGTAGTAAGCAGGTAAGGAATTTCCTCTTAATTAGAGAAGCACTTTCTATTTATTATTAATTTAGCCTCCGTTAATGAAGAGTAAAATCATTTAAATACGACTTTCTCCACCAACCCAGACAAGGTGTGATTTTCTCACCAAGCTACCAAGAATGGTCAGTCACAGATTGTGATCTTGACTATTAAAATAGTAATTTTGGTCTAATTTGGTTAAAGCAGCCAACATGTTCTCCACACCAATGTGACAGCATTAAAAAAAAAAAAAAAAGTTTCCCATCATCTCATTAAAAGTTAATTGCAGGATAAACACCATCACAGAATACTAAGCACTTTTAGATGTCTCTATGAACAGCAAGTGCATTTTGCAAGACTGTTCTCTATCCTCAGAAAATAAAGCTTTCCACTTTTTATTTACTTCCAAATTTAACTGAAGACTGCCTTAAACTAAACTAATCTGTACCTTGTTTGCACTGTTAAGGAAATCAAGACAACCTTGGAATTTTCATACATATTTTACAATCTCCCATTCATCAGCACCAAAAGTCGACCCCATTCTAAAACTTGCAAAAAACAGTGAAACAGGAGGACAACTGCAGTTTTCCAGACAGTCTAAACTGGTATACACAAGGATGTTCAAATGTAACCAAACTGCAAACTAGCCAAGGAAATATTTTGTTGATTCCTCTCTTACTCATCTTCACTAATGTACAATGTGTCTCTGAGTACTGTGATTAAGCATATTTGCTCAAATCAAACTATTGTAGATTTTTATATAGTTAAATATAACACAAATACTTCCAACCACAAAACAAACGATACACATTAGCGAGGAATAAGACATGAACGTAATCTTATCCAATAAGAAGAATATAACCTGTCAGGCATTAATGATATCCCAGCCCTAAAACTTCTTGTTTTTACCATTAGAGACAGAACCTATGCTGTTTTGTGCACAAAAATAGCCATTTTGACCCCAGTGTCAAAGCTTCAATATACATAACAAGAAAAGGAAGGGGGGGAACCCCACCATGATAGTGTTAGAATTTGTCAAATGAAATAAGAGTTGTGGAATAGGAGTCAGACACAAGGATTTCCATATCTTGGAGGAAGTTTAGATTTTTTAAATAATAACCTTTAATTAATCCAGGGGTCAGGAACGTTTTTGAGCAGAGTTCCAAAAATACCCCAACCTCAACTTGTTAGATGTGGGTATGCCTGGGGCGGACAGTGGGGGAGCCACGAGGGGCCCCATCCTTGTTGTGTCAGTGCAGCCCTGGCCCCTTATCTGCTGTCTGCACTGAGGTGCAAATGCACCTGGCACCAGCAACGAGCCAGGACTCCACAGATGTTGGTGCAGCAGCTTGCCACAGCCAGCCCCAGCAGAATGTTTTCATCACAAATTTGCTTGTTCAGCAGTGGTAATAAAGGAGGAGCACAAGTAAGCATAATACTTAATGGATTCTTTCTTCACTTTCTTAGGTACCCACTACTCTGTCTTCACATCAGCATACTGAGCAAAGGGTTCACACTGTATTTAAATAAATGTCCTGAAGATGCTCAAAAATTACATATTAGCCCAGCTTTCCAAAAGGTATACAAATTTCTTCTATGGGTCATTGTAGGTAAGAGGCGTCCAAAGTTATCAGAGGGAGCCAAGGCTGCGGTAGGAACCACATTTGATAGCTATTTCAAACCCAGGTAACATAGCATCAGCTACAAGATGCACAGAAATAAAATTAAAAGGAGGTGCTGGGGTCACCTGGATGGTCATGTGGCAATGCAAAGATTTAACATTCAGTTGATGAGAATTCATCCATCTCTCAGACTTGAAGTATTTCAAGTGATAGATAGAAAGGAGCATGTTGCTATGTAATCAGCTGCATACCTTTTCAATAGCAGGACTGACTCTCACTTCAGATTGGGAGCATATTGTACTGAGTGATTACATACCTGCAGATTACCCTAACAAGAAAGAACAGTCAGTGGAATGGTGTGACCAGTTGCCCATGCTCATCCTAAAACCCCAGAGGAAAACAAAGCCTTTTCTTGGATTTGCAAGAAACTATCACCTGATCTCATTAGAAAAGATGACCTAGGATCTGTTGCAAAGCTTTAAGCTAGGATTACTATATTTCCAGTACCAAAAAACAGGACACCTGTGAGGGGAAGGGGCATATGATCACGGGGGGGGACACGCAATGATATACCAGTGCCCTGCCTCTGCCCCTCACTCCTAAACCCCTGCCCCACCCCAGCCCTCCCAGCCCCACTTCACACTCAACCCACAGCCTGCTGCCTCCCAGTGCTGCAAGTGCCCCTCACTCCCGACCTGCAACTCCACGCTCACCATCCCAGCTGATGCCCCGCACTCCGGACCCACAGCCCCCTGCCCCCCAACCCAGCCAGTGCCCGTCACTCTGGACCCACAGCTCTGCTGGTGCCCCTCGTTCCTGAGCTGCAGCACCCTGCCCCCCAGCCCTGCTGCCCAAACAGCTCCTGTGTTGCACACGTGCGTACACACACACTGTCTCTTTACAGGGGCCTGCGTGGGGAGCATGTGACCCCCAACAGCCAATCACCCTGACCACTGCTCCCAGCCCCAAGCAGCAGCCCACAAAAGCAGAGGAAAAAGCAAAAACCTGGATGTTTGCTCTCGTTTTAAACACCTGCCCGAACATGAGGACAGAGGCCAAAAAAAGGATGTCTGAGAAAACCCGGATGTATGGTAACCCTATTTAAGCAGAACGATTACTTTCTAAGCCAATCTGTGGTTGTTTGAATGCTGGATATAGAATTCAAGGAAACCCTTATGTGACTCCAGATCTGTTTGGGACAATTTGTAACTAAAATCACTGCAATGTTGATACTGCAGTTCTCTTGCAGCAAAATGTGTTATGGCTCATAAAAGACTCATTGCACTGGTAAAAGGGCAGCTTAACCTGACACAAACATGTCCTGTTCCCAGGCCAGTTTATAATTCTTACAGGCCAATGCTTTTTTGGCTGTTATTACAGAATATTTAAGGGAAAATAAATTAAAATACAGTCCATTCATCACAAATTCACCTTACTGCTTTCTTTGCACGAAAAGGTTACTTTTATTGTTTAAACAAGACATGGAGCTGTTCCCTAATAAAGCCTCTATACACCTAATGATAAATGCCAAAGAAGATTATCCGTTCGCAGCAATTAAAATCCCTGGAAGGAAAGGAAAGCTCTGTATCAAAGCAAATTACTTGTTATTGATCAAGAGAACAAATGATGAGACAGACTATCCATATAGGAGCAGGGGCACAATTAAACAAGGAAGACAAGATCATGGGCAGCAGCAGATGTGCACTATTAAACAGCACACAGCCCTCTGTTTACATTCTTCACTTGATCATGGCCTTGAAGCATTAAAAAAAAAAAAAAATCAGCTATTTTCTCTTTTCTATACCTGACTCCTCTTGAGAACTTTTGAATAGACTTATTTCAGACAAGTCAATTGATTAAATCCCTTATGAGCTTTTTAATTTGAGGCTAGGGTACAAAAATTTAGTGCCTGGATAATGGTGCATTACACTTCAGCACTTGCAACTGGGATGTTGCCAAGCAGATATGTGCCTGAATTAGATTTTTATATTTACAAGATCATTTGAAACCAAAGCTTTACCAAAATACTAGCAGACTATAGTCTAAAAGAAGTCACAAACAAGTTCCCTGTGACAAACCCCACTTGTCAACCGTCTGGCTTTGAACTATCATTGCAAGAGTGGTCCCCGCTAAAGAGGCTCAGGACAGGCCAGGGCCCCTGTGCAGCCAACCCTCACTGCTGGGGCCTCAGTGCTAAACCATCATGCACTTTTGGGAAGATGCAAACAATGCTGCACATCACCGAGGAGTGTCTTGTCTACAAACTAAGAGGTAGACTAATAAACTTTGAACTCAGTTAATGAGAAAGCTATTGCTTAGCTTCACAGATTTGCATTCGCTAAATAAACGCACCAAAATTTTTAAATATCTACAGCTAAGATTAGAGAGAAAGCCAGCCAGACTATTTCTCTTTATACAGCCATACTTGGAAGCAGGATCACAGTATATGACTCAGAGTATAAATGTAGTGGCTGTATCCCAAAAAAGGTCAAGTGTCAGCAATTAGGGGGAGGAAATGCACCATAAAATGAGGAAACATAGGTATGCATTTCAAAAGAATTAAGGATCTGGGAAAGATAGCACTTGAGAAAACACAAATTAAGTGTGGAACAGATAAGAAAAGGGTATTCCTGTCCAGTATTTTCACTAAGACATGGTCTATTTCTGTTTTTTTTATTCCAGCTGTCATTCCATCTATGCATGTGTTATTTATTAAGTGCCATAAGGCAGAGCTTCCAAACACCCAGGCTGTGGCCCGGTATGAGGCCACAAAGGGTTGGTTGCCAGTCTGCAGGAGAGTTGGCTGCCAGACCAGAAGTCCAGAAGTGACTGGCATACTGTGGACCACCAGCCAAACCTTTTTTATACTGAGTATAGAAGACATACCGAGTATAAAAAATGGTTGCTGCTGCTATGCAGTAAGCAAGTCACTTCTGGACTGCAGTGTGCTGGTCCATTGTTAATTCCAGTCTGTGGACTGGTGTGCAGTCATTTCTGGTCCATGGTAACTTCCAGCCCGCAGGTTGCCAGTCGGAGATCTAAACAGGTTGGGAACCTCTGCCGTACAGCATACAAGTGTTCCATGACTAAGACATTCTTCAGGATAGCGATAGTGCATGTAATAATATGGTGCATGTTAAAAATCACAAAGGACTACAATGCAATTGAGAACTAAAGTTTGGGAACAATGCACAAGATTCTTACAATGAACAAAACAAGAAAGATATGACAAGCAAACTATGCTGTAATTACACAATATATGAACATTAAAAAAATGCTCCATTCCAGTGGTTCTCAACCTTTTCAGTATTAAGGAACCCCTCAGAAAATGCCAACTCATGACTTTCACTCATTTTTTGACTGTGGAAAACAGCAGTTCTTCCATTGCAAAGAACTCAGAAAGACCACAGAAAGGTCTTTGTGGAATGTTTTTTCTGTTTTGATACCCTGGATTCTCATGCAAAATCTGTAGTCTTACCATGTGAATCACAACATGTAGGTGTTTGCATACCTAATAGTCTTAATATTACATGGCACCCTGCAGCATTTTTAACAGGACCTCACATGATGGCACTCTAGTTTGGGATGGGGGGAAGAAACAAAGACAAAAAAAACTTCTCTATGCAATAGCAGATGAACTGAAGTAAGCAGCCACAAACCTTTATTTCCCCAAGATGATCTAGGCTTTGGCCAGTTCCCTTCCTAAAAGCAGAATAAGTGGAAAACTGGACAAAAAAACCATAAAAAATGCACACAAGCTAAATTAATATAATCACATTTACAACACAAGAAAACAAAAACAGATAATTTCATTTCAGCCAATTTACATTTTTAAACAATCACTGTTTAAATAACATGTTAATACCATGTTTGCCAGCACATTAAAAAAAACAAAAACAAACATTTATTTTCCCCACACTTCCCACTATACAGGAGGGACAGGATAGGAAGGAAAGGTGGAGGAGTAGCACTCTACATCAAGGAGGAATATACTTCCTCGTTAATTAGCAAGGGGGTAGAGGGGGGGCACTCTGAGGTGCTCTGGGTTAGAGTAAAAGGCAGTCCAGGGGAGAG
>NW_017728951.1:41288744-41308309 GCF_001723895.1 Crocodylus porosus | reverse complement strand
ACAGAACACCCCTTTGTGTGTCTGTCACTTTAAGGGCTGGAGCAGGGGGCCAGTTTGAAGAACTCTGCTATAAGAGATCAGAGCAGTTTGTGCTCAGCTGCCTGGGGAGTAACATCACCCAGGGGAGCTTCTGCTCCAGGAATATCTTGGAGGTAAGGGTAAGGCTATGGGGAAGGAAGGGGCTCATTGGTCCTGGGCACGACCTAAAACTGCACCCTGCTGGGACAGGGAAGCCTGGTGGGCCTGCCTGTGGTGGGGCAGGACAACCTAAATACCAGGACTGAGAACCTACCTGGTGTAAGGTGGGTCAGAGTGCCTAACCCTTGCCCTCACCTTTGGGTGGCTTATTAGGAGAGTTGCAAGGGCCAGGTAAACTTAGGAGAAGCACCCGATGCCCATGGGGTGCTGGACCCTGGAGGAGTGCCAGGCATGCTCAAAGAGGAGTGAGCACCTGACCCTAAGGGGGTGTGTGCCCGTCTGGTCTCAAGTATCTGCTCACATGCCACCCTGCCATGTGCACCTGGTGTTAGGCGCTGCATGGGCTTCTGTCACCCCTGGAGGGGTCCTCAATAACCCTGGGGAAAGCCTGAAAAGTCACCTGCCACAACTTTAATTGAACCTTCAGTAGCGAGTTCCCCTGTTAAGGACTCTCCCAGGTTGGCCACACCACTTGACGAGAATTCGTGGGGCTCTGCCTTCCCTACACCCCTTCCATATGTCAGCCTCCAAGACGAGCCACTTGGGCTTGGTGCAGCTTGCTCTCTGGTCCCCTCAATCCCTGCTCTTCACATCACCTGGGCTACAATTGGCTCCTTCCTGTCACTGTACTGTATGGGGAACCGGGTTTGCTTGGGCTCCTAGTGTTTTTTCAGTGGCCAGCCAGCTGCTTGTCATGGTTCCAAGGCTGCTCTAGTTCTTGGAGCATTGCCCATGTTCCAATGTTCCAGCCCCTCCGCCTCAGGACCCTTCTGTGCCATCTCCCGCCAAAAGAAGAGAGGAAAAAGGCAAGAGAAGAACAAAAAAGGAATCCAGTCACTAAAAAAAAAGGCTGAGGTGGGTAGGTTAGCAACTCTTCCTCCCTTGCAGCCCCAGTGCCTGAGGCTTTGCTCTGGTTCCTCTCCCCTGTCGAGGATCTCTCTTGCTCCCCAGTAGCCTGATCTGATCCCCCACCGCACACCAGTGCTGGCTGCGCTTGGCATGGAAAGCACTTTCCCCGTCAGCCATTTCCACTGCTCTCCTGGTACTGGCTTTTATTCTGGCCAAGCAGCATGCTGTGATAACATAATCTGCTCATGCCAGCTCCAGCCAGAAATAAGCGTGGTTCATGAACCATGAAGGTGTTTCCTCCCGGCACAGCTTGTCCTGCACTCAGTGGCCTAAAACTGGTATGGTTGCGCAGGTTTCGGGGCTTTTCTTGTAGGGGCGGGTCACCCCCATCCCCAGTCCCACCATGGGGAGTATTTCCTGTCCCCCAATGACTGTTGCCTTGGGACAGGGTATAAGACCTTGGGCCCTGAGAGTGGTGGGGCAGAGTTGTGGGGCCAGTTAAGCTCAGGGAGAAGTGGCTGAGTCCCAAGGGGGTGGAAGACCCCATGCCCCAGTGTAAGGGGTAGAGCTGTGGCCCAAGAGGGGCCCGTAGTGGTCTGATGAGGGGCCAGGGGCAAAGTAGGCCTATAGTTAAGTAACTGCTCAGTTCCTTTTGGGTGAAGGTCACGGGAGAGGCCCAAAAAACTGTGCCAGGACTGACCAAGGGGTGGAGAGAAAAGCCTGAGGATCTCCTTGAGTAGGGCAGAATAAATGTGGCCTGGATAGGCAGTATGCAAGAGACCGGATGAGCGCCAGTGGAGTGCAAGAGGCCCCGGGGGGGCGGGGGGGATCTGTGGCCCCAAAGAGGCAGTATTGTAAAGATCCAACCATGTGCCCAGTTTGGCATGGCTTGAGCTGAAGTATCATCACAATTTAACATCAGGGAGGGATGGGATACACAGAGGTGGTAGGAGTGCGTACTTAGCACCCATGTCATTTGGGTGCACGGAAGGGCAGCCTCCCGCTTACTTTAACATCACAATCATTTATCAACACAGCGTGGCAGATGAACAAAGCAGGAGGTTTAACCAGAGACAAGGGTGGGGCCATACTATTACCAGGCCTGGAAGGTGCCTTTGTCACAATACCAAAGTCGAGCTAGAAGGGGAAAAAACCTATAATCCACATGTAGCATCTTGATTCACATTTCATACTTGGAATTCTGCGACTAAGACATTCTGAACAGTCTTCTTAAAATCTAGCTCCTCATAGTGCACTTGATGTAACATTCTTTAAAAGAATCATGTGTCTAAAGTTTAATAGCATTTATGAATTTTAAAAACACTAAGTTTTGGGGGAGTTGGGTTTTTTTTGACAAAGTATTGGGTAATATACATGCAAGACTCTTTGGTAAATCTGGTATCTTTTATTAGACTAACTAAAATAGTTGGAAAAATTCTTTTTTGCAAGTTGTCAGGTACAAACATTTAGGGTATTATCAAACAACATCAAATATTAAAGAAACCTCAAGTCTTCTCTTCCCTTACTAGCAACTCACCTCAAACATCATATGAACATAACAACCACTCTCCTACACCCTACAGTGACTCAGTTATAAACAAAGCTTAGACCTCCTCCACAAGTCGAAGTTTACAAATATATTTTAAAAGAAATTTCCTGTAATCTTGTTTGAACTAAGATTAACAGGTTCTTTGTAATATGGGTAGTATATCACAAACTGTCAGCATTTAAAATTGCTTAATCCAGCCAGCCACGTTATCAGTTGTTGAGATAATATTCCATCTCAATGCTTAAAAGCAAGGTTGGAAACAATCACTAATGGGGACTGGGGAGTTAAGGACAGTTGCAAGTCAAAAATACAAAACAAAAGATTCCTTTCAGAGAAGGCAGCAAAGACGAGTAATAATGAAGCCACAAAACATCATCAGCAGAACAAAAGATTCTTCTATTCAGATGGATTGATTTATTTCCTCTTTAAAAATCGCTCCTAACTCATGAAAGCAAGACACCAATTACATACTGATGTATGGCTGCATTACCGCAAGACTGCTTTCTCTTCCTGACTATCCATCTAAAAGTCTCATCAAGTAAAATTATAAACTTACTTGATCAGAACAAATGTCCACTATTTACAAAGAAGGTCTGAAATTCCTCTGAATCATGAAAAAAAATTGCAGATACACCGAAGTAAAACAGATGTTTTGTCCCCTTTCTGAATAGAATAGTCTCAAGAACAGATGGCCTTGCCTCTAAAGTTATTTTTTTATCACTTGACATCAATTGTTCCATCATATATATCTTCTCAAATACGAGATATAAAAAAAATACAAAAATGGGAAAGGTCTTCATCTTATTAGCTAATTAGGACTCCTTCAACGCTCTAAGTTACTTGTCATTTGGTTATAACTTTCAGAACACAACAGAGTCCAGATGGGCTGGCATAAGACTTTATTCCTTTTAACCTTTTAAAGCAAATAAGATTCTCCACCTTCTATAAACAAACAAGAATACTAAGCAATGCTGAGCTAGAAGATTGCATGAGTCCCTTCCTTACAGACCTAGCTATTGGAATACACCCATATTAGGATATTCTCAGTTCTCATTTTTGAACAAAAGTCTCAAGGCCTTATCTTAACAAAAACAACCTTTGAATTATCTGATTACAGTTCCCACGATTCCGTTCCCTAAGCTGCTCCCTCAGGTTTCCCCTTTGTGTATTAGTGGTAATTAACAAATAAATTATACAGTATGGGGGGAAAAAAAAGAAAGAGAAAGAGATTGTTTTGCACCCCCCCCCATTCATAACGGGTAGTTGCTAGTTTATTTTATATGAATAGTATGTGTATATAGACACACACACACAACCACACCTACATCTTTCCCTCTCCCTCAATTAGTGACTCAGCTTAGAAACTTTTTATTCACCGCTCTTAGGTTAAACTTTACCCAATCTAGATGTGATCAGTTAAAATTTCAAACTTTCCTTTGCAAAGCAATTAGTTAAGTAAGTATACCTGACCTTTATTCCCTGCATACTGGGCTTACCCTTAAGTTTAAAACTTTCAGTTGGGGTGCGCCGATAAAGACTTTTTTGGGCTGACGCCGATGGCCAATTTTTAACTAGCCATATTGGCCGATACCAATCCAATTGCCGCTATGCAGCCCAGCAGCTTGGAGAGCAGCATCCAGTTGGTAAGTCTGTTGTGGGAGAAGCAGCAAGGAGGGAGAGAAGAGGCATGGGGATGGGACAGATTGAGGCCCCCATGGTGAGGGAGAGAGTGGGGCTAGCGCTGGGGCAGGGGCTGCACAGCCGGGGTGTGCCAGGGCAGGGCACGGGACAGAGCCACAGCTGATCCGGGGAGTGTGTGGGGGGAGTGGCGGCTCCCACCGCTATAGGCACCCTGGAAGGGCATGGGGGGCATGTACTCCCTGAATGTGTGCACATGGTGAGGGCAGGCTACTGCTACAGGCTGGGACCAGGGGCGGCACTGGGCTCTTCCCAGCAAGGGGGACTGTGCCGGGGCTGCATCCAGGGCAGGTGGCAGCAACGTTGCTACAGGGGGGGCTACAGTGAATTTTTAGGTGGCTGCAGCCCCCCAGTAACCCGCTTCCAGGTGCTGCCACCACCTGCCCCAAGCACAGCCCAGCCCAGCCCAGCCCAGCCTAGCCCAGCCACCCTGCCAGGAAGAGCCTGGCACTACCCCTGGCCCCAGCCCGCCCCCACTCCAGACACAAATCTGGGGGCACATGCCCCCCATGCAATCCCAGGGTGCATGTAGCAGCAGAAGCCGCCTCCCCCCCACACTTCCTGGACAAGCCACTTGTGGTTCCGCCCCACACCTGCCCCAGCTGTGCAGCGCCTACTCCTGCCTCAGCATCAGCACCAGTTGGCTCCCTCCCTCACTGCTGGAGCCTCGGTCTGCCACCATCCATGCTCCTTCCCTCCCCCACACCCCTTCCTTCCACAGCTGGCTTACCAGCTGGACACTGCTCTCCACGCTGCAAGGCTGCGCTCCTGGATGCCTGCATGCTGTGCTTCGGCTGCGTACATGCACGCAGCATTTATCAGTAACATTAATCGAGCACACTGGCCAAAAAAAACCCCAATTGCCAGTAATGTCAATTTACCTTTTACTGGTGCTGATACAATATGGGACCAATGTATCAGTGCAACTCTACTTTCAATTTTATCATTTAAGTTCTCCAATTGCAAAGAAAATGCTATGAATGTCAACTACCTGCAGCACTGTAGATTGAAGCAAACAAACAGATGACAAATAAAGGGGTTTATCCTGCCTCAGATTTAGCATACCTGATATGAAATGACGCATTTCCATTACTGTCTCAGTTTCCCCCATGAAAGTACTATGCTCATATTTTTTCTCCAAAAATTATGCAGGAGCTTTGAGCACTGCACTGATGCACAACTTAAGTGTTCCAGCAAGTAACTTCTTGGATGTTTTGTCAAAGTTTGGCTTTGGGGATACGTTTTGCATGTTGTTCCAGGCCTGACATCTGCTAACAAAATACAGCACTGAAAAAGTAAACCTCGGTTCATTCACATTCCAGGGGACACAGACAATATCAAATGTTGGACATTTAACATGAAATAAGATGCCTTATTGGGGGCAGTTGTTTCATTTTACATATATAAATTTAGATCAGGAATTTGACCTCCTGGTGTTTGGTGTTAGTTTCACAATAACGTCTTATAATATCCCACCAGGGATCAGTCCCCACTGTTGATTGAGTTGCCTGTGACTCTTACACTATCAAATCACTAGAGATTCTGAACTTACAAAGCTTTCAATAATTGAAATATAATCCATCTTCCCAGTCAGTAAAACAAAACACCCTCCCCTACCATCTTCTCCACCCCACAAAGATCAGAAGTCCAATTAAGCAGGAACTCCATTTGAATCCTCCAGCAGGAAAAGGAACAGTAGACAGAGGCTTTATATGGGGTGATTTATGAACCATGGAAGATATTCATGTAAGAATACTTGTCTGCTGCACTGTGGTTACAATGCACAATATGGACTGTGTCTTGGGTAGTGCAACAAACACAACCTAGTAGTCAAGAAACTATGTAAGACTGCTCTTTGGCATAGGGACAGAAGAACTAAACCATCAGGGCTTCCCAAACTAATGCATTTTCAAAAACACTGTACAAATTGTGTGCTTTACTCAAATTTTTCAATCACTTCAGCAACAGTAGCTGTGACAGCCACATGAATTTTAAGCACAATGGCTTCTAGACTTGCTCTAACTGAGTCTAGGGAAGAGGACTCAAAATCCTGCTGTTGCTGGAGTTTTACCGGTGAAGTATAATGAAGCCCAGAGCTAGTCAAGGAAAAAACAAACAATCAAACCTATGATTACAGTGCTAGCAACTGCTGACAACCTGTGTATACAAGCATTCCCACTTTCAGAAAATGAAGAATACAGGCAGACTGCTGACCTCTACACTTAGAAGTTATACAAAAAAAAACAACATCAGGAATTGATAGAACTATTTTTCTATATTCATTCCCTAGTGTAGACAGGGTTCAGTGGAACACAGAGATAAGGCAACTCTTTTGAGGAATATCTCTGACTAGTACTGCCATTTCAGTTTATTCAGTCTTTTTCCAAGCATGCCAAAGATGGTCAAACGGAAAGAACAATACTTGTAAAACCACATTTCGCTAGCGGATACATATTTTTAAATAAAGGCTGAATGTATTCCAAAGCCATAGCCCAAAATTAAAGATTTGGCATTAATAGGCTAGGAGACTTGTTTTCCTTACTTTATCCAGGTAAAGCTCTTTCCACAGATGACTGCATTGCCAGACAATGTAAAATTAGCTCAGGGTTAAAACAAGCTTCAGATGTAAATTTCTCTATGAAAGGAAAATCTGAGTTTAACTGCATCATATATTCTGTGTTCCCTTCCTTAGACTTATATAACCAATTCCTTCACTCACAATGCTAATATAATAAAAGCCTTAGTGTGTGTGTGTGTGTGTGTGTGTCTGTCTGTCTGTCTGTCTGTCTGTCCCTAACGCTTCATTCGTACTCTGATTGGCTGCCAAGGCAACCAATCACAATGCTGACTGACACAATCAGAATGCTCTGCACAGACAGACACACGGCGGAGCGCCGCCATGAGGGCAGGGAACTGAGGAGCCAGAGTGGGGGCAAAGCCAGTGGCACTGGCCTCTTCCCCTCCCCCAGCCCTGTTCCTCAGATGCAGACAGAGTTGATGGAGCAAGACTGAGGGGCAGGAGCGGGTGGCAAAGCCACACCCTTCCCCAGCCTTGGTCCTTGGAGCCGGTGATGGCGCACGGTGCTGGAGGTACAGCACTGGCCTCACCCCCCAACTCTGGCCTCATTGCTGCATCCAAGGGGTACCCTCTCCCCCTCCCATGGGAAGACTGGAGCAGGGGATGTGGCGGGTGCGGTAGCCCATGGGGCTGGGGGCAGAGTGGTGGCACTGCGGGGCACTGGGTAGCAGTGCTCCACCCCCACCTGCCCCCCCAACCCCACCATTCATGATGGGCAATTTCCTAGTGAACCAACGAGGAGACATGGGTTACTCTGCAACTAGGTGTCATTAGAAAAAGCTTAGCCAAGAGCAGAAGTATTCCAGACAGTACATCACCAGCATAAAAATAAAAGAATCTTGGGCACAACCAAACCCAGCTGCCCAGCAATAACAGGGTTTGCAAAACATCGAAGTTAGAGAAGGCTGGTCAATACCACTATAATAAATACTGCATGAGGAGTATAATTCAAATAAGTCTCACATCCTTAATAGTAGCCTTCCTGCCATGTTTTCCACTATATCCCCTACCTCTATGATGTCAGCCATTAGGTCAATGCTGTATTTACCATGATTATAATCGCAAATGCTAAATCATGCTATGTAGCCTACAATATTAACTTAGATATAGCATACAGAATGAATGTAAATTACTATGTGCTAACCAAGTTAACATTTCCAGGTGGCATTTCTCTATTACAAAGGCTAGCTAGGACCATGTAAAACTAGCATAAAAATCAGTCTCAGTGGAAGAACAACAAACCAATACTTAGAAAATGAGATCTTACAAGATTAATGATGAAAAACAAGCAATTTGTGGGTTATAGGAGTAAATCATTTTTTCTACAAATGAAGCTAGAGCTGCATGAAGGAAAGATGCATGAGATCTTTTAGACAGTTGTGGAGATAGGAGGTATACAGCAGCCCAGTGCTTTACAAGGCATAATGAGCAAGTTTATTCCCCACCAATAGTTTTTCTTTGGATAGTTTCGTACCACTGTTCTAACTTCAATTCAAATGATTAAAAGGTTTGTACATGTACTGACAACTGAGATATTTCTAAATCTGAAAAGCTCTGGTGCTACAAAGGTAACACTGAAAAAAAGTCAAGCAATTCCAATTGCCTCTCAATTATCCTTAGGCACATTTAGCATTTTGGCAAGTGGTAACTCATTCTTAAAAAACACAATCCCGGCTTGTTGCTCTGAAACAGTCCCGACTCAACCGCCACCCCACTCCATTCACAGTTCTAACAGCACAACTTTCTCCACCGAAAATAAAGCTCAAAAGCATTCATGATTTACACAGGGTTGGGGGGGGGGTGTTGTTTGTTTGGTTTTCAAACAGTTTCCCATGAAGGAGTTATAGAGAGACACACAAGTAGAGGCAACAAAGACTTTATGGAGGAAAAAAAGATGCCTCATCATGTCAATGAAACAGCGATGCTCAAGCTTTTTGCCCAGCTGGCCAGGCAGGCAGCCACCCAACTCCGGGTGATGGTCCCGATCTGGTGCGGGGTGCGTGCAGTGGGCACCATCCAAACACAGGCGGGTGCGGGCCGCCCAGCCCCACCCGAGGACGTGGGCTTCCTGTGGCCCTGCTGCGGGGAGGAAAGAGGGCTTCAAGCAGCCCTAACTCAGTCCCGCAGAGGGGAGAAGGCTTGGCTCCAGCCCCGGCACGGCACGGCCGGGAGGTTGGCCGAGGGGAGCAGACGGGAGGGCAAGGGTCGCTACCAGCGCCAGGCTCAGACACTGTCACAGGAGGGAAGTTTGCGGGCTGCGGGACGCCCGTCCGCACTCACCCGGACCAGGTTGCTGACGGCGGCCTGCACAGCGGCCACTGGGGCAGTGAGGTCTGGGATGGCCTTGCCGTCCACCTCGCCCTCCTCGTGCATGATGACGAGGTGCGAGATCTGCTGCGCCACGGGCTCCAGGATGCTCTCAATGGTGCGGGTATGGAAGACGGGCATGGCGGCGTCGGGCGGGGGGGCCGGAGCCCCAACTCCTCGCGAACTCCCGGCGAAGTGCTCGCCGCGCGCGGGGACCCAGCTGCGGTGCCGGCGCGGAGGCCTGTGGCGGGACTCGAACTTGCGGCCCCGGACAGGTCCCGGCAGCACCAACACAGTTCCGCTCCGCTCCACTCCGCTCCGCAGCCAGGCGGCAGCTTTCCCCCGGCGCAACCTACCCCTCCTCACGCCTCTCGGCTTCTCCCGCCCCCTCGGCGCTCTCGCCCAATAGCGGAACCCTCCTGTCGCGCCCAATGGCACGGCGCCGCGTCCATCAGCATTCCAAGCCGACGCACCTCACCTCCCAGTTTTTCCCGACCAAGTTTGGTTGCGCTGACCGCGGTTTCCCAGAGCCGGGTGACGTCAGACATTCTGGTGTCCATAAAAGGAGAGGCCGCGAGCGAGCGATGAGACAGTGGTTGCTGGGGGCTGGGGTGTGGCTCCCTCCGCCCGCTGCCGCCACCCCCCCGTTCCACGGAGCGAGCCAGGAGCCGGTGCTTACAGCCCAGAGACTTTGTGCGGTCCCGTCCTGTCCCGAGCGCCCGGTTGTTTTTCTGCAGCCCGAAGCCGAGTGCGAGAAGAGCTGGCGGGCCGGGCGCCCCCGCCTCTCGCAGCCCGGCTGCCCTGAGATCCTTTCACAGGGCTGCAGTGAGAAGCCCGGAGGTTTCCCATAGAAATCCGGAGTGGTGGCCTCTGAGCTGTTTGCAGCCGAAGAATCGCTCCGTCACTTTCTGCCCTCAGGAAAAGAGCGAGAGCTAAGAGCCGGCATCTTCCGACAACTTTCCCCAGTCGAGGCAGGGGGGCTCCTGTCTAAAAAGATGAGCCCTTGAGCCAACTACACGGGAGCTGCAGGCCCCTCACAGCATCTGAGGAAGCAAGCCCACTGACTCCTAAAGCGTGTGCTGGGCATCTCTGATTTAGTTGGCCTGTAAGGCAGAGGTACTGTGTCCTGTGCCCAGTGGCCCTGGTTGTTCTCAGAGGGAGCTCTCACCTGAAATGCATAAAATCTTGCACATGTCCATCATCTTAACATCCCAGGAAAAATAAGTTGCCTTCCCCTTGCCATAAAGTGCCGATCGACCCTGCCTTCTACAAAACCATAGGCAGGCTTTGTGTCCAATATGCTTAGTCCAGTCTGTAGAGCCATGGAAGGCTGCACTGAAACAGAATAATGTCTTGGCAATGCATCTCCTCTGTAAGCCAACAGCAAGGGTTGGAGTTGGTTGGGTTTTTTGGGTTGTTGGTTTCTTTTGGGGTTTTTTTTTTGGGGGGGGGGCATTATTTACAGATTATGGTGTGTAACTGGGTGGGATTCTTGGAGCTGCAATTTGGGTCCCAGCCTAGCTCTTGGTCAGAACACAGCTGCTTTATCTTAAAAAATGCAACTAACATTATTTATGCCTTCTACCACATGTGAACTGAAGTGCCTAAATATAGCCTCTTGTGTAGTCTCCTTAGCTTTAGCTATTGGACACCCGAAAGAGAAACTGGGTTTTTCATTGTACATACAAAAAAATTAAAAGTTAAATGGAGCGAAAAGTAAAATAGATTTCTAAAACTGTTGCAGATTAATAGTCGTGTAATGTGAGGTAGTGATATGGCTATGGAAATTTACTTGATTAGACAACTGGGGAAAAACATGAACTCCAACCAGTGAGCATACAAAATTCCTACTTCCTTCTGATAATGATAGTGTAAGAGTGATATTGTAGCTGTGATGGTCCAGAAAGTATGCAAGAGGCAAGGATTTCTTACGGTGATAGCTCTTATTAGACCAACTATAGTTTAGGAAAAGGCAGGCAAACTTGTGAATGTCTTGCATTCAGAAACCTGTCTAACTTTATCCCAACACCATAGTTGGTCTGATAAAAGATATCACCCTAAGAAATCATTGCCTTTCCTATAACAATGCATAGAAAACAAGACTCAGTGGCTATCCAGTTTTATGAATAAAATACCACCAAATCTGGTTCTCAGTAGCATACAGATCCATTCCATTCACTGAATTCTGACTAAATGTATAAGTATCTATGCAGCCAATCCACATTCCTCAAAAGGTCAGCACAGTGCTCTCCCACTTCACGTTAAAGCACTGTGATTTATGAGGGTGGGGTGTGGAGGCATCCAAGTGCCATTCTGAGCCCTAATAAAACTAGTATGTGATTTCCCATATATAGTCCCACATTCTTCACCCCATCTTCCCACTTAGGCTTTTCCTGCTATGTTGGAACTACTCACAGTTCTAAAGAAAAGCACACATGTAAATGTTTGCAGGAATATAATCTTGTATTCCCCCCTCATTACTATGTACACACAATAACATTTGGAAAAATGTTAACTTTTTATGTATTTCTGTGTATCTGCATAGACTATGCCTTTGTGACTCAATGGTATAAGGCTAGTTCTGTAGTGTTACCATGTTTCCAGTTTCAAAACAGAGGCCACCTGTTGGAGAAGCGGCTGGGAATATGATGGGGGGAGCTGTGATATGCCCTTGCCCTGCCCATGCCCCTCACTCCCAAGCAATAGCCCCAGCCCTGCTGATACTCCTCACTCTCAACTTGCAGCCTCCTGGCACTGCCTGTGCCCCACCCTCCCAACCCACTGTCTCCTGCCTCCCTGGTGCCCCTCACTCCCAAGCCACAGCCCTGTCCCCCCCATCCCTGCAGTGTCTCCCAGCCACCCTGCCCCTGCAGCACAGGGACTGACCCCTGTCCCGCTGAAGGGACAGGTACCTTCCCCGCCTTCAGCCCTAGAGCCCAGACTGCTTTCCCCAGTGCCAGCAGGTACCACCCCCCCTCATGCATCCATCCCCTCCACATTTTCCTGCCCCCCACTTCCCTCACCACACACACACAACAGTCCTCAAGCCCTAACCCTCCAACCCGCTTCCCCATAGACTTCCCTGCATCCAGCTGCCAGGGCTCCTCCCACCACCCTGCCTGGCTGCATGCCGGTCACATGTGTGCACACACAGACACACGATACCCCCTGGCCTCAATCGCCCTCCCCCACTCTCCCCAGCCCCAAGCAGCATCTTACTAGGGCAAGTGGGGAAGCGCTGGGAAAAACTCTGATGTTAAGTGAGTAAAATCTGGGACGTTTGTTGATACTTTAAAAAACTGCCTGGATGGAGATTGGAGGACCCAAAAAGAGGACGTATCCAGGAAAATCCAGATGTATGGTAACCCTAAGTTCTGTGGCAGAGTTTTTAAGGATTTCAACACAAGCCAAATGCCTTCTGAAGCCTCCTCTATAACATGCATGCAGCATGTTCATAAGAATCCTGATCCTATAAAAAGTTGGTTATCAATGGACCTCTGAACCAGTAAGAGGCCACAGTGAAGTCAAGGGCTTTGCATCTTGACTGCAGGATTGCAGAAGGTTACCTAGGGATGAAATTTAAATTTTAGCTTTGAATTGTTTTTCTTGTGGTTTTGTATTCCTTAAGTATGGTGGGCTTTTTGGGCATGCATGCATGTGTGGTGTTGACTGTACAGTGGGGGACTCAGCTTATTTCAGGATTATAGGATCTAGTTTGGGAACAGATATATCAATAGATTTGATAAAGTTTAGTTTAATTTTGTGTTATTATGCAAAAGATACTTAAGTGATATCCTCTACAGTTGTTCTTGAGTGTGTGCTGTGAATGCACATTATGCATGAATCATGTCACTGAGGTTTGAGCTGCACAATTCTGCATATCTTTTCTAATATGCTATCACAATAATGACTCATTTGCATATTATGGATCAGTAATAAAGAGTACGCTGTACATATCCTTCTAGAGAATGGTGTGCAGCAGCTGGGAATTACAAAAAACTAATTACTCTACGGTATGAGCTAATCATCCGCTAAATTCCACTTTGCAGAAGTATGCAAACCTGATAAACCACTTATTTTACCTTTTATAGAACTTGAACTGGCTAAACTCTTTCATTAAAAAATAATTGCTTCTGACTAAGATTTTGTTTACTGACGTTTATCCCAGTTATATATATATATAGATAGATAGATAGATAGATATATAGATAGATAGATAAAGGAGCCCTAATAAAACTAGTATGTTAAAGGACAGATAACAGATGTTTGGCAGTTACAAACAGCCACTTTATAGAGGTTCTAGAAGGTACTTATATGGCATACATAACAGAATAAAAACATTTAGAAGGTAATTTTAGCAGCCTTCCAGAATTATGCCCATCTAAAGGACAACATGATTGCTGTTTTATTTTAAGGGCTTAGTTAGTTTCAATATCTAGGATATGGTAATAATGGATAAATAGAAGTCTGCCTGGATTCTTCAATTTTAATGCCTAGATTACAGGTCTGCTCTGTAAATGTTCTGCTAGTTAGAACCTCGAACAGCTGTCTTTGTTAAACTAAATTCTGGCATATTTAGTAAAGAGAAGATAGTAATGCACCGAGTGCTCTACTCATGTTAAACAGTGATTGTCTTAAATTGTTTTTCCTTTACTTTGCAATGTTAAATCTGCCTCTGACTTCACAGGAGTTACAATTTTGCAGTTGCTTTTTGTTGTTAATACAATTACTTTGCTCACTTGACAGCTCCATATTTATAATTGTAAATTAATTACACTTCTACGGGAAGATTCTTTCTCCAGCATATGTAATTTTATTAACTCTCCAGATCCTAACAGCTGGCTGTATTATCATGATGAATTTTGATCACAGATGCTTTCAGTTTATTCAGTTTGAGGAAGAATGTATGAGTTCCTGCTTTCAATCTGGTGTTGTAGACATTTGATAACTAATTCCCACAAGGGAAAATAAATGCTAAACATTCCTTTCCCAAATATTATCCTGATCCTTACAGCAGCACCAAGTAGCCCATATTAAATAGGGAAATAAGAACTTAAGTGCCTTGTAGGTTAAGTTGGTCTAATAAAAGGTATCAGATTCACCCAAAGAACCTCATCTTGCTGGGTTAGAACAATGGTCTGTCTAATCCAGTGTCCTATCTCTGACAAATGGCAAGTAGCAAATGCTGTAGAGCAGGGGTAGGCAACCTTTTCTGGCTTCAGACCAGAGTAACGCACCCTGGGTCAGAGAAAGGTAGGGGCTAGGACCCTACTGCCACTTGTCTCTGCAGTTGGGGGGCGGGCAGGAATGCCTGCAGCCAGTATTCCTCCTATGGCAGCTTGGGGAGAGTACCTGCAAAAGGTCCCCCTGGCCACCTGATGCCACTGGAGTCCCATGTACACAGACTGGATCCAAAGGTTCTGTGGCCTGGATCTGGCCTGCAAGCTGTAGGTTGCTGCTCTAGAAAGAGAGTATATGTACAGGGTATGTCTAATATAATCCACACCCTGGTATCAAAAATCATTGGTTTAGGGATGTCAGAGGATCCTTCTCTTGACTATTCTATTTAATAGCTCTCAACAGACTTGTCTTCCATGAATTTATCTAATTCCTTTTTGAACATGGTTATATTATCCGCTTTGCAAATCTTCCTTACCACAAATCCCAAGAATTAATAACACATTGTATAGAAACAGTACTTCCTCTTTTTTTTTTTTTAAACCTGTTTCCTGTTCATTTCAGTGAGCGCCCTCTACTTCTTGTATTCTAGGGTTTTGGTAAATAACAGTTCCCGCTACATTTTATCCACATCCTTCATGGTTTTGTAGACCTATAATATGACACACTTATAGACCTTCTAAATACCTCGTGGTCAAAGGACAAAAGACAAAAAGTCAAGAAACTAGCTCCTTCCTCTGCTATTACTTCATAATGTGAAGTCCTTTCAAGTAACATGAGCCTCAACCTTTCAAGGCATTCAGTAGCAGCATTCTTGTGCTTGCATTAAGTCCTGTTGTCTTTGAGCCATCATTTTTCTTCATCGGTATCAAATCCTGACAATAACAAGCACCTTTATAAAGCAAAGCTCCATGGGTACCTGGAGAAGTACAGACATAGACAAAGGTTTCTCTTTTTTCTACTTATGCTAGGATGAGATCAAGCCTCTCCTTGAACATGTTTCAAGGCAGAAAGAAGATGATCTTTCCATTGACTTTAAAGGGAGTTGGATCAGGCCCCTTGATGAACTAAGGAAAGATTAATGAATCTCCATTTCATCACCATAACCATAAATCCCTCCCTGGGATCCCTCAGTGCCCAGAATGTTACTCAGTTTTTCTTCTATGGTTCTGTATTACTTATTTTTATGCCTTCCTTTGAATAAGCAGTTTATAGGCCTGCTGAATTTTTTTAAATATATAATCAATCACTTGTTCAATTGCTTGTCCCCTCTTCCGGTCTGTTCCCTCCCTTTCTTCCCCATCCCCATTTACTCATTACTTTTAATGAGTAATAAGAAACCCTCCTATGACTTTGATTGATGGTGGACTCAGTTTAGTGTGAGACTGCACAGATCATTCATTTTTGGTGGGAAAGAAAGAGAACACTGCACATTTACGAACAATGGAACTGCAATGCAGTCTCTCTCAAAGTACCTTGAAATTCTGCACCCAGCTGTTTGTATTGGGAGCTGCTGCGTGAGGGTACTCAGTAGTGCAATAACAATTGATATGATCAGTCGAATAGAACCCTTTCCAAAGGCCTTGCTGCTGCAAATGCTTACCTTCTGGGGAATTCCTTACTGCTATGAGAATTCCTATTGAAGTCAATGCATGAACCTGCAGTAGTGTACTATACTGCACAGTAAATGTTTTCAGGATTAGATTCTTAAGTCGGTGGTTCTCAGCCTTTTGAGAAGTAGGGCATTCCTCCATAACTTCCTGGAAGTCGGCCCAGTTGAGAACCAGTGTGGTGCTGCCTTAGCTTGCCAGATAACTCCTTATTCAGAGTAGGTTTACCATCCTTTAATATTTTCCATTTCCCAAAACAGCACAAGACAGCAGCAGTGTAACTGCAGGCTCCTGTCCACACATATGCTAACTCCCTGCCTCACCACCAGCACCTTTTGATTTTTCTGTCACTTACATGAGAAATTCTCAGTTAGGTGCAATGGAAATAGTCTTGATTTGTACCATGTTACCTGAAATAGGAATGAAGCCCTGACAGCAAAATAAAATAAAGTGCTTTTCTATTTTCTCTATGTTGATATGAATGGGATTGTTGTGGGTGAAATAAAGACAAAATACAGACTTAAATTAATTAAAATTGACCTGATTTGTCCTAGCTTATGTAACACATTGTTCATACCTTGGATTTTCAGAAAGAGAGAGGTTGTGATCTCTTTAAAAAAGACAAACTATGTCTAAGTGGGAACAAGGCTTGCCATAACAAACACTGATTTTTTTAACATAACCATAAAATTACCGTGTGCTCCGTCAGCATATCAGTGAATTCTTTCATCCTTACAGCAGGGGTCTCAACTGGGGTGCTGCTGCCAACTCAGTCATCAGGCATCTCCTGCAGAGCCAAACTAAGAAATGACTGTGGTAAAAGCACTCCCTCTCACCTACTCTTCCTGGTCCAATCCCACATAGGTATCTGGAAACAGAGGTGATGGTACAGTTCCATTTACCTGCGTGCTTCTGTTTCTGAGAAAAAACTGTGAAGGGAAACACGATAGAGGCTGGGGAAATACTCTGACTGAGGTAATACAATTAAAATGACACTGTGTAGTGGAGGGTTGCACCTTGTCTACTTGCAGACAGGACCTCCTGTGACAGCCTCATAGTTAGCTTCCCACTGGCCTGCCTCCATTGGGAGGATCTCAGCTACGTGCCAACTTTATGGAAATGGGAGACTCCTCTCTAGCTTGCTCCTGCAGCCATATGGCCAAAGGCAAGCCAAACTCAGGGATACCCAAACCTCACACTTTTGGGCTTGGGCCTGCATGTAGGATGCCTGCCAAAGGATCTGGAAGCATCTGAAGCTCTGGTTGGGGGTGAAGGATGTTTGCTGGTAGTAGGGCCACATTTGGTTCTTGAATGACTCACGGATTTGGATTTGTTTTGGCTGATTTGACTTGGAACACAAAAAATTTTCCTTATAAAAAAGAACGTACAAACTGTGTGAAGTCTGCAGTGAGAGCAGGAACTCCTGCCATGGCCACTTCTGGATCTAGCTCTGCAGGAGGTGCGTGGCACAGTTCCACCAGATTACAGCAGCAATGGTGATGCTTGCACCACCATGGCACCCCTGAAAGAACCTTGCATCCCTCTGGTTGAGAACCACTGCTTGATGTGTTGATATGGCATGTACTAGATTGCACTAAGGTCCAGATCCTGCAGAGATTTAACCATATGTAAAACTTGAGTAGTTTCTTAATGCATTCAGTCTTCTTCTTAAGGAATTTAATGACTAGCAGACACACATAGCTCTGAAATACTGGGAATCCCAGACTGCAAGTCTAGTTTATTTTTTTCTTCCTCAGTTATTGTACCAACCTCATTTATTGTACCAACTAGGTCCAAAGCATTTTATTAACTACACTGCATTCTTAAATAGTTTATCTTAGTGTATCAAAAGTTTGAAATAACAAAGATACCAGCATGAATTCTGGCTAAAGGAATGTTTTGAAGGACAGAAAACAGATGCTGTGGCAAAGAAATTATATGAACACATTTTGAAGCCAAATATAAACTCTTGTACGAGAGACTGGTGACTAAGAATTAGTTGTTCTCACACACCATAAAAAGCATCAGTATTTTTCAGGGTTGTGTGCTTTCCAGTAAAGTTTCTGAGTGCTGATAAAACAGTTTGCCTTCCCTTATATGTTCTGTTCTCTATATACATGTTCTGACTTAGAACTGGTTAGCTTAAAATATTGGTTATGAATTATCGAAATCCTTTCTGAACTTACTTGTATTTAGAGAAAGTGATCCTTTTACTAGTCTAATTACATATCACATATATACTGTGTCTACTCATTGTACTGGTCATCTGATAGCATATCACCATGTCTGCATGGAGACACATAAAAGAGGTAGGGCAAAAAGTCTGAAAGTATGAAGTACACATATATACATATATTAAACCCCACTGTGAACTCAGAAGTAGCATTAATTTGCTGACAGTTTATCCTCTTCCCATGAATCGGTCTACCTTTCTTGAATGATCCCTCATAGCCACGGCCTTGGTTTTTTTATATTCACTTTGAAGACCCATTAATTTGAAAATATTGTAGATGACCAAGAGAATATTCGTCCTCCTTTGGCACTGTATCTGTGGGAGTTAATTGCAGTTCAGTCATGTAAGTATCTCTTTGCTGTAGCTTGCTTGTAGCAATGCCTTTCCCTGGAACTTCCTTCTCTGGATTTGATCCTCTGAAGCTTTTAAGCATGAGAATAACTTTAAGTACCTGGGCAGCTTGAAGTCTTTAAGTGTTTTGCTGGTTGAAGCCTCTCTGGTGTGTATTCCTGCTGCCAAGGCAGGAGGTTCAGATTTTTCTTGTGTTTTATGTATGTATCAGTTCACCGCATTATCACAGCCTGTGGCTTTCCAGAACTTCTAGAAAGGCTATTGCCAAACACTAAATAGAAGACTATATTTAGTAATAATGAACTATGTCTCTGTGTGTCTATAATTGCTATTTACTAGCTAGATTCAGAACTGCATAACCTTACGCCATAGATCCCTTTGGCCAAGAGCTATTTTCCTTTTTAGTTAAAATACTAAGCACCCATGGTTTTGTAGTAACAGAACATGAGATCTATGCTTACTTGTACCAATTAAGTTACAAGAGGGCCACAAGTTTTATATATATCTATGCACTACATACCTAGTGGAGATACAAATAAATCCATGTGATAAATCAATTAAATCACATCAACTATGAATCTTTGACTGCTTTATCTGCACTCTGCTGCTTAATTCATCTCCATAAAGACTTCCTTCAACACTCAAAATCTCTGAGCAGTTTTAATAAACAAATTAGCCCATCACAAACCAAACAAAAAAATCCTTCAATTTAAGCTCTTGCCCTACAATTAGCTTCATATAGTCCAAGTCTGCACACACCACAGAAGCTGATTATATTAATTTCAGAATCAGAGGCTGAACATAGACTTTTCTCCCACAATTAGCTTAAATTACACTGTTCTGAAGATCAGGTCAGAGAGTATTTAACTCTGTGCCACTGATAAACTTTAAGCAGTGACACTAAAAGAGTAGCTTCTGAGCTCCAAGAGCTCTTCAATTTATCATCTATAGCTCTTCCCAGAAAATGCCATAATATTACCTTATATTCATAGATTTCATAGATTTCATAGACAT
>NW_017728951.1:41283153-41288733 GCF_001723895.1 Crocodylus porosus | reverse complement strand
CCAACTCCCTGTAGGTATATATCACCTTATTTAACTATATCAGAAATATATAAGGCAATATATTTCTTAGTTCCAAGTATTGGGCATATTGGGTTTGTTTTTCCTGCAATCATGAGCAATGCAACACAAACACTACTTATCTCTATCAATGTCAGTTAGTGTACTGTAAGTATTATTTGAACTGGAGTACATTTGCTGGAATTCACCAAGGGTCTGTAAGTTGCTGTGGCTCTTTAGTTAATACCGACTTCCCACATGGATCTTGAGCAAGTTAGGAGGGAGGATTTGTTCAGACCCATGCTTAAGAGCATGCACCATCCAGCTGCTGCCACTTGCAAATGCCCACTGGAAATTCAACAGTGAAGCAGCTTGTGGGATGCTCCCCACCACTGCTCTGAAGTACATCTGACATAGACATTCTGGGCGTGTCCACACATGCAGGCACATGTGCTTGTAGCAACTCAAATAAGAGTGGCACAAATCTGAGCTGGGTTTTTTTGCCTCAGTGCACATGCCCGGACATGCACTGGCAATAAGGCACCGGGCATAGACGGGCTGACCGCAGAGTTCTACTGGGCCTCCTGGGCTGTCCTTGGCCCAGACTTTGCCACAGTCTCGGCTGAATCTGAAGGAAGTGGGGAGCTCCCCTTGTCATGCCAGAGGGCCATGTTGACTCTCCTGCTGAAGAAGGGGCATTCCCATGTCCCTCCTATGCATGGACTACAAGGTGGCAGTAAAGGCCATCTTGCTGCACCTGTGGTCCATGCTGGTGGATGTGATCCATCCTGACTAGATGTACACAGTGCCCAGACATTCCATCTTCGACAGCCTGTACCTGGTTCAGGACCTCCTGAAGCTAGCATGCCAGGAGAGCCTGTCCCTAGACTAGAAGGCATTTGACAGGGTGGATCATGGGTACCTCTCAGGCAGGTCTTTGGCTTCAGACCCTGCTTCATGCAGGCTCTCCAGGTGCTATATGCCTCTGCGGAGTGTTTGGTCAAGCTCAGCTGGACCCTGATGAAACTCATCCTGTTCAAGCAAGGTGTATGTCAAGGCTGCTCACTGTCAGGCCAACTGTGCAGAGGTGGGTGACAGGGTTGGTGCTCTGGGTGCCGGCAGTGTGGCTGGTTCTGTCAGTGTATGCCAATGGCATACTCCTTGTGGTCCAGGATCTGGGCAACCTGGTGCTGGTGGAGGCCTGCCAGGTGTTGTACTCACTGGCCTCCTCTACCTGGGTCAACTGGGTCAAGAGCTTTGGCCTGACAGTGGGTGATGGGTGGCAGGCGGACTCATTCCCCCCATGCTCTGAGACATCTGCTGAAGCATGGGCTCGTTGATCTACCTGTGGACCTACTTGCCCCCAGTGGATCCCTCCCCACCAGAGAACTGGCACCAGCTGGAGGCAAGGGTGGTGGAGCAGCTCCAGGCATGGACAGGATTGTTGTGACATCTCTACTTGTGCAGGAGGGTGCTACTGTTAAACCAGCTGGTCCTGTCCATGTTCTGGCACTGCTTCCAGACCCTGACAGTGCCCCTGAGGTCCTAGCCAGGCTCCAGAGATAGGTGCTGGAGTTTTTCTGGCCAGGATGGCACTGGGCTGCTGTGGAGGTCCTGAGCCTCCCCTTATGGGAGGGCAGCCAGGCCCTGGTTTCCCTGTGCAGCCAGATCCTGATGTTCCATCTTCCAGCCCTGCAGTGACTGCTATATGGTGTTGGTAGCCATGCAGCATGGGGCCACCTGGGACATGCCTTCCTCTGCCACTTCCAGGGGCTCTGGTATAACTGGCAGCTCCTTAGCCTGCAGGGCTTCTCCCTGCATTACCTGCAAGGGCTGTCACAGTTCTAGCAGGACCTCTTCCAGGCTTAAAAGCTGGCCTCCACCTCCTGGTCCCCTGCGACACTTGCCCAGGGCACCGACCTGCTCATTGAGTCCCTAATCTGGAACCCCCAGCTGGAGGTATTCAGAGGCACCCTGGTTGTGACAGAGGTGGTATCACCTGTATCGGGTGGTGTCACCCATATCAGTAACCTCCTGGACTTTGGTAGATGGGTGTGGGTGGACCCCTCTGTCCTGATCCAATGCATAGGTTTACCCACAACGCGTGTGACCTGACGCCTAGTTCAGGAAGTGAAATATGCCTTACTACTGACAGCCTTGCCTTTGTCGACCAGGTCCTGTGTGGTGGCAGTGCCCCTACCCCACCATGTCCTCCAGCCTGCCAGCGTTTGCTGCCAAGCTGGTGCCTCACCCAGCCTCACAGTGCTCCCTGCTCTACCACCTGAGCTAGTGGGAGGACACCAACCTGGTCTGGCTCTCCACCGTCCATCACCACCACCTCTACATGTTTGTTTGGCACATGATCCACTCTGATGCCTTCGCGTCTCACCCGGAGACCAAATGGTGCGACCTGTTTGGCAAGGGTGTAGCTGGGGTGCCCCAGTGGCTGAGCCTGTATTCCAAACTCATCCCATGAGTCACTGGGGACCTCAGCTTGTGGTTCCTCCATGGAGCTGTCTCCATGGGTGTGTATGTGGTGAGCTTTACTGACACCCTGGTCTCCTGCCCCTTCTGCGTGCAGAGGGAGGTCCTGGCACACATGATGCTTGAGTGCACCAGACTGCAGCCCCTCCACCTCTACCTCCAGAACCTCCTTCTGAGGTTCTGGATGAAGTTTACCCCCAACCTTTTTATTTTTGAACACCCCATCCACAGCTCCAACAAGTCCCGGGACCTCCTGGTCAACCACCTCCTGGCCCTGGCCAAGTGGGCCCTGTACATGACCAAAAAGGAAGTTCTGGCTGGGAAGGTGCCCGGGGACTGCGGGGCCACTTTTCTCTCACTGGTACACACATACCTTTGAGTGGAGCACCACTGGGTGATGTTCACCAGCTCCTTGGACTCCTTTGAGGACTGGTGGTCATGGCCCAGTGGGAGCCTACTCTGTGTTCCCATCAGGCACACTCATTTGCACGTTTTGACCCCTTGGCCCATACAACATTCCCGTCCTGGTTTTTTGCCTCTGTTGTCTCTATAATTTTGTTGTTTAATTCATCCATTAGCCCCCATACAGTAGGGGCTAATAGTTAGCCAGGTGTGCCTTAGGGCCCATGGCAATTGAATGAAACAAATAGACAGGAACTTCTGGGGCCTGGCCAATTGGTGTCTGGGGACACTACCCCTTGCACCAGCTGGACTGCTGAAGCAGCCATAACTGAGAGTTCCCTGCACCTTCTACTTACTGCAGCAGTCTGGTAGTGGGAGCTGCCACCTGGGACAGTATGTGGCCCCAGAGCTGTGTGCCTGCCAGACATGGATGGGGTGACCCCGCTCCACCATCTGGGCAGCTGTTTGCCCAGATGATGTTCTCAGGGGGGTGGCCTGTTTTGAACTGTCAAAGCATGTCCTCCTGGCCGCGAGTGGCCAAGAGATGAACCACCTCCAGCTGAACCCTGGGTGCCAGCCCTCAGCAGGCTCCTCTGCTTGGGTCCTATCATCTGCCTCACTTGCAGGAATTCTGGTGTTCTCTATTTAAAAACTGCAAAATCTGTGATAAAAATGCCCCAATTCATTCTTTAAAATACCCCAAAATCCATGTTCTTCCACAATTAAAACAGAATACCGTTATATATACACACACACCGTATATATATACCGTACACATACCGTATACACACACACGCACACACACGCACACACATATATATGTATTAGAGAGAGAGAGAGAGAGATCAATCAATGAGGCAATGCTTTATTGATATATTTACAATGTTAAAGCAATTTGGAAGCCTACCAGAGTCTCTATAGAAATTTTAAATATCTATATGTTTTGATGTTTGCTTTTGGTTTCCTTATAGAACAGTTAGATCTCCCCCTGACCCCTTCATTAACTAGGATGTGGGGACAGCTGCTCCTGCAGCCACAGCTCCTGCCAGCAGGTCTCAATCTGTCTGGCAGTTAGGCATGCTGGGTGTGTGATGTGGGATTTGCAGGAGGAGGGTGGGAAGTGATATGGTAGGATGTGAGTGTGTGTGTGTGTAGGGATGTGAGGGAACATGGGGTATGTGGGTAGGTGTTGGTGGATTGTGGGGGGACTGGGTATGAGAGGACTGTGTAGGGGGGCGGCTCAGGAGGGGTGGGTCCCCTGCCTCCCACAGGGCATATCCTCCCCCACAGCACATGGACTGTTCCCCCACAGGGCCCTCATACCCCCCCTCGCAGGGCCTTTATGCCTCCCCACAGAGCCCCAGCCCTCCTGCAGGGCCCACAGCTCACCTCTGCAGCAGCAGCCGCCATGGAGCACTCAGGGCCCACTGCAGCCAGAGCTCCCAGTGGCATGGCATGGTGCGGTCCCCATCCCCTTGAACCTGGCACCACCTAAGTCACCTGTTGTGTGGCTGGCCTGGCTCAGTGTGGTGCCATGTGGGGCCATGAGACTTCAGGCAGCACTGGGGCTGCTCAAGCTGTCACCTGAGGCCCAGCCCCAGTCACAGGGACTGCCTGTCATGCAGGCCAGATCCTGGCTCCACAGGTCCCAGGTGCCATCAGGCTGGGCCAGTTCTATGGAGGCAGGACCTGGCCCAGCACTACATGTAGTCTCTGCAAATGGGGGCAGGCCCCAGGTGACAACCCAAGTGACCACTGCCTGAAGCCACATGGCACAACAGGCAACACAGGCTCTGAGGTGATCGGGGCCATGCCGCACTGCTGGGCACTCTGGCTGCAGTGGGCCCTGAGTGCCCCATGGCCACTGCTGCTGCTGTGGGGACCCATGCCCCTGACCAATCCCCCCCCCCCACATCTACAGCTCCCTCCCCCCACAATCACCCTCACCACCCCCAGTACTGGGGACAGCACCTGGGTCACAGCCTTGTGCTGCTCCTGCTTGCCCCGTACATGAACACAGCATGCTAGGGCAGCAGGGGGCACCACAGAGATGCTCTGACTAGGTGTCAGAGCTTCTCTGGAGGTCTGAGCCCTGGCTTGCCTCAGGGCATGGTGGAGAACTGTGCCCTACACTGCTTTTTTTCCAGGTTGTTTTTATTTGATACTTGAAAATGTGGGTATCAAATTTTGAGTTTACACTGCAAATATGCAATGTGGGGAACATTTTTTTATTCTCAGCATGCCTCTTGTGATCTCTCAAACTAGT
Source organism: Crocodylus porosus (assembly GCF_001723895.1). Classification (NCBI taxonomy): domain Eukaryota; kingdom Metazoa; phylum Chordata; order Crocodylia; family Crocodylidae; genus Crocodylus; species Crocodylus porosus. The sequence continues at coordinate 41,283,584 of NW_017728951.1, read as the reverse complement.
TTGACATGTCACATGAGGCACATTTGTGCTCATCTGTACCCCCCACCCCTCCCCCACAAGAGCAACTGTGGAGGGTTCTCTAAGGGCGGGTTTACCACTATATTTTCAGGTTTAGTATGAGGTAGAAGCAGGTAGGCAGGATATGCTGGAGAAAAAGTGCTTCTGACAATGCCAGTGATGTGGTGCAGGTTTTTGGTTTAAAGCAGGTTTAAAAGTGTTACTGTTTTAAAACAGGGATGGCTCCACAGGCCATATCATCTGGCCTGCAGTTCTTCCCACAGGTCTCCAAGTGGACTATCCCACTGGATTGGCCCTGTGCATTGCACATGGAGTTTGGGCAGGTGTACATTGCCTGTGACATGCAGAGCTGGTGTGGACGGACATGCCTCTACACAAATGCTCGTAGTATGGGCAACAAGCAGGAGGAACTC
>NW_017728951.1:41279403-41283142 GCF_001723895.1 Crocodylus porosus | reverse complement strand
TCCCTTCCGACCCTAGAAACTATGAAACTATGACCCAGCCCAGTCTGGGACACAAGCTGAAGGCAAAGCATGGGACCAGCCCAGGGGATGCATTGTGTATAGTGCCAATGACAGACCAGCGTTCTGTGCTGGATCAAGTGTGTAAGGCTGGACTGCAGGCCCAGTCCTGCCATTCATGATGAGTTTGACACCCCTAGTTTAAATGCTGGACTATATCAGGTCATTAGGGCTATACCACTGCAAAGGACAAAACTGTAGGTTTTTACTGGGACACAAAGCATTTGCTTCTAGACCTTAAAATACCACACTTTAAAATCATGGCATGTTTTATGTTCACAGGGCAGCATAGAGGCTTTTGAATGTATTATTTATTCTCTGCTCTTTCCTTGTGCAAGGAGTTACAGTTACAAAATCTTAGACTGTGAACCCTTATACTCTGCCTACTCTGCTGGTGAGTTAAGTATTACTGTAACTTTGTTACCTTGGTGAATAACTATTTTGGTGGGACTTCTCATATGAGATACTGTCCAGCAATGGAAATGAAAGCCTCCCTGTATGCCCTGAGAAAGCTTGGCTTTAAAGGGAAAGGAATTAAAAAATAAACATTTTTTTTGGAAAAATGTTTAAATTTTCTAATTAACTTATTCTGTTAAATATGGAACATTTATTCAATTCACTAATGAAAAATGTCATTACTGAAGAGTTAAGATTTCAAGGTAATGTGCTATACTCTTTTAAACAAATAATTCACTGACACCAGCAACTACAGAGTTAATGTACATGCCAATGCACCCTTAACTGTGCCTTCTTTGAACAATGAGCCATAAGTGACAACTGCAGTCTGCTGATAATACAAATCACTGTGTGATAGGGTACAGAACCAATGTAGGTTGGAGTCTACACCTTTGCAAGGGCAAAGCATGTGTTTAGGTGATGTGTCCAGGGCTTACTTCCCAGAAATAACCATCTTATCTAAGGAGTCTGTTTAACACTTTGCTTTTGTTTAGCCCTCCTTAAATTCCCCCAAACCTGTCTCACACCTGGGGGCCTGGAGAAGGGGTCAGACCCTGCTAGAAAGGAAAGATCCATAGATCCTGGCATACATAGGAGTACACATTCAGCCACCTCTCCCCTAGATGCTGCTGCATACAAGGATAGTAGGAGGAATATATCAAACACCACTAACGAATCAGGAACCCTTATAGATCCCAGCATGTCTGGGGACAGACATAAGGAATGGGGTTCAGAAAGCTCAGAGACACAGGCAACCTTATATTCCGTCATACCAAGTGAAGCTGGAATATTGGGCTGACAGGCCTCCAACCCATGGCACTTTGTGTTATTACCAACTATGCCCTCCAATGGCAAAGGATGTCTTCTAGAATCACCCAGCTCAAGTATAAACTGGCGGGCAGGAAACTCTGAGGGCTAGCAAGATATGATATAAAAATGGTGAAATCTTCTGCCTTTGTGAACTGATTGTTTTGTTTTTTGTGTTTGTTTGTTGTTTTTTTTGGTAGGAGGTTGTATTTTAGGAATGTCTTGCTCAAATGACCCCTAATTTAGCTCTTTAACCCTATGGGAAACTCCTGTGAAGTGCAGCCCATTTTGAAGTAAACATGTGGATTTTAAACAAAGAAGGCTTGTCAATCTTTATTGAAAAGGTGGTGTTGCACTCTAATCCACACTTGTTTGGGGTGGATTCACTTGTGGTTTGAACACTTGTATGTAATGTGACAAGCCCAAACTTTAGCCAACAACAAATTTACATCACATTGTGAAACACAAGCAACATCTAGACAGGTCCTTTCAAAAGGGCACTCAATATGCTAATACTTAGCACTTACATTATGCAGTGCTTTTCACCCTCACAGCATTCTACAAACATGAGCTAATCCTCACAAGACCCAAAGGAGAGGTAATTAATATTAACATTTTGCAAATGGAGAAAAGAGAAATGATGTTTTTAGAGCCAAGAGGGGAGTCATAGGTAAAGTCAGGAAAAAGTATATGAGAGTTATATGAATGTCTGTTTTATATTTATCTTTTTTCCTGCTCTTACTAACGCTTTACTAATAGGTAAGGTGGAGTTGTCCTTGGGGATTTCCCAGTACAATTTGGCCTGGAATTTTTCACAGTGAGAACGATAATACTAAGCTCTTTATGTGAGGATCTCAAAGTGTTGCACAAAGTTTGGTAAATGTTACTAACCTGACTTTATAAATGGAAAATATGAAGCATAGAGAGTACAAAAGGGATGTCTATGAATTAGATGTTCTTCAGTTAGCTTAAACAAGCTAGCTTGAGTACTGAATAATCTAGCCAAAGAAATAGAGAATCTGTCTTGGGCTTCAAAGCTGCTTGAGAACCTGGATAAATAATTAGCCAATGTTGGATTTCTTGTAATGCTGGGGCTGGACTGCTACTTCTACTGAAGCTAGCTAACTAAAAGATAGCTCTAATATGTTCACACTAGCTAGGGACAGAAGTTATATATAAACCTATATAACTGATTGGAAACTGGTTCAAATCTGTAACATGACAGAAGTTTAGTGCACATAATGGCTAGGGACAGAAGCTGCAAATAAACTGGTTCACGTGATCAGAAACTTGTTTAAACCTGTAACAGAACAGAAGTTCAGTGCACATAAACCAGTTTCAAAATGGCTGACACTGGTTTAAGATAAACCTGATTGAATGTAATATCAGACTTAACTGATTTGGGTCCAACCAGTTTATGAAGCTTCTGTCCCAGTTCCCTTCCTGGTTCAAGTTAAATCACAGTCCCCCAGCATGCTTTCCAGCCCTAGGCTGGGCTATGCTGCATACTCCAGAGAGCAGGGTTGGTCCCACCCTTCTGCTTCCTAGCTGGAGCAGTGAGGGCTGGCTGACAAGGGGGTGGGGGCAAGCCCAGCTGAGGATACAGCCCAGTCCATAGCGGGGTAGGGACTGCCCCCACCAGCTAAACCCCAGTTTGGGTCTGCTCAAACTTACTGCTAGCTGCAACTGTGGACTACAAATCCCAAAGGCATCTGGAAGCAGAAAGAAGAAGTGCTAAGCAACCCTGCAGCAATCTGCTGCTGTAATTCTGGACTGCAAATCATAGAGACTTTGAGGGCAGCAGGAAGAGGAAATGAACCCACAGCCAGAGAGTTGTGCTCTAGTACCCTCCTCCCACTGGCTTCCAGTCTGAGCCGCTGCAGGCATGTGGCTGCATTTCCTAAATCAAAGGTAAATGTCTATTCACTTCTGTTTCAATTTAATCTGTGCACTTTAAACTAATCTGCAAAGACTGATCTGATTCAGCCTCAGGTTTTTTGACTGCCTGTACTTAGCCAAATTGCCTTCAAAATGGCCCAAACTGGTTTAAGATAAACCTGGATGGATGTAGTATCAAACTTAACTGATTTGGGTTAAATCAATTTATTGAACTTTTGTCCCAGATCCCCTCCAGATTCAAGTTAATTCACAGTCCCCCAGCATCCTAGGATGCTTTGCACCTCCCGTTCAAATACCCCCTCCTGCTTCTTTTGCGCCCCCCCACCCCAGTAGGATGGGCAAGCTAGCCTTGGCTCAAGTTGTCTGCCCCAGCCAAGCAGGAAGGCATGCTTTAGCAGCTCCACTCCCCACCCCCAGCTTCTGACCTGAGCTACTGCAGGTATGTGGTTGCATTTCTAGAATAAAAAATGAATGCCTGTTCACTTGCTTATCAGTTCAATTTATATACCTTCAACTAACC
>NW_017728951.1:41261177-41279303 GCF_001723895.1 Crocodylus porosus | reverse complement strand
ACTCAGTCCCAGGATGCTTTGCACCTCCCCTCCAAAGGGTGGGCAGGCTAGCCTTAGCTCAAGCTGTCTGCCCCAGCCAAGCAGGAAGGCATGCTTTAGCAGCTCCACTCCCCACCCCCAGCTTCTGACCTGAGCCACTGCAGGTATGTGGTTGCATTTCTAGAATAAAAAATGAATGCCTGTTCACTTGCTTATCAGTTCAATTTATATACCTTCAACTAACCTGTGAAGATTGAATCAATTCAGCCTTGGACTTCTTGACTGTCTGTATTTAGCCATCATGTTTGCAGTGACTGCAATATAGACATACCCTAACTGTCTTGTTCAAGATCACACAGCAGGTCAGTAGCAGTGAAAAACAGAACTCGCATCTCCTGATGCCCAGACCTGTGTACCCAGCCCATGCAATTACTCTGCCTGTAAAGATGTATAAAATTATGCAGCTGCAGAGAAAAACCCCAAAACAATGTGATGGATGGATGTGTCCTGCTGGTTTGGGACAACTGGAAAATGGGAAGCAGTATGGAAGGTATGTTTTCTCTGAAGATACCCTAAGATATTTAGGGGAAAAACTGGATTGTTATATAGATGTTTGGGCTTCATTTGTTTACAAATGCCTCTGTGCACAGGAGCAGCAATGCTTTATCTTCATACACAGGGGTTACTTTTCTAAGGCTGCGTGTTGTGATTTACATCTGTGTAGAATGCTGCCAAATGAGATTCACAGGCATTAACAATTCACAGTGTAGAAGACAAAGGTATTGCAAGTCTACTAAGGTTTTAATTTCCTTTGTCTTCTGCATACTCTCTGCATTGCCAACAGCTTCCTTAGCAAATTATTTAGTTGAGGCTGAGCTCCCATTTTTCCTTCAGACTGTATTTGATTTACGTCAGTTTAAGGAAATGGCAACATGTAACAGTGACTTTGGAATTTAAACAGAAACCCACAAGGGATTTCTGAGCTGCAGGCCAACTTCCAAATATGGGAGAATATAGGCAGCAGGAGTAGTTGTGTGGAAAGCCATCCTTAGTATGACAAAAGGCAAAATTTGGAGCTTGCCAATATTGGAGTATCAGGCCTCTTGTAGCTTGCTGAGAAAGGTGACTTATGGAATGCCTCTGTCAGAATAATGGGATGAAATAAATACTGTGCTGTGACTGAAAAGAAAAATGCCTGCGGTTTTAAGCATACTGGGATTAGTGCTAGAGAAACAGAAGTGCTGTTTCCCCATTTTTATCCTCAACTTTAGTATGTTAATAATGGTGCATGTTTCCCTAGAATTCAGATGCTTGTCCAGGACCTAACCCCAGTGACTCTCAACCTTTTTTGACTCAGGACACCCTTCAGAAAATATCAGCTCTTAGTTTTTATTTGTTTCTTGACTGCAGAAGAAAAAGAATTCTTCTGTTGCAAAGAACTCAGACAGTTCAACAGGTCAGAATGCTTTTGATGCTATGGATTGCTAATTGAAATCTCAGGGTTCTTTGGGTGAATCTGATATCTTTTATTAGACCACCTTAAATAGTTGGAAAAAAAACTTTCTTAGCAAGCTTTTGGGTTTAAAAAACCCTTCATCAGGCTGAGGAAGCCTTTGCAGTTGCTGTGTACTCTTCCTGGATGGAACGAATAGTAAAGAAGCCAGAGGCTGGGCTGGTGTGCATGCAAGACAGGCAGTCAGTGAAGATGTAAATGGAGGAGTCAGTGGGTGAGAGACAGACTGGGGGGGGAGGTGGGGATAAAAGAGAGAAGGGGGTGAATGTAGCAGGTAAACTCTGGAGAGGTACCTGGGGAGTCAGATGTGTCATAAATTCAATGTCTATATTTAGTCCATGACTTTTTGTATCCAGGAGGTTGATGAAGTGAAGTTTATAGGTTCATCTATGAAAAGTGTTTTGTAAGTTCCCTTTGAGGATTAGAACTGAGAGATTGGAGAAATTGGTTTTCTTGTGAGAAATGTGCCCCCACAGGTAATTGGGTATTCTTGTCTTTGATAGATTTCTCATGTGCATTCATTCTAGTGTGCAGTTGTTGTTTGGTCTCTCCTACATATTTCCATCAGGGCATTTGGTGCCTTAGATAAGAGAGATTGCACTTCTGGAGGTGCAGCTGCAAGATCCAAGAATGCTGATGGCTCTGTTGTGGGGTATAGTAATTGTGGGGGGTGGTGGAGATATCTTGGCAGGTTTTGCATTTCTTGTCATGGCATGGTCTGGATCCATTCAGTGTGTTTTTGGTTGTAGGAAGTTTGCTTCTGGTGATGAGGTTAGCGAGGTCTGGTGCTTGTTTGGAGGCTAGGATGGGTCGATCTGGGAAGATCTGTTTAAGAATAGGGTCTCCTAGTATGGGTTGCAACTGTTTGAGATTTTTCTTTATAGGTTCAAAGGAGGGGTGATATGTCATAACCAGCAGTGTGCGATTCGTAGTGGGGAGGGGGGCGTTCTGTACTGCAGCAATTCTTCACGTGGTATCTGGGTGGCTCTTTCAAATGTGTGATCTATCTCTTTATTTTAAATTTATCTATCTAATCTATTTTAAATCTCTTGGTTTATCTTGTGAATCATGTGTCGGCACTTGCAAACTTGATTGTGCTACTATTGAGCAGCACCTTGCAGCACCCTTAAAAGGATTTCATGATACCCTGGTCGAGAATCACTGCCATAATCAAAGCATCCCAATATCATGGGTCTGCAAAATTTCCCTGAGGTTATATGAGAACAGGAACTCTCATGAGAAAAGTAGAGATACTTATAACCAGTTCTGTTCAGAAATGCTATCACAAGAGACTTTTTGAATAGCGCTGTATTAACCAACAGGCTCCTTTGGTTTAGGCCCCAAACCCTGAAAATATTTGCTCAAGTTCATAGCAGGGTCAGGGCCATAAGGTGCAGCAACCTTCAAGGACACTGCTTTAGAAAAGTAGCCAAGAAGGCATAAGAGTGACAGCAGCAGGGGCTTCTAAGAAGCAGTTGGCTTCTGGCATTTGTTTAGCAGTTGCAGATAAGCCAGTCTCTTGACTTTGAGAAGCAGTAGTAGCTAGCTACCAGTTGTGTGCGACAGAGTAACGGCAGGCAAGGCAAAAGCAGAAAAGGCAAGCCAACTCTGAGAGGAGCAGGCTGTAGACTGATAGTTGTTTGGAAAGGTGCTGCTGGTAGTACAATGTACACAAAATCCCCATCATCATAACTGGAACCCTCACAGACTGCATCCCAAAAAAGACCTTTCAGAAGACTGAGGCAATAAACCTGAACTGTGGCAACCACTGCAGCTCTTATCCAGTAAGTTTTTGGGAAATGGAACCAACAACTGTACTATGAAATTTGAGGTGAGGTGCTCAGATGGGCCTTTTAAAAGAAGAAAAACTTTTGTCTCCCTTCTCTACTTGGGAGGAAATAGGGATAGGACTTTCCTGAAATAAGGGCTTAGGTCAGAATCCCTAAGGAAAATATGTAAAATTTAGGCTGGGTACAGATATTATTCTGGGGTGGGCAATTATTTTGGCTGGAGGTTTGCTTAATGAGTTTTGGTGAGCTGTCAATGTCTGCATGGGCCCTGCCCCTTGACAGGTACCCCACCCCCTGGTTGCAATCTTGGGACCAGAAGTCCCACCCCCAATCCCTGCCTCACCTTTGCCACTGGAAGTCCCTCCTCTTGCCCCCCAGAAATACTCCTTTTGGGAGGGGGTTTGCCATCTTAGAACCAGAAAAAAACCAAATCATACACTAAAAGTCAAACACTTACTATAAAATATTTTATTTTTATTATGAATTTTTTTTTGGTCATGATTTATGTTTGTGTACTGTGGAAGAAATCAAACTTTGTGTTGTGGTTGAATCAGAACTGACAGAGCCAGCTTTTCTTTATTTAGAGCTATACTGTGATCACAGGGAGGATTTCATACAGCAAGGGGAATCAGCCACTTCTCTGTTTCAAAGGAATCCCCCTCCTCTCTAAGTTTTCAAGCATTTTTGTACTTAAGACAGATAAAGAGAAAAAAATACAACCGTGGAGAAACTAAAACAAGTTTACTTAATTGGACAACTGTGCACAAGGTAATAAGACATGCAGGATTTCTTATCTCAAAACATGTAACTGAAATAAGTAGTATCAGCACTTCTGGTCTCTGTCTGGTTTTCTAGTCAGGTAGGCCAGAAGCCCGAATAAATTTACTCCTACAGTACTGTGTGTAGAGATGATTACATAATAACTAAAAAATGAATTCTTAGTCTTGTACATGGGTAACTGGTGCCATCTGAGTTGGGGGGAGGGGTGCATGCCCCCCCAGTGACCAGTCAGTGACTGGGGGGGTCCCTCCATAGTCAGTCTCGCCAACTGGAGGGGGCAGGTCCTCCCACAGTCAATCTCACTCACCAGAAAGCAGTTGCAGAGCTCCTAGAAGCGGTTGCAGCCACTTCTGGGAGCATTGTAGCCACTTCATCCAGCACTTCATTCTGGCTGGCACTCACAGGGGGGGCACTGGCACTCCTGCTTACAACCCTACCTGTCACCTTAGTGGGGAGCAAGGCCTGACAGGGGGTGCACCCCTGTGCACTCCCTATGCATCACCACTGGTCTTATATATTGTGGTTTGTGTGTGTGTGTGGGGGGAGTGTATGCAGGGTTGTGGGGGGTGTATGGGGTGTGTGTGGTGGGTTGTTGGGGGTGGGTTGTGGGAGGGTGTGTGTGGGAGGCAGGGGTGTATATGTGGTGTGTGTGCCTGTGTACTGGGGATAGGGTAGGGTGTGTATGTGGGGTGAGGGGGTTTGTGGGGGAGTTTGTGAGGGTGTTTGACTGTGTGTGTGGGCACATTGGGTATATTGGGGTGTATATGTGGGGGCTGGGTATGGGTGTATGGGGTTTGTGGGGTGTGTGGGGGGACCCCCCTACTTTTCTCCCCCCCCGTGGGTGCTCAGGATGCTGGGAGCTCCAGCCAGTGCTATATATCACCCCCTGCCAGGCAGTCTGTATCACCAGTGCTCCCTGTACTTGCAGAGCACTGGAGGAAAGCCCCAGGTGCTGGAGCTGGCTGCCTTTCCTGCCCCCCAGGGGAATGCACCTGGGACTTTCCTCCCTTACTACATAATCCCAGCAGGCAAGGCAACTGGCTCCAGTGCCTGAGGCTTTCCTTCCATGCCCAGCAACTGTGAGAGCTGCACGTGGTGATAGAGGAGTGCTGGTGATAGAGGTGGCCTGGCAGAGGCTGTGCCCCTCACTACAATGTACAGTGCTGGCCAAAGCTGCACTCTACCAGGTGCCTGCACAGCCCTGAGCACCCAGCCTGCTGCTGCTGCCACTGCCTGCTGGGACTGTGCACCATGGGGGGAGTGGGGGAGGAGTCCCCACCCCTCCTTCCCTCACACCCACACGCTGTTCACCCAAGCTCTCTGCTGCTGCTGCCCCCCTGGGCATGAGCTCCAAGCTACCACAAGCCCAAGCCCCACACTCTGTGCTCCTGCCAAGCTGAAGCCCCACCCCTGTTGCTTCCCTACCTGCTGCCAGGAGCCAGCAGAAGACTGGGGAAGTGGAGCAGGTCCCCAGGGGTTGCAGCAGCCAGGCCCTTCTGCCTATGAGGGTGAGAGCAAGGTGCAATAGGGCATGTCTGGGGGGTGTACATGGAAGGAAGGGCTGGGAGGGGTATAATTTGTTGGTGGGCACTGAGAGCCAACACTCCATGCAGCCTAGCATCACAGCATTCATGAGCCCCTGCTGCCTAGAGGTATGTAGAAAAAACATTTAAAGCCGTGTCTATTTCCAAATCTCAGAATCTTTCTGAATCAATTCGGACGGTTTCAGTTTGATTCAGAGAGATTAAAGGGTCCTTTGATTTGACTGGGATTTGGAGATTTGGCCACCGAATTGGGCCAAATCTCCACCAAATTGAATCAGGGACCAAAGCTCCACAAAGCCTAATCGATGACTTTAAAAATGATGGAATCTAGTCTAAGAGTTGCTCCCCCTGGCATCTACCTCCTCCTCCCTCTCTTCCCCCAGCACCAAAGGGCAAATGTGTATTCTGTTCACAACCAATCTAAACTATGCAGCTTATAGAAAATCACATAAATTAGATTGATTCTACCTCAGGCTTTTAGAATGTCTATACCTAGCCTGGCTGTCCTGGGAGACCAACTTATGGCACTCAAATGACAAAAAGACTGTTTTATTTGTGGATGTAGAAGATCGTACTTCCGATGGGTGTATGTTGCAATCAATTTGCTGGGACCCGATGGTCCCCATTTCTAGAACTCACCCTTCATGCCTTGTTGTTAAAAGAACCAAAAAGGAAGTTGTAAAACTAGGGAGAACGATCAGCTGGACCTTACTGCAACTTAACCAACCATTTGGCCTCTTTGCAGGGCTCCTCCATCTCCATACCCTGCCCTTACCATTCCAGATGTTCCAGGCACAATCCTCCTCAAGGACCTTATTTATGTACTTAGCCTAACACTCTAGTTAAACTCTAGTTCAGTCCCTTGTGCCTGAAATGTCAGGCTGACGAATTCATGAACAAACTCAGGGGCGGTTAGTCTCTCAGTGTCAGCCAGCACCATCAGTCAATTATCTTAGTCCATGGGTGCCTCTTTCTCTCTCATCCACTCCTTCCTCATAAGGAATCCCCATGTCATAGGGTCAACCCTTATCCATGTTGTAATTATTTTGCATTTGTTATGTGTTATAACCTTTTGTAATAGGTGGCCATGTTCGCATACGCCAACTAGAGGTTTGCATAGTGTTTATGTAACAGGTGCTAAGTGAATAAGAGACTCTAGGGCGGCAGTATAGAAGAAACATGTGGTTGGGATTTTCCACACAGGGCTTCTCAAGGGAAAGCCCAGGGTCTGTCAGTAATGTGACAGTCACCGCTCCGAGCCAATGAAGAAGCGCCACACGCGATTAGACCACCCTGCATCACTGAGGGTATAAAAGACATTGCACTACGAACTTTGGGGTCTTTGCACGCCCGACGGAACGTACTCACGGATCGGTTCGAACTTGGAACGACCTTCGGCCCGGCCAGCCGGAGGGGAGGACGCCAGACCCGCCTGATCCCGGAGACCAACCCCGGAAACACCTCGCCAGTATACGACAGCTGTCTCACATGTTGCTAGGGCGCGTGAGACGTGGTGAGTGTGTGCTCACTGGTGGACACAGCACCATTGATTTTGTTTTGTTTTGCACCTCATTAATAAAGTTGAGCCTGACCACCTATAACATCGCAAAGCGTGATCTGCTGTAAGCCCGACTATTGAAAGATCCTGTAACAATCCACTCCTTCTTCTTTCTTCCCTCCTCCAGGTAATCCTCCTGGAGCACCCTCACTCACAGCTAGGATCCTTGTTAGACTCTGAGAGACCCTCCTGCATCAAGTCTCACATCAGGTAAGTCTGATTCCCGTTCTGTCACTCATCATCAGCTTGGTCAGGTCAGGTAAACACAATACCTCTGTGCAGTCACAGTTAACTCACTTCTGTCAGTTTCCCCTGTCTGGGGGCCACCCAAACCTGTCTGACCTGGCATTTAAATTTCCCAGCTGCCTATTGCAGCTATCTGTGTGACTTCTGGTCTGCCACTCTTCCCTGCTGCAGCCAGTGCCAATAAATAGAATTCTGGGTTAACTCTGCATGTGGGCCTCCTGTTGAGGTCTGGCTACATTTTTCTTCACACCTTTTATTTTATGCATGCTTCATCTGTGACCCTACGAAGTCCTAGGACCTTCTGGTTAACCTCCTCCCAGATCTGGCCACCATCTCCATCTACCAGACCAGGAAAGATATGCTGGTAAGGGAGACCCTGGGGGACAGTGAGGGTTGTCTTCCTTTCACTCATTCATGTACGTCTCTGGATAGTTTCACTGGACAATGTGCACAGTTTCCTTGGATACATTTGAGGGGCAGTGGTCATTAGCTAATGTTCTATGTTCTGTGTACCTGCTTAGAACCCTAGTTATTAACCTTTATTATTAATGGAGGTAAACAGTGCTCCCCTTACTGATTTTCGTCTCTTGTCCCAACCTGTTACCCTCTTGGTGGATCCTCTTGAGGGGAACTTGTAGTTTCCTGTGGGGCATAAGCCCACTGTTTGAATGTAACAAATATGTCAGTGCATATGACTGGGTCTGTGGATATGTTTTTTTTAGTTGGATCATTCTGATTTAAGCTGACTTTTGCTTGGACTTCATTGGTGTCTTCAAGCCAAAGGTATGGCCATTGGCCCTGTTATACTGTTTGTCTGAAATTAGCGATAATATGAGCAATAAATATTTAAAATAAAAATATAGGATTGAAAACTAGTTAATGTGGATTGCCTTCTTAGGGTGTTGTGCTTATTCCTGAGTAGTTTTGTACTGTGTCCTCCAATGGAAACTAAGGAAAAAGTTCTAAGCTTTTTAGATGCAGCATCTGTGTTCCCAGAAAAGCGAAAATAATAAATAGGCCCTGTTCTGGTTTCCATCTTCTGTGTTAATGTTAGGATCAGCTTATATATTGTGATGTCATGGTATTGGTATATACATCATCATCATTCTGAGAGGGGTCATTATTAACTTATACAAAAATATTGCAATGTATTCTCCCCTTAGATTATGTTAAAGTAATTTTGAAGTGCTGGACCTTGCAATTTTAACTTTCCCTTTATGGATTATTATGTATATCATTGTACTGATGTATCAGATTTCAAGAGAGCTCTTATCCATCTAGATATGTATTTTCTCTGCTACCACAATCAAAAGTTACTGATGGTGTAGGCAAGTGGCAGAATGGGAGAATTTGTAGTAATGTGCTTGAACCCAGAGCCCCAAGCCTTGACTCTATTCAAGCTCCACTTAACTCTCAAATTAGCCTCATAATTTTGAGAGTAGATAATTTATGATTCAGCTAAAATGTTCAGCAGTGAAACACTTACTAAGATTGCCATTAAATAGTAGCTATTATGTTTTGGAGCTGTGTTAAAGGTGTCTTTTCACACATCTGTCACAGCAATTGTTTCTAACTAACCAGACTTAGTACTGCTAGGGCTGTTATTTCTTAAATTTTCTTCACAACTACAAGGACTTGAAAGCTAGTGCCTGATTCTCTTCTGCTTTGCCCCTTCAACCTGTGCAAATTTTTGTGTAAAAATGCTTTCAAATCAGATTTCCAGAACCCAACACTTCCATTGGAAAGATGGAAATGATCTCTGCCTTGCAGCATTTGCACCCAATTAGTGCCTTGAATTTTTAAATGAAACTTTACTGTACATTCTGCAGAAAATTATGCCTATGGAAGTGTAGTTATGACATCTGTAGGAACTGGCTAGTTTTTCTCAGTTTGTAAACTGCTATCTTTGATAATCAAAAAGGAAAAAAAATCCTTTAGTCATGCATCATGTTTCATCCACACATGCAAAGAATTGTGATTAAAAGTCATGTTCTCAATCACTGTTTAGTAATGATGACCTTTTGAATTATTTACATTTAGCTATGGAGGCCATCCAGGGTAGATTGATTTCAATCAAGTTTCCTTAAATCACGGATTTAAATAATCCAAAAAAGGAACTTTAAGACATCAATTTAGTCTGGTTTTGCATATGTACTTTGTAGTTATATTTTTAAAGAACAACTTAAGTCTTCTCATTGGTTGAGTCTCAATATTGTTAAATCATTAAGGAATGTTGTTTTGCAAATAAACGTAGTTTTTACACTAAATCTTGCTTACACTAAATCAACTTTGAACTATGTCCTGTTTACAATTAGTAAACAGGAAAATGTGCTATTTACATAGCTATAGGGCTTAATATAACCTTTATTTTGATTTGGTTACATTTTATTTTGGTAGAGACAGATTGCTATTATATTTCATGGCTAATATTTACTTTGTGTCAAACATTGTAACACATTTGAAATTGCAAAACTCTAGAACTCTTGGTTCAGAGATACCTTTTATTATATCAAGTAAGAAATCACAAAAAAATTATCTTTTTCTGCAAGCTTTCAGGCATACACACTCTTCCTCAGGCTCAGGGAAAATTAAAGATGGTAAAAAGTCCCTAAAGGTGGAAAATAAACTTTATTTTTACACAGAGGAAGCTGAAGATGGAAGTATGTCCCTCTGGGACCATGAGAGTGTCTTTGATGTGCAGATAAGGCAGGATTCCTTCCCTGGTGGTGTCAGGTGGCAGAAAGGCAAGGAGGAGCAGAAACCTTACTTTTTGTTCAGCCAATTTTTGGATTTAAGCTTCTTTGCTAAAATTCAGCATCTTCCATGTTTCAGGGATGTATTTGGTAGCTGTGTTGGCCTGAGACAAAAAAAGAAATGCAAAACTCTGTAACACTTTTGGTTCAGAGATTATACCTTTTATTTTAGTTTTGAGATTGGAATTCAATTAAAATGCAGAACACCAGTATTTTAAAATGTTTAAAATTAGCCAAATAAAAATAGGGTAAATGTGCGGGATGCAGAAGAAAAAAGATCATTAAAACTTGCATTTAAAACTGATTTATTAAAATGTAAAAGGATTTATTAAAAAAAATAAAAGGAAAAGTTAATGAACTGAATTGATTGTTTCTAGTCATCATGGCTAAGTACAGGTATTCAAGAAGCCTGTGATTGAAGTGCTCTAACTTTTAAAGTTTTACTCTAAGTGTCTCCATTTAGGTTGGGAGGAAGCAGAACACACATTAGCCCTTGTTGGGGGCAGGGAGGGGAGATGCTCAGAGACTGCCTGCATGGCTTGAGAGCAGCAGGTCAGGGGGCTCTTGCATGCTTCCCAGCATGCCCCTTGGGCTCCCTGGACTGTCAAAGACTCCCGAGCAGAGCTGAATGGCCAAGCCATCCCTGACTGGCTGGTGGGGACATCACGGCTGCCCACCAGGACACCACACAACACCTAGGTATCCTGAACACTTGCACACACATGCAGACACGCGCACACGCACAATCCAGGCATCTGGGGCATGAGTGAGCCACTGACTTTTGTGTAGCTGATGAGGACAATGCCCACCCCTTGCACAACTCCCTGTTCCCCAGGTTGATGGAGAGTGGGTGTTAAGCTCTTGGGGTCCCTGACTTTGTCACTGGTGATGTCACCACCCTCCTAGTCCTTGTTGGGGGCCTGGCTTACCCCTCCTGCACTGGCTTACGAGGCCCTATGCAGGGCACCTGGACTGGCAGAAAGAGTACTTCAGCTATTGACCAGGCCTAGCACTCTGAGCACATTGCGGTACAGGGATGGGGGAGAGGCAGAGCCCCTCATTGATATGTAGTGGCCCCAACCCTATACCATGGCAGGCTGTCCAGATCCACAAAGCTCTAGCCAACTGTTTCCTCACTCATGTGTACCAGAAGCGCTCCCCTTATGATTAGGACCAGAGGGTTTCAAGTGCCCATGCCATGGCACCAGGCCAGGGTTTTCTGCTATAGGCTCCTCTGGCCTTGTCGTGGACACCACTGTCCACAACACAAGCTGCCCTGGTACTGTCCCCGTTCCCCTTATCCTCCCCAACCTCCCCTCAGGTGAACATACCAGGTTGCAGGGAAATGCAAAGAGAGGAAGAGACATGCCTCATTTTAATCAAATGTTGGAGCTTTTAGTGTATTTATTAAACAAAAACTACAGTGTTGTCCACTCTAGAGCTTAGAACCTTCTTGTCACTTAACAATGAGAGAGGGAAGGCTGCACCAGGTGGTTATGACGTTGAGGTGAGGGCGGGGGGTGCGCAGCCATGGGGGCTCAGTTTAACAAACATGAAACCCTGGGACAGCAGGGGGAACGCCATGGCAGGCTTCCCCATCACTCTGGTCTGGGAGGGCAGTGGTCTACTTGTGGGAAGCAGCACTGATGCCACTCAGGGGTGTCGTAGCTGGATCCCAAGCAGTCTTTGACTCTGTGCATAAATTCCATCTCCTGGCACTATGACTGTCTCAGCAGTGTGTGTGGCCTCCCTCAGTAAGTGGCTGGCCATCTGTAGACCTCATTCTTGGACCTTCATAGTGCATTTCTGCTCCTGGCTGGCTCATTCAAGTGCCACAGCAGTGCAGGTACAAGTTGCCACCCTGTCCCTTCCAACTCCCCACATCAATGGTCCAGAGACCGCATGCCATCAGGGACTGTGAGCAGGAGATAGACTCCTACTGCCAGGCCCTTCTCCCCCAGGAGCCGGAGGGTAGACTACGGTCTCCCTCCAGGACAAGGGAGGACTCTGGGACCTCCCACTCTGTCCAGTGAGGGGCATGGACCAAGGTGGTCAAGGGCCCCAAGGCCCGCTGCACCAAGGCCCCTGCCCCGTCGGATCTTAGCAATAGGTACGCACCTCTTGCTGCTCCAGCAGAGCCTGCTGAGTTACCAGCTCCTGCAGGCAACACAGGCTCAACTGCAGCTACCGCCCCCGCTCTCCCCAAGAGAAAACTAAGGTGTTTGTTGTGGGAGACTCCATTCTGAGGGGGACTGAGGAGGTAATCTGCTGCCCCGACCCCTTAGCTCTGGAAGTCTGTTGCTTCCTGGGGGCCTGCATCCGAGACATTGTAGAGAAGATCCCTAAGCTCCTCCAGCCCACAGACCAGTATCCCATGCTCCTTATTCATGTGGGGACCAATGACATGGCTAAGAGCACTCCCAGCTGGGTCATGAGGTGCTACAGGGATTTGAGAGTGGGCAAAAGGGTCTGGGGGCACAGGTGGTGTTCTCTTCAATCCTCCCAGTCTTGGGGTATGGGCTGAGGACGGAGAGGAGGATCCAGGTAGTTAACCAAAGTCTGCGGCGCTGGTGTCATCGGTAAGGCTTTGGCTTCCATGACCACATCCTTCCTTATGACCATACCCTGACTTACCAGAGTCACGTTAGACCAGGGTGAATAAAGTCCAGCCTGCAGGTCAGAGCCAGTTGGCAGCTGGACTCCATCTCCCAGCAGCCCCTGACTGCATGGCTGGGGCCAGTCTCCATGGAGACCCTGGCTGCACCTACCCTGTGATATCACAAGGCTGAGGTTGCCATAGAGACTAGACACAGCTGTGCTGGCAGGGTAGGTGGCAGAGCAGGGCAGGAGGCTGCTCCGGAGCTGCTGGGATCTTGCAGCAGGGGGACCTTTATCTGGGGCCAGGGCAGAGCTGCAATCTGTCACCTGCACACGCTGGGTAGGGGTGAGCATACAACAGATCTTGCCTATGCCCTGGCTCAGGACCAGGTTGTCACCACTGCAAGGAGCCAGGGCAGAGCTGTGATCCACTGCATGCACACCCCTGCCTGAAGTGTGTAGGGAACAGATTGTGGCTTTGCCCTTGCACTAGGCCAACCTGCCCTCACTGCAAGATCCCAGCTTCTCCAGAGCAGCTCCCTGCCCTGCTCTGCTGTGCACTCTACCAGTGCAGCTGAGTCTGGTCTCCATGGCAAGCCCAGCCTTGTGCTATCATAGGGCAAGTGCAGCTGTGGTCTCCACGGGGACTGGCCCCAGCCATGCAGACAGGGGCTTCTGAGAGATGGAGTTCAGCTGCCAGCCGGGTCTGCCATTTTGCCCACCCCTGCATTAGACCTATAAACATTACATTCAGAAGATCATCAGTAAAGTCTCTGCATGGGTAGCTGCCTTAAGATGTTTAGCCAGCATGGCATGGGGTGCCAACTTCAAAGTGCTCAGAACCACTGCCTTTGCAATGGTATATGCACCAGCAGATTACTGTGCTCCTGTATGGTCCAGAAGCTGTTGCACTAAAAAGCTTGATGCTGTACTTAACAGTGTGCAGAGACTCTTAACAGGCTGCACAACTTATGCACACACAGAGTTATTCTTGCACTTTGGGGCATTAAACCAAGTCACATAAGAAAATAGACCCTAACCACTTCCCTGCTGCCAGGTTTCTGGGCCCTTGGAGAGCCTGGCAGGCTGGGTGCTGTGGCTATGTGTGTTGCACTAAATGTAGATAAGAGGTGGAGTGAATGGAAATGAAATGACCATTCAGAATAATCTGGAAATCTATTCCTACAGTGTTTTATACCAACATCAAATGAGTCCCCCATGGGACATGACCTTGACAGAGAAGTGTCGGTCAGGCTGAATAGACCAAGATTTGGATATGGACGTTTCAAAATAACACTGTACAAGATAAACATCTTGGATAATACTCTGTGTGAATACAGTGTCCATAATCAGTACAGTGCTTAAATCGAACGCTTCAATCTTTACAAATGCCCAGATGGGGTAGATGGAATCTGCACACTGAGCAATAGTACCGCTAGGGGTAACAAGAGGAGTTTGGAGACAGGGCTGTTGCTGATTCTTGGGAGGAGGAAGGGAGGCAGCTCAGCAGTCAATTACAGAAGATGAGCTCTGGCCTAGGCTAGACCACCACCCTGGGGTGGGGTGAGTAGGGTGCTGCAGTGCAACCTATTGGGATCTGATGCAGATGTTCATTATGGTGCTCTTACAGCACTGAAATCTCATACCACATCCATCCGGGGTCATCCTAGGATGGGATCTGCTTTTTTACAGTGCTCTGTGGGCTCTGACCATCTGTTCAATTACAGCTGTATAGCACTGTCTGTGAGCCAACTGCACGTTAAGTGTAACTTCTATACTTGGCCCATGTCTTGCAACATTTCAGAATTGGCAAATCTGAACCTGTTGAATCTCATTTTTATTCATAGACTGAACAAAGAAAATGACCTATCCTGCTTAACTTTGCAATTTTGGACTAGTTATTGAAGTGACCTACTTGAATAAACTGTAACAAACTATTCTTGACATAAGTGAAAAAAGCGACATCTGCGTGACAAAGGAGCCAAATTTGTGGTCAGTCACCATACTGGTCACCCCTCTGTCTAGGGAAGTCTATCCTATCTCACCTGCCATGACTTGTTGGGATATACATGATGTACTAAGCGGGAGGCTGCCCATTTAATGTCCTGATGCCAAGGGGTATATACATGGCTCCAACCTTCTCATACCATGTCCCATGTCTCGCAGATGGCATCTATATCGCACAGTGCATCACACCTACCCATGCTCCAGGGTCTTACCTGGGACTCTCACTCCCCTCTGGAGCTGGTCGTCACTATGCTGCCATACTGTGTATTCAGCTACTCACTATGACTCTTTCAGCCCCTTACTGGCTGCGTTTGGCCTTTGGCTCTGCTTGCCCCAGGTATCTTCACATGCACACTGCACGCCCTCTTACTGGGGCCCAGCTCTGCTTCTGGCCTACCTTCTCCTCCATCCCCACACTAGGGCAACAACAATATACTCCCCTCACTGGGGCTACTCACTAGCTTACTTTAATGCAACCCTTCAGGTTGTCCCTTGAAACCCTACTCTGCACACACAAGTACTGCATACCCTTGAGGGCTCCCTTGTGGCCTTACTCTACGTAGCCAGTTTTTTCCTCTGCCCTCTCACTGTGGCCAATGATTTATCCTGACTCTGAGGTCTCAGGGTCTTACTCCCCCTGGGCCCAGGTGCCTCTCTCTAGGCGTGTCTTGCCCCACTATCTGCTCTGTGATCCACTGGGTAGTTGGGGGTGGGGTTATAAGGCACCCCTACCTTTCTTTCACCGGGGAGGCTACTGGCCTGGCATTTCTGGGGAGCTACCCCACAACAGGTAGCCCAACCAGGCCATCCTTCCCCAGCAGGGTGTAGTTTTTGGTCACACCCAGGACCAGGAGCCTCCTGCCACACATGAAAAAAACCCAAAAGGTTTGTTTCCTATGGGTGTTTCTTTGTGGTACTGTTAGCTCGAACTATTTACAATCAAATTATTTCCTCTTCTATTAGTATAGCTTGAATGAAAAATGGTGGCACTGCAGAGTAATGCTCAAAGCTGAACAGTGTATTAGTCACACAGAGTAATTGAGTACATTTCTAACTGGAGCGTCATCAGCATTCATGCTTTAAATGTTCACTTGACAGGTTAGCGAGCTTATCTTGAAAACATCACCTAACTTGGGGGTGGCCAACCTGTGGCACAGACCTCTGCAGACTGGGGAGGGAACAGACAGCACAGTGGTAGATGCAGAGGAGCAGCTTGGTCTGGGAGCATGAAACTGAGCAGCGGATCAGATAACAGAAAGGGATAAGAGCCCCACTCAGGGAGAATGCAGGGCTAATTTTTTGCATGCTTGCCAAAAAGGCTGGACTTCATTGATTTAGCTCAAGATATAGTCAGGTTATGAACAACACTCTAGTAGTTACATTTTTTTAGGGAAAAGTGGCTTTTGACCAAAATAAAAATCTCTGTGGAAATGGAAAGAGGTTCTTACTGTTTTGCTAACCTGGAAGCCAAAGACCCCTTTTTCAGTAAATCATTTCCATTTATACTGTAAAAAATGTTGTATTAAAACTGATTTTTTTTTTGGTTTTGTGTAGGGAAGGGTATGGGTTCACTGAAAACCTGCATCTTTGCTTAGGAAATTTGGGGGAGGGGAAAAATCCATAATTTGGCATTTGTTGATAGTATTATCAGTTGGGCTGATAGAAGCAGACGTGTAAAAAAAACTAGAGGTTGCTAATGGGTGTGTTTAAAGGATACTCCATGCCCTGCCATGGGATGCTTACTGAAGCACACATGCAGTATTCCCTCCAGCAGTGCAGGATAAAGTTTTCAAGGTCAGTTAGAGGTTATCCACACTGACTAGAATGGGAGCAGTTTGAAACCTTGCCTGTGGGAATTCTGTATGAACAAGACTCCATGCCAGGCCCCAGCCCCTCTGAGTGCCTCCCAACTGCCACCTACTCTGTCAGCCTCCTCCCCAATGGCTGTCCCACCCAACCCCAGCTCCTGGTTCTTTAAAAAAAAAGAAAGCCACCACTCACTGGCTGCTGCAGCAGCCTCAGGGTTTCTGGGGGCTCATGGCAGAGCCCCCCATGAAGTGGGGGTCAGCTTGGATCTCTTCCTGCCTGGCAGCAGCCATTGAGTGCCGGCTTTTTTTTTTTTTAAGAGCTGGGAGCTGGGAGAGTGGGTGGGGCAGCTATTGAGAACAGGCCGGGGATTTGGCTGATTCGGCAGTGGCAGGATCTCCAAATCGGATTCAGCCGAATTGATTTGGGACAGGGATTTGAATCGAATAGAATCACTATTCCCCGAATTGACTGAATCTGAAGCAAATACTAGCCACTTTGCAGAGGCCCAATAATTACTTCAGCATCACATACAGTATGTAGTTAAGTCCCTTTTCTTAATGTTTTCCTGCTCACTCTGTCTCATTTATATCTCTTGTTATTTCACGTGTAAGTGTCTAAAGTCAAGAGAACAGATATTTCCTGTCTGTTTCATGATTTTTATTTTTCACATGTGTGATGTAATCCCTGCTTAACTCATCTAGCTGCACTAGAAAGAAAATAATTGTATTTCTTTTTAACTGTTAGTTGATATGCAGACTGACCATATGGAAATTCTGGAAATCCAGGATATCATCTGGGAAATCTGGGACACTGGATTTACTGTAACAAATAGGAGATCCAAGGTAATTCAGTGGGAAGGAGAGTTTGCTTTGTTGTTAAAACTAACAACAAAGGCCAACTCCATAAACTTTGGATAGTACACTGAACAGCTGAGGGTCTACGCTACAGACTTTTGCCAGTCCAGGTATGTTAGCCAGGAGCCCAAATGGGGCATGATCTGTGATTGACAATGTCATGCCAGCAAAAGCTCTACTGTAGACATTAGGCCTGCGCAAAGTGGCTAGTACTCGCTTCACATTTGGATTCGGCCGATTCGGGGGACAGTGATTCGATTCAGTGATTTGAATCACTGTCCTGAATCAGTTCAGTTGAATCTGATTCAGAGATTCTGCTACCAAATTGGCTGAATCTCTGAATTGGCCCCATCCCCCACACACTGTCAATGGCTTGGCTGCTCTCCCAGCTCCTGGCTCTTTTAAAAAAAAAAAAAGAAAAAGCCCTGATTTACCAGCTCCTGCCAAGCAGGGGTGATCCCCGCTGCCCACTTACTGCCCTGTGCTGTGTGCGGGGCTATGCCATGAGCCCCCAAAAGAAGGGCCAGGAGCTGGGGTGGGTGCAGCAGCCAGGGTGCGGGGCTGGGAGAGCAGGTGTGGGCCGGGAGGTTCACAGCAGAGCCCCCCATATGGTGTGGCATAGTGGGGGGCAGCAGGGATTCCCCCCCACCTGGCAGCAGCTGGTGTGTAGAGGCTTTTCTTTAAAGGGCCAGGAG
>NW_017728951.1:41258779-41261077 GCF_001723895.1 Crocodylus porosus | reverse complement strand
GAGTCCGGGTCCAGCTCCCTGCTGCAGCGAGCAGGGACTGCCTGAATTGCCGAAGCTCTCTGGATCTTTTCTGAATTGATTAAGAGAACTTGGAATCGATTTGGACCTTTTAAGTGGTCTCCTGATTCAATTTGGATTTGGAGATTCGGCCACTGATTTGGGCTGGATCTCCTCCAAATTGAATCAACACGCAAAGCTTTGCACAGCCCTAGTAGACCTGGTTTTGCTGCCAAAATATTGTTTCATTTAAGAGTGGATGGCAGGAGTTTTGAATAAAATATGCTATGAAAATTCAGCTTCAATGCTGCAAGTTGCATGCTCACAAGGAGTGCTTTACAGTTAGTATGCCATTGTAACTACTATGGCACAGCCTTCCAAGTATAGATCTGGCCTCCGTGTATGCACACAGGTATATGAATATCCATATGCTATTTTGAGAGACCAGAGTATGGTCGAAGCCTGTTCACTCTTTTTCAAATGTAAGTGGAGGCATGCTACATATCTTTGTTTAACAAAGGTATCTTTGTTTTTTCTTGATTAGTAACTTCCCCTTCGCTGTGTAATTCACCAGGGAAAGTGATTATATTTAATAGAAGCCAATGGTTTAATTCAATCTGTCCTAGATTTAAAGCTGCTGAAGAAAGTAATTAAACTTTGCTGAAGCTGTAGCTTATGAACTAATATACAGGATATTGATTTTTAAATCAGTATAAAGGTCTTAATCCAAAGATATTAAATGTGTGCACCGATCTATATATGTAGGGTTAAGCAGGCTTCCTGTTTCTCTGCACAAATTATATGTAGCAGGAGATAATTGGCACTGTATATGGCCTAAATTCATGTCAGCTATAGCCTTCAAATGTGATTCTGCAGCCGCTTATTTTGTATCTATTTCCAGAACCACATTTTCATGAAAAGCCCCAAATAGATCTTTTTCATAAAACAGGGAATAATACTGCCTTACACTCAGCAGTGCTAACACAGAATGGAAATGAAGTCTCTGGCATTGGTTAGGAGTCAAACTTTTCCCATGCTGCCTAGGGTAGTTAGGTCTGGCATCAGAAAGCTCTGGTGGTGATACACTGAAATCCTTTCCTCTAAATCTGCACATGGTCTCAGTTTACAAAGCAGCAGTTAATTCAGGTCTGGTGTAACATAGGAACATAGGAAAGTAGTGCAAACATAGGAACCTCATTAGGTCCTCTACTCCAGCCCCATGCCTAAGGCAGGATCATCCCTGACTAAACCATCCCAGCCAAGTGTCTGTCTAACCTGCTTTTGAAATCTCCAAGCACAGAGAATCCACAACTTCTCTAAGTGGGGTGTTCCACTGCCTGATCACTCTGAGTCAAAGTTCCTCCTAATCTCCAGTCTAAATTTCCCTTGCTGCAGCTTGGGGCTGTCCCCTGCAGCCACAGAGAAAAGCCCATGTCCATCTTTTCTATAATCACCCTTCAGGTGTTTGAAGACTGTTATCAAATCTTCCTCACTCTTCTCTTTTCTGGGCTAAATAAGCCTAGTTCTTTCAGTCTTTTCTCATAAATGTTACCTTCCCGCCCCTAATCATTTCTGTTGCTCTGCACCAGACTGTTTCCAAACTGTTTGCATCTTTCTTGAAGTGTAGCACCCAAAACTGGACACAGTACTCCAGGTAAGACCTCACCAGTGCTGCATAGACTGGAAGAATCATTTCCCTTGATTTGCAAGTGACACTCCTGTTAATACAACTAAGGACGTTATTAGCTTCTTTTTTGCAACAAGAGCACACTTTTGGCTCATACTCAGCTTATGGTCCATTGCAATCTCCAGGTCCATCTCTGCAGTACTGCAACCTAGCCAGTCATTTCTCAGTCTGTATTTGTGCATGGTGTTATTTCATCCCAAAAGCAGGACTTTGCACTTCTTGTTGAATCTTATCTGGTTGGATGAGATTTGCACTATAAATCTACAGCAAGAAATGGGTTACAGGGTTTTTCAGATACTACCCCATCGAAACAACACTCTTTTTACTTAAGCCAGGACTCTCCATACATAGGGAGGTGTTAGGATTTCCTCCTTTTATGGAGTAAGGAATGCTGGGCTGGAGCCCTCTAAAATAATTATATTTTCAGTATAAAATGATCCTGCATCAAAACAACTAAGGAGCTAAATGTTTTAAATTCTTCTGTAAAAGGAGCTGCTAATCTCTCAGAGCAAGAAGAAACCTCAGGGAGATAATGTGTAATATGACAATAACAGCTCTCTTCAGTTACAAAGATTTTTCATAGACATTAGGGCTGGAAGGGACCTCGGGAGATC
>NW_017728951.1:41242209-41258768 GCF_001723895.1 Crocodylus porosus | reverse complement strand
TTGAAGTCACCACCGCTTCCTCTTCTGTATAATCAAGCTTTTCTTCTGTTCGCTGTTTAGAACAGGGGTGGGCAATTATTTTGGGCAGAGGGCCACTTACTGAGTTTCAGCAAGCCATTGAGGGCTGGATGACAGGCAGTTCAGGGCAGATTAATATTAATTTTTAAAATTTTTTTAGGGGCCCTGTGCGCCAGATAGAATGGCCTGGAGGGCCACATCCGGCCCCCCAGACTGCATTTTGCCTACCCCTGGTTTAGACGGAGGAATAGAATGCACGTGCCTCTGTTCTGGGTGAGAAGGTATGTTTTAGAAGTTTAGCACTGTTTCTACTTATAAATTAGTGGTAGTGTGCAAGTAAAAATGACAAGACATACTGAAGATGTGACACCATGCCAACAATTGGTAGCAGGAAATTGTTCCCTTCCTTCCCATCCAAACTTCAGATAGCCACACATCCAAAGTGAGTCTCTTCATACCTATGTTCTTCAGAGTCTTTTGTTCACCCTGTGCACAATGCCCTGAAACATACTCCATGACACATACATACCTCACTAAACGAAGCAATGTTAGAGTGGTTTTCTAATGTTTGTATCATTTGCAGCTTGTCCGGCACGCATAATAATTAGACTGTTGTAGCAGGAACTGAACTAATGTAGCTGATGTTAACATAAAGTGTAATAATAGTGAAATGTAACCATGTTAGTCTTGTCCTGTAAGCAACTTGAAAACTCCATTTTGTGTCCTTCTGCTTGACATAAGTGAATGAACTCTGCATAGCCATTATATAAAGTATGAGTGTGTTTAAAAGGGTGAATGGCGAGAGAATGGCATAGAGATGGGAGAAGAAGATTTAACTGTTTATGTAAGCAACAAGGCACCAAATGTAAGTTACTGGTCAGTAAACTAATTAATGAATGGCTGAAGAATCCCTTTAAGGCCTAGGGCACAAAGAAGATAATGAGGAGAAGGAATGCACCCGTCCTGCCA
Source organism: Crocodylus porosus (assembly GCF_001723895.1). Lineage (NCBI taxonomy): Eukaryota > Metazoa > Chordata > Crocodylia > Crocodylidae > Crocodylus > Crocodylus porosus. The sequence continues at coordinate 41,257,781 of NW_017728951.1, read as the reverse complement.
GATGAGCATCAAGAACACTCCAAGCTGAAGACCTAAGAAGAACAACTGCAAAAACAGAAGCTGGGTATGTGTGGAAAAACCCCAAAGCACTGAAACAAAGGATGCCAATCCCTATAAAAGAAGACTTCAAAAATGACAAGTTGGGTGAGCCTCTCTCTCAACTGCTGTTTCCAAGCTGTTATCTACAGGATTTCTCTCATAATAACCACCCTACCTGCTATCTGCATCTTCTCTCAATAAGGCCAGCCACCCAGTGCTATTATTAAACAACTGCTGCTGGTAACTATAATGTCTGAATGGAATGGTTGTTTTGTGTATGTGTGTAAGTTTTGTGTATGATTTGTGTGCGTCTATGAATGGTGTGTCCGAACCTCTATGTCTTATTCATGTAATCAATAAACGTGGCATTTTGCCTTATCCCCCTTTATAAGGTCTCACTTGTGGTTTGAGCAATTGGCAATTTGTGTAACACGGTTAACAGCTGCTGCCATTTTGAAAGTGCTCCTTTTGAAACCGCTCTAAATGGACATGTATCTTTATACCTAAGAGAAATTAAATTGCCCATTTAAGATTTGATGTGGCTTGTGCATCTACAGCACAAAGCCCATCCAGGGCTTAGCTTTGTTTGCTGCCCCCTCCCCGATAAGGAGCCAGCACTCAGAGTTAAAAATAATTTTGTGAAGTGCATTTGCAAACTGACTATTACCAGTAAGGGCCCTGTGCCTGCCACATTTGTGACTACATATAGAGTTCTGTATATGGGACAAGTTTCTGAAAGTTGGTTGTTGCATCTGAGAGCTACAGATGGCAGTTCAGTGCTTTTGTTTTATAAATCTTGTATCATGGAGCTGAGTGAATCATGAGATTAACACACTAATCTTCACCCTGGAAACCTGAAGCCTGTTTATCCTCTTAGTTACTTTTGCTGTCAAGTAGTAGTTCCTCTAGCAGCGAGTGAGAAGTGAGAGAATGTGTCTGTTTGAATGAGATCAGAAAAGCAAGCAGACTTCAGCCTAATCTCTGCTTTTTTTCATAGATTCATAGATTGTAAGGCTGGAAGGGACCTCAGAAGATCATCGGGTCCAGCTCCCTGCACCAAGCAGGAAAGATAACTGGGGGTCAGGTGACTCCAGCAAGGTGACTGTCAAGTCTCCTCTTGAAGATTTCCAGGGTAGGTGATTGCACCACCTCTAGAGGGAGCTTATTCCACAGTCTGGGCACCCTGACTGTGAAGAAGTTTTTCCTAATGTTGAGCCTGAATCAGTCTTACAGGAATTTGTGGCCATTACTCCTGGTTTTCCCCTCGGTGCCCTGGTGAACAGTTGCTCACCGAGCCCTTGATGTACTCCCCTAGTGTAGCGGTAAACTGCTACCAGGTTCCCTCTCAGCCTTCTTTTCCTCAGGCTGAAGAGTCCCAGATCTCTCAGCCTTTCTTCATACGGCTTGCCTTTTAAGACTCTGATCATATAGAGGTGGCACTCTCTCAAGCTTGTCCACATCCTTATTAAAGTGTGGTGCCCAGAACTGCATGCAGTACTCCAGCTGCAGTCTTACCAGTGCTGAGCAGAGTGGAAGAATCACCTCCTTGGCTTTGCTGGAGATGCATCGATCAATGCATGCCAGAGTATTATTTGTCCTACTGGCTATAGCATCGCACTGGCAGGTCATATTCATACTGTGGTCTATTATTACCCCCAGGTCCCTTTCTTTTGTGGTTCTAGTCAGTTTGGTGGCACACATGTTGGTGTGTTGAAGGTTGCTCATCCCGAGGTGGAGCACTTTATGTTTCTTGACATTGAACTTCATCAGATTCCAATCTGCTCAACTTGCTAGCCTGTCTAGGTCTGTCTGTACTTGTAGCCTATCATCAAGTGTGATCACGCTCCCCCATAACTCGGTGTCATCCGTAAACTTGTCCAGTGAGCACTTCACCCCCACATCCAAATAACTAATTAAGATGTTAAAAAGTACTGGACTGAGCACCAACCCCTGTGGGACACCACTGCCCACTTCTCGCCAGGATGACACAGATCCGTTCACTATGACTCTCTGGGTCCTATCCTGCAGCCAGTTTCTCACCCACCTGACTGTCTCAGAGTTAAGCCCACAATCCTCCAATTTTCTCATGAGGACATTGTGGGATACTAGATAATAGGCCTGTTGGAAGTCTAAGTATACAATGTCAATCTGCTCTCTCATGTCCAGGTGGTGAGTTACCTGGTCACAGAAGGAGATGAGGTTGGTAAGGCAAGACCTGCTTGCGATGAAGCCATGCTGTCTGTCATTCAGAATCTTACTTTCTGCAAGCTTATCGCAGATAGACTCCTTGATAAACTTTTCTAGGATTTTCCCTAGGATGGAAGTTAGGCTGACTGGCCTACAGTTACCCGGGTCCTCCCTCCTGCCCTTCTTGTGGGTGTGCACAACATTGGCCCTATTCCAGTCTTCAGGGACTTCTCCAGAGTGCCACAAGTTTTGGAAGAGTTTTGCCAGGGGTTCCTCAGTGACTTCAGCCAGCTCCTTCAGCATTTGTCCAAATTGCCAAACTTTGCAGCAGATCAGTGTTTGTAAGGTTTGTTTAAGCCAGTGGGTCCCCAATTATTTTGGGTCACATACTCTTTTTTAAGCTTGTTATACTGCCATGTGTACAATGGAAAATACATGGGAGAGGAACTTTACATCAGTATGTTCACACTATTTTCTCCAACAGTCAAACAGATACTGTACAGCAGTTCTTCCTTATCCTTAATTTATGTATTTTTCTTCCTTTTCTTCTTCCATTGCTCCCTCTAGAACAGTGGTTCTCAACCTTGGATTTGATGCACTCATTAACAGAGTCAAGGCCACTCCTCAATAGACTTAAAGCACCCCTTCGAAAATGCTAGTTCTTAATTTTCACTCGTTATTTGATTACAGTAAAATAATAGAGCAATTCTTCTTTTGCAAAGAACTCAGAAAGTTTACAATAATTCACAATATTAACACTGTAGATTCATGTGTAAAAAATGTGAATCATGTTTGCACACCTAACATTGTGAAGCATCCTGTGGCACCTTTAAGGATTTCAAGGCGCCCTGGTTGAGAATTACTGCTCTAGAAATTTATGCCATATGCTACATCATGTATACTGATTTGAGACATGCTGGTTTAAGCAACTGCTCAGCACTTACCTCTGAGAGCACTAAGAGAACTTGTAAAAATGTTGCAGTAGGAGTTATTGGTTGTCACTCTACTTGCTCTGTGTTCCTTTATAAAACCAGCACATAACTGTCATTTGGCTAAGTAGGTACATTTAGAAAGATTCTGTTTAGGAAAGCCCAGAACTGGAATTACAGCGGGTGCTTAAAGTCAGGAGAAAGATGGATTGGCAGAGCTGAAGAAGTCCAGGCCTTGGAAAAAATAGAGAGCCCTGCAGATCATGGGTGAGATGCAATGCTGAACTTGGGGGTGAAGGTAATGGGGAAGAAAAGGACAGGACCAGAATGAGAAAGGGTCCTACAGGTCAAGGATTCTAGTGCATTGCATGCAAGAGTTATGTAAAGAATCTTGGCAGCACCTGCCCACAAAGTCTCAGGCTTCATTCCACTGTATTGAAATTCAGGTAATTGATTTATCAAGATAGAATATGTGGGCTTTGAAAAACTTGTTTAAAAGAGAAACAATTCTACAGATTCATTGGTGGAAGAAAAAATATCAGCAGAAAAATAATCATTATGGTAAAATGGGATTTTTTTTCTCTTGTGTAAAATAATTTAAGTGCATTTGAGTATAAATGAAAACTTACCTATTGACAGGAGAGATTTTTAAGCTGATAATGGAAAAATATCAAATGCTTTGTTTCCTTTTTCACAAAGCTTTCCAATATTTTTACTGAACATACAACCCAATAAGAATTAAATCCCACCCTCCAGGTCACCAGCTGCCTTTATAAGAAACAATATAAATTGTCATATTGGATTATATTAGTGATGTTTAGGGTGTAGTATCTAGTCAAGCAGTGACCATTTCAAACTTCTTTATCTTCTTCACAGATGCAAAAAATCCTGATTTTGGAATCACTTGCTAAAAGAGAAGTTAAGTTTCTTTCTAACTAAAATATGAGTCAGTGGGAGGTGTGTGTCCAGAAGCAGATGTTGATATATATATGTATATATATATATTGCTCTATCTCACCCTTTATTTTTAGCTGTGTAGTGTAACTGATGTTCTTTGTATTCATATAAATGTAAAAACCTTTCTTTGTCTTTTCTTTTTTAAAATCCTACTACCCTGGTGATTTCAATTTAATTATGTGGCAGTGAGTTTCAAAGGCAAAGGATGCATTCTAGAGCTGTGCAAAGTTTTGGTAGCTGATTTGATTCAGAGGAGATTCAGCCTGATTCGATGGCCAAATTTCGGAATCTGAATCAAATTGGGAGACCAATTAAAAGGTCCAAATCAAATTGGAAGCCTCCAATTAGATTTTGTAAAGATTCGGCCTGATTCAGAGATTCGGCCGTAGGCTAAATAGGCAGCAGTCCTCACCACGCTGGATACAGCTGCCTCCAGCTGGAAAGTCTGTTGTGGTGGGTGGAGGGGAGAGAGGAAGGTGTGTTGGGTGGTGGGGAGATCAACGCCCCAACAGAGAGGAAGGGTTTGGGGCTGGGGCTGGGGCTGGGGCTGAGACAAGCTGCTCAGCCAGGCTGGGAGGCCTATGCCCTGCTGCTGCTTGCCCAGCCAGGGCAGGGCGCAATACAGATGCAGCTCACTCCAGCCAGAAGCGGGGGAAGCGGCAGCAGGGCATAGCCCGCTGCTTGCCCTGCTGGGGCGGTGGGGGTGTGGGATGTGGGTGCTGCCACTGCTTGCCCAGCTGGGGTGAGTGGGGTACGGGATGCAGGAGTGGCAGTGCTGGGAGCAGGGGCTATGCCATGCTGCTGCTTGCCCTCTTCTGCCTGGAGCATGCTGCACCTGCATTGCCCCTCTGCCCTGGCTGAGCAAGTGGCAGCCCATTCCTGCCCAGGGCAGCTCACACCATGCTCCCACGTGGGCCTGACTGGACATTTGTTGCCTGGCATGCATCCCCACAGCTTCCCTGTGCTGCCTGCTGCCCAGAGCAGGACTGCAGGAGCAGAAGGAAGAGAAGCCACTGAAGGTAGGGGAAGCTGAGCAGCTCCAGTGGGAAGCTGTGGTAGCATCTCCAGTGGAAAGATGTGTGCATTGGCCAGGGCCAGGGCAGTGCTGTCTGGTGCATGCAAGGCAGGTGTGAGCTGGAGTGTGGTGTGGTGTAGTGGGACCCAGGCTGAAGGGCCACACTGGGGTGGGACCTGGATGCCACACTCTCAATGGGTGTTTTGCCTTCTTGTCTCTATATCTCACTTGCCACAACTTGCTGTTTATGAAGAGGGTACCAGGAGGTGGTGCCTGATTGTTGTGGGATACACTGAGATGGGTGCAGGTCTTAGTGTCTGGGCATCTTCTGTGGGGCCCTGCGTCCTCTACACCTCACCCCTTTCCACTTCAATATTTCTGTAATGTTATTGGGATAGGTACCTGGACCCTGTAGAGGCCACTTGATGGGGTATAGTTAGGTGTAGTTAGATGCACTGGCGTATACTTCCTGACTGCTGTGGGCTTTCTTAACAATCAATAAATATACTCGTTGCCTGCCACCCAGCCCCCTCACAAGCTGAGGGGACCCTGCACCCCAACCAGGTTTGGCAGAGTCCCAGGGAGGGAGGCAGCAGCCGATTGCCCCAACCCCCCAGCCCCCATCTTCTGCTTGAGGACCACCCCATAGCTGAATGGGAGCAGGTCCCCTCAGGACACAAAGCCAATCAGAAGGCCCAGGCACAGCTGGAGCCCTCTGAAGTAGAGCAACCCACCACCCCCTCCCAGGATCACCAGGCAGGGGGAAAGAGCAGCTTAGCTTCCAGCAGTCTCCATTGCTGCGACTGACAGCCCACCCCCGTGAGAGAGAAAATGAGTAATCCTAGTGAAGGAGGCTTCAGGGCTGCTGGACAGTCCCAAGCAGAAGCCCATGGAGGAAGCCCCTCACTCCGCTGGCCTGGCCTACACCCCAAGACCATGGGCACCTTGGCCTTGGCCGACCCAACAGTAGGTTGAGTAGCAGAGCCCTCCCCCTCCGACGATCTGGGGAGATGGGGGCCCTGGGGCTCACCGTAGTGAGTCCTGAGGGGGAAGTCCTCACTCCCAGGACTCTGAGGCAGGCACCAATGCCACCACAGTGCCTGATGGCTCTTCTCCCCAGCCAGAAAAACCTTGCTACCAGCCTGCCCTATGGCCCCACACCAGAGGTGGTCAAGGTGGGGTCCCCTGACTGACAGGCCAATCTTGTCAGGAACCCTGCACAGCCCCCCTGGGGTTCTAGCTCTGCCAGAAAGGGTGATGGAGCCCCACCCTCACCCTTAGCCCCGCCCTGTCCCAAGGGGCTGCAGAGCTCTCTCAATCCCAGCAAGAGTCCAGGGTTGTAGCAGACCAGGGGGTTCTAAGGAGCCTTCTGAACCCCAGGACCAGGATGAAGACACCTGAGGACCTATGGGCTCTGTGGAGCCTGTAGACATCTTGGTCCCAGCGGTCCCCAGATGCAAGCTACTTACATTCCCTGACCATGAGTACACCTGGTGGTCCACCAGCAAGGTGAAGCCTGCCTTGGATCACTGGGGAGATTTTGACAGTGTCCTTGCCACTGTGAGGGAGTTGGTGGGGGATGGCAAGGTGCCCAAGTGCTGCAACACCCAGATATATAGGTGGGCCTGCAGTTTCATAGACACACTCTATGCTTATGGGAGGGTGCTATGTGAGCCGGCAAAACCCACACCAAGCATTGAGGTGTGCAAGGCCCCTGCTGAACCATCTGCTCTACCCAACCCAGCCATGAGTTCATTAAAATTCTGACCCTCACTGCCACTGGACTCCTGCCACCGCTGGCACAGCTCTGCCGGCACAGCTGTGCCCCGCCAGCTGCTGGGGGCATGCGCCATTCATGTGTGGGTGGATTCTGCTGTGCTGGCCCACTGTATGGGTTTACCCATGATCCATGCAACCTGCTGCCTAGTCCAGGAAGTGACATCTGCCTTACCTCTTGGCACCCTTGCCTTTGTTGACCAGGTCCTGTGCGATGGTGGTCTCCACTTCCCCATGTCTTCCAGCCCACCAGAGCTTGTCATGGGGATTGCATCTCCCCTGACCTAACAACACTCCCCACTTCACCACTTGAGTCAGCTGGAGGACACCAAACCACTCTGCTTCTCCACCAACCATCACCGTCACCTCTACCTGCTCATGCACCACACTATCCACCATGCTGCCCTTGTGTCTTGCCCAGACACCAAGTTGCTGGACTTGCTTAGTGAGGGGCTAGCTGGGGCATCCCAGTGGCTGAGCCTGTATTCCACCCTCATTCCATGAGCCACAGGGGACCTCAGCTGGCAGCTCCTCCACGGAGCCATCGCCACAGGTGTGTATGTGGCAAGCTTTACTGATGCCCTTTGGTCTCCTGCCCCTTCTGCAGGCAGAGGGAGACCCTGGCAAACATGATGCTTGAGTGTGCCAGTCTTCAGCCCTTCTACCTCTACCTCCAGAACCTCCTCCTGAGGTTCTGGATGAACTTTACCCCCAACCTTTTTATTTTTGGACATCCCATCTGCGACCCCACCAAGTCCTGGGACCTCCTGGTCAACCTCCTCCTGGCCCTGGCCAAGTGAGCCCTGTACATGACCAGGAAGAAGGCTCTGGCTGGGAAGGTGCCTGGGGACTGAAGGGCTGTGCTTCTCTCACTGGTCCGCTCATGTTTTCAGGTGTAGCACCACTGGGCAGTGTCCACTGGCTCCTTAGATGTCTTTGAGGACCAGTGGGTGTGGCCTGGAGGGCTCTGCTTTGTGTCTCCCTCAGGAGCACTCATTTTCATGTTTTGACCCTTTGACCCTCACGTCACTCCTGTCCTGTTTTTTTGCCTTTGTTTGCCCAAGAGGTTTGTTGTGTCATTCATCCATTAGCCCCATACAGTAGGGGCTACTAGTTAGCCGGGTGCGCCTTAGGACCCATAGTACTTGGATGACACAAATAAACCAGAGCTTCTGAGGCCCAGTGGTTGGTATCTGGGGACACTACCCCTTGTGCGAGCTGGACTGCTGATGCAGCCGTAACCTGGAGTGACCCCTGCACCCTCTACCCACTGCAGCAGTCTGGCAGTGGTGGCTGCTGCCTGGCTGTGACTTGCTGCCATCTGTGCCAGCATCCACTCTCTTGGACCTGCGGCCCCATGGTTGCACGCCTGCCAGACCTAGATGGGATGCCCGCACTGTGCCATCTGGACAGCTATTGCCCAAAAGATGGGCTCCTTAAGATGGCCTGCTTTGAACTGTCAAAGCGTGTCCTTTTGCCCCCAAATGGCCAAGAGGTCATCCACATCATCTGCCCTCTAGCTGGGTCCTTGGTGCTTGCACTGGAGAGGCTTCTTTGCCTGGGTCTTACCACTTGTCTCACCAGCAGAGACCCTGTTTAAAAACTGCAAAATCTTTGATAAGAAATCCAAAATCTCTTATTAAAATACCCGAAATAGCATCCTTTTGCTATTAAAATGAAATGCCACTATATATAAAGAGATCAGTTGGGCAGTGTTTTATTGATATATTTCCAGGTTTAAAGCAGTTTGGAAGCCTACCAGTGCCTCTATCATCATAATTGCCCCTGCCTGCCCCTACGAGCTTCTTCCCAGCTGCAATCTCTATCCCAGCACCAGGACATGAGTCTAGCTACAGCTGTCCCACCTACTGCTTTGTGACGCTGAGCAGTGCCAGCTCTTGCTGTTCTGCTTTCTGCCTCTTGCTGTCCCTGGGAAGCCCTCAGCTGAGGATCAGGGACTGAGCTGGGCCCTTTCTTCCCAGGCCAGCTTCCTCCTGCACAGGCTGCTCTAGTGGGGCAGGTGGGTTCTAAGCCTGGCTCTGGTGGCCTCTTCTACCCAAAGCACTGCCTCACCTTTGCTGCTACCTCCATCCATCACACCCCTCAAGTGACTCTTGGGACCAGGACCCCTCCTCCCCCTGGCTGGGGCCACATGTCTCAGCACTGGTGTGGGCATGGGGCAGGGCTACAATGTGGCAGTTGGCCCTGCAGGTACAGCTCCCAACCAACAGGTCTCATCCCATCCCATGTGGCCAGTTTGGCATGCAGGGTGTGAGATTTATGGAGTGGATGGCGGGGTGAACAGGGGAGTTGGAGGGCTTTGTGGGTGGGTGTAGCAGTTGTGGAGGTGAGGCTTGGGGGATATCGGGCTTTTGTGGGGGTTTGTGGTTTGTGACTGGGTATGTGGATAAGGGGTTTGTGGGTGGATTGTGGGGGGGACTGTGGGTGTGGAAAGGCTGTGTGGGAGTGGGGTGCTTCTCAGGAGGGATGTGTCCCCCACCCCCTTGAATGATGCAGCCCCCTCTGCACAGCTCACTGACAGCCCTGCCATGCATGGTGCACAGCCTCTCCCACAGGGCACACATGCCTCCCTCCCTGCATGGCCCACAGGCCCTCTGCAGCAGCAGTGGTGATAGAGGTGCTCAGGGCCCTCCTGGCACAGCCCCCCTGCAATACAGGCCAGCGCAGCTTGGCCTCAGCCATCTTTGGAGGACCCCGGCCTCCAGTTACTTCAGGGAGTGCTAAAAGAGTATACCTTGCCCTGTTTTTGTCCTGCAGGCTTTTTTTTCGATACCTGGGTTTCCAGGTATCAGATTTAAAATCCATGGTGCAAATATGCAGCACGGGGAACATTTTTTTGTTTCCACCTTTCCTCTTGCAGCATCTCAAACTGCTTTGAGACACTGCAAGAGGCATGTGCAGGCTCATCTGGATACGCCTCTAGAGGGTTTCAGGTGTCTGCCAGAGGGCTGAGACACTTCTTAATTATTTAAGTTACACTGGTAGCTTAGCCTTGAGCCCTGTGGTGGCAGGCTCAAGGCCTATTTACAGAACTGGCAATCCAGGAGCCCTCAGACTGAGAGTGGAGCCCAGTAAGGGGTCCAGCAGCTTAGCAAAAAGCTGAGACCCAGCCCAGAGGGTCCACAAGCTTGAGTGGGCTAAGCTGGACTAGAGGGTCCAAGAGCCTGGAGGAGGGGCTCCATGTGGGACCAGGGGTCCAAGAGCTCAGAGGGAAACTACATAAGGGATCAGGGGTCTGAGAGCCCAAGGGGGCTGAGTGTACAAATAATTAACATCAAAGAAATAGAACACCCGCGAGGCTTGGGGCATGGTGTAGGGGAGGAAATGAAGCCATGCATTGAGCCCTTAAGGTTATGGTTTTCCAGGAGGGGCACAGATATTCATGTAGCTTTTGAACTTACAGGGCCCCTGCAGGGGCACAGGACAACTGAAAGAATCTATTTCTGCACTGAAATAATATTTCAAGAATGTGGTTTCTAGCTGCTGTTTTGCCACATATTGTTGTATAAATAACCAATGATTGCACATTTCTTTTAAAAATTTCCTCTGTCTGTTTTGTCTTGCCACTTGAAGAGAGTAATTTATTTTTTTCCAGTACTTGCTACCTTGAAGCAATGTGTAGGTGTTGTGTGGGACTGCAGAAGCACATTAGTGATGCAGTTCCCAGTTCCCACTAGATCTTTAATATCTCACCCATAAAGTAACTGTAGCAGATTGTCAGGTAATACCCCACAGTCTTTATTTTCCCTGAGGCAAACTTGCCCCCACAGGAAACAACACAAAGCATAAAACAACAAATACATAAATAATAATTGACTTAACCAAATCTTGTGGTCTTTTCCCAGATCCTGAGAGAGCATCCTACCTCAGTGCTACAGCCTCTAGCCACACAGCCTTCCCTCTATCCCTCTTAGCTCTCTTTCCTGGGAGCTTTTAACTTCCTTTGGGCCAGACAGTTATCCTCATCAGCTGGCCTAGTCCTTCTAGGCAGGCTTGCAATCATTTCTTTACTACTTGCAGCTGGGCTGCTACCCCCTGAGAGACAGCCTGCTACACTCACCTTCATACATATAATTTGTGTGACATAGTTGAGAGCCATTTAATACTTGCTGAGCATGCAAAGCTCCCATTGAAGCCTATGACAGATGCAGATACTCAGTATTGACCGCAAATAGATAATTCATAGTTGACACTGTTGCCATTAAAAATGTGTCCATTTTACTAACAGTCTTCCAACATGAAATAATTGGAAGCACATTCTAGTTTTAATACTAATACTCCTTTGTTTGGTAATAGATCTGGTATGTGTGGGTGTTTTCATTACATCCAGATATATATTTATTACTTATTTCTACATCTATGCCGTGTTCCAAATTTAGCACTTTACATTTTGAAAGTATACGTCAGACACTAGCTAGTTGTACAATATGCAGGGTGATCAAGAGTAAGACACTGAGCTGAGATACCAGTTTGTTGTTTTGATACTGCCCTTTGGTGACCTGGAGTAATTCTCATAGTTCCACTAACTTACATCCTCCAACTGAGGATCTGTCACTTTAGGTAGGAGCCATACAATATTACTGAGATCTTGACACTCTTCTTTACACCTTGTAGCTGCAGTTGAAACAATACAAATGTACTCATATAAGCTAGCTTATTTTCTTTCTCATACTGGGAAACTATAAACCATTCCATCACGGTACTTTCCCATAAACTAGTCCAGTATACAACATCCGCATGCAGATTATTCATTATATGAAAAATGGTATATATGTGAAAACTTAACATCCGCAACTTGTTTGGTTGTAGCTGTATAAGAATTATATTTAGACTAGGCTTCAGTTTTCCATAGTTTTTTGTCTGAAGTCATGACTTGGCTCAGACTTGTTGAAAACTTTGCCAAAGCTTGCAAGCTTCACCTGTGATTTTAATGTGCAAAGAACATCTAAACCTAGCACAGTCACTTTTGGACATTTTAAGTGGCTTGAAAAACCTAAATTATTAGTTAAGATTTTTGGTTCCTCAATTGTATGGCATTTTTAACCCACTGTATGGGTGTGGGTTTTAAGTTACATGAGACTGACTCTCATCTTCACTTCTACTTTTATTCAAAACAAATTAAATAAACCACTACAGGTGCCCCCTGTGGTGACCCTACTCCCTGTTCTCTATGTGCTGAGTTGTCTATCTAGGCTACAACTCCTCTGTGGTCCTGTGATTCCAGGGATCCACTGCACCAGTTCACCCAGAGCCAACTCAGACCAATATGTCTATTTGATTATTTCCTCACAGTGTAAAATTGGAAAAATTTCAGGAAAACCAATTACTATCCTTCCCTTCCAGCTTCAGTTGTGTGGAAACTATTTTTCCATTGAAATATCCTTGCCAGATAATTTCTGACCAGTCCTCACACTCAGGCAGAAGAATGTATGAAATCTTATATCACTGTTGTGTGCAGTATTTTTATTTTTGTATTTTTCGAGACTACTAGCCTGGTCCTGGGTGCTTCTCTCATCCTGGGAGTTGATTAAAAATGCTAGAAACTATTTTCTTGTAAGAACTAGAGATAACAATGCTGATTTGGATAAACTAAGAATCTGTACATACTTTTACTTTGAACTAACTATATTGTAGAGGCTATAAACAAGTAGTCTAACATCATTTTCTGACATAGGAAAAGAGGATGTATTAAAATATTATGGGAGGGTAGCATTTTCAAAGGCAAAAAGGGGAATGTTGGGATTGTGTGGAAGTGAGGAATACTTGAGATCTCATTAAAGTATTTGGTGAGAATTTCCAGTTGGATTTTGAAGACCTAAGGTTTGGGGTAAACCTCTTGGGCGATGTTGACTTTCATAAGGGACTGGTGTTCATGCCCAAAATTTTAGGTGCTCCTTTGACCTGGGTAGAAAAAACTTGAAGACCTCTGTGCAGCATCGATCCTTCTCACTCTTTACACAAATTGGAAGTACCATAAATGTGTAAAAATGATGCATGTGTATGTGTACACAAATCATCTATGTACATATATACTCCTTCTCTGTATTTGATAAATTCTTCTCTGATTTCAACTCTGCCAATCCAGTTGAACTCAATGCTGTTGCAAGGAAGAGAGAGTAAAACAGAGCAGAGATTTACCTCCTTTTTAGGTGCATAAACAGAGTCTGAATATTCTTTAATCTGTTTAAAATGAAACCTGAGTCACTGCAATAAATAATTACTCCTGTACGACATGTTCCAGATACTAGATTGGGATCTAAGCAAAAATGTTTACCTACATTAAATAAAGTTATGGCAGGATGAGTTGCACATTTTGTGCTGGGATAGCCTTTATGTAGTGAAGCTGTTATTGTGAACTGTACAGAGGCTGGAACTAGGGCTGTGTGAAGCTTTGGTCCCTGATTCAATTCGGCAGAGATTTGGCCAGATTTAGTGGCTGAATCTCCAAATCCAAATCGAATCAGAGGACCTTTTAATCTCTCTGAATCGAATCAGAACCCTCCAAATGGATTTGGAGAGATCTGGTGATTCAGACATAGGCACAGCTTTAAATGTTTTTTCTACATACCTCTAGGTAGTAGGTGGCTTGTGAATGTTGCGATGCTGGGGCACATAGAGTGTTCCACAGAAGTGCAGGAGGCTCCCCATTATGCAGGGCAGCAGACTGTGAAGTGGGCCAGAAGCACTTCTGGTCCACTTCCAGGTCCATTGGGGAGCGCGCTGGGGGGCCCCACCTCTGACTCCATGGCTTGGTGACTGGTGCTTCCTGGGTCTGGGGAGGCACCCAGAGTCCCCCCACAGCTGATCACCAAGCCAGAGGGGACATGGGGGAAGGGGGGCAGCGTGCTCCCCAGCAGACTCAGAAATGGACTGGAAGCACTTCTGGTCCACGCCAGGTTCACCACCAAGCATGTGGCGGGTCCCCCACACTCCTGTGGGATGCTCCTTCTGCCCCAGCATTGCAGTGTTTACAAGCCAGGCTTGAACCTCGAAGTACGTAGAAAAAACTTTTAAAGCTGTGTCTATGTCTGAATCGCTAATTTTCCGAAACACCATCAAATCTTCAGATTCAGATTCAGCCGAATTGAATCAAGGACAGTGATCCAAATCAACTAATCGAATCACTGTCCCTGATTCAGGCTGAATCCGAATTCGAATTGAATAGGGCCCACTTCGCATGCCCCTTGCTAGAACATACCAGCATAAGATCTTTCTGCAAACAGGATCAGGGACAAGCAGGTTTTTATTGAGGCTGTTATTTTTGATGGAAACCAAGAGGAAAAAAAATCCATTAAGTCATGGAGTTTTAATAGCTTCCAGAGCATCCTCCCAGGTAACGAAAGCTTTCAGCTGTACTGAGTCATCCTAAAAGATGATAGAAAGCTGCTGGTCACTCAGACCAAGACTCAGAGGCATAATTGATTACTATTTCTTATATTCCTGTATACATTTTGATAGTGGTAGACTGAAGCTCTATCAACATCCTCCTGAAAGGCAAACACCTGCCCTTGATCATTTTTAAACAACTAATAAGAAATGCCTGCATTGTTACAGCTGACAGCATAGCCAATCTGCTAGCAATTTGCTCACTTGTCACTCTGTACAAAGTAGTGTTGTCAACTTTTCTATAGCCGATCATCTGTTTCTTCCACATACCACAGTACTATTAACAGTCTGCCCACCTATACTTGTAAGAGAACTGCTATGAAATAGAAGTATAATTAAACTTATAGCCGCAGGATTCTGCTGTAGTTTAGAAGCTACAAATTTGCAGCCATCTTTCAACATTTCATCAATGGGGCGTGGGCAATAGATGGGGAAACACTAACTGTACCAAACCAAATATACTGGATAGCACTCAAAAGACTAGAAATGTGAAAAGGAGTCCTGCCTTTGGTAGTACGGCATAAGAAAGTACCGGAGGGAAGAGAAATCATTACGCCACTGTAACGTACTATGTCAGGTACAATGAGGAAGGTCTTGCTTTTGCTTAGAGGTAGTTGTGATTTCAGCCATTGGTAATATGGCAATATAAAATCCAGCATAGGTCAAAAAAATAGCCATTAGCACTTGGCTCAACACTGGAATAAATTCTGATCAAGCAAATCTTAGCTTTCTATTTGTCCACTGGAGGTTTCTATTAGTGTAGTTATTCCAAAACTGGAATAATGTGCAAAGAGAATAGACTAGCACCATGTAATTGATGTCAGTAGGTCTGAAACTATGCCTAGGTGAAGGGTTGGAAGAACACAGTCACCAGATTGTGTCTGTATATGACAGATTAGAGTTTTCAGTACAAGGTTGGCATGAGGCTTGGATATCTCACATAATATAAATAGAGACGAAGAATAATGAAATGACCAGAACCTCAGGTTCTGTGTGTACAGGATTCCCTTTAAGAGCCAATCTGTTTCTGGTTTCTGGTTCTTTTCAGCTCAGTCTATAGAGGCTATGAACAAAAGGAGAGTCCATTTAGGCTGAGAAGCTGGAAGAGACAGGACCTGGGGGCACAATAAGCTGATTACGAGTCAGCAGTGTACCCTGGGTGCCAAGAAGGCTAACGACATACTGGGCTGCATCGGTAGGTGTGTTGCTAATAGTTTCATAGTTTCATAGTCTCATGAACATGAGCCTGCAATGCGATGCTG
>NW_017728951.1:41238600-41242198 GCF_001723895.1 Crocodylus porosus | reverse complement strand
CTCCTGAAATCTAGGGCTGCTGCCTTGCTGCAGGCCTTTGCCACCTTGCGCTGGACGGTGAATTCCAGCAGGCGATGATCACTGTCACCCAGATGGTCAAGCACCCACAGCCCCCTCACCAGGTCATCTCCCGTGGCCAGCACCAGGTCCAACAAGACGTCTCCCCAGTGGGGCTGTGCACCTCCTGGCTAATAGGTCCAGGAAAGCGATTATTCCCCTTTATTCACTACAGAAAGGACATGGACAAATTGGAGAGAGTACAGTGGAGGGCAACAAAAATGGGTAGGGGGCTGAGGCATATGACTTATGAGGACAGGCTGAGGGAACTGGGCTATTTAGTTTAGAGAAGAGAAGACTGAGAGGGGATTTAATAGCAGCCTTCAATTACCTGAAGGGTGGTTCCAAAGAGGATGGAGCTAGAAGAAGGAGCAACCATCTCCAGTTGCAGCAAGGGAAGTTTAGGCTGGATATTAGGAAGAATTTTCTCATTAGGAGGGTAGTAAAACACTGAAACAGGTTATCTAGAGAGGTGGTGGAATCTCCATCCTTGGAGGTTTTTAAGACCTGGCTAGACAAAGTTTTGACTGGAATGATCTAATTGGGGCTGGTCCTGCTTTGAACTGGGGGTTGGGATAAATGACCTCCTGAGGTCCTTTCCAACCCTAATTTTCTATAATTCTATGAAGGCTCAGGATAAGTTCATTAGAACTTGTATTACTTCTGTGATTTAATCACAAATGCAGTACGTGTTAGAATATAGGCATTTCCTTTTTAGTGTGAGGTTTTTGAGGCAAGACTAATTAATTGTGTGCATGTGAAGTATTTTCACAGTGGGCCCTGATCCTCGTGGTGGCCTCTAGACTCTGCAGTGATACTACTACTACTACTACTAATTAGCAAGTGATATATATCATCTAGGCTAAGTACGGACAGTCAAAAAGTCTGAGGCTGAATTGATTCAGTCTTTGCAGGTTAACCTAAGCTGTATAGATTGAACCAATAAGCAAGTGAACAGACATTTACTTTTGATTCCAGAAATGTAGCCACATACCTCCAGTGGCCCAGGCCAGAATCCAGGGGGTGCTAGAGCATGCCTCCCTGCTCCACTGCATCAGAAAGTTTTGGCCAAGGCTTGCCTGCCCATCCTGGGATGCTGGAGGACTGTGAGTTAACCTGAATCTGGTGGGTTCAATAAACTGATTTAACCTAAATCAGTTAAGTATGATACTGCATCCATCCAGATTTATCTTAAACCAGTTTTGGGTATTTTGAAAACAGTTTATGTGAACTGAACTTCTGTTGTGTTATAGATTTGAACCAGTTTCCAATCTATTTTACTAGTTTACGTGTAATTTCTGTCTCTAACACCAGTGTCTTTCCCACCTTTCACTATTTTTAAAATTAGGGAAAAGGGGAGAGAGAGAATGTAGGTTGCCCTGATAAAGCCATGGTTATGGGAAGCCACAGGTTTTTGTGCATGCAGAAATAATTGTTTTCACTATGGAAAAATTACACTTATAGGACATCCTCTGCTCCTGAGTTATTTCATTTGCTCAATTAAAGCAACTTGTTAGTAATTTCTGCCTTTATATAGACAGTGCTTTAATATCACTTTTACTTTAGAAGTGACACTAAATTGGCTTTGAAAGGGACTGCTTTTGTGCCTTGGTGGGCATCTCGCATCTGATTTGTTAACCAGGAAAATAGCTTGCTTTTTATCGGAGTGTGAAAGCTGTGCTTATACATTGCTTACAAAGAAAGAGCTAGTGATGAGGTTACATTTGGCAGATGACAGGCCTTCAGTGTTGCACTGCAGAATTTGAAGAGCAGGCCGTGTTGCAAGAAAGCCAGGGAACTGTTCAACATTGAGGCTGTTGGTTGCGGAAGGACTGGGATTCCATGAGAAGGCTTTTTCTGAGGTTCTCTTAGAATATAGTCTGCCAGTAGGATCGTTTGTTTCCCTAGGAGGACCTAGGTACTGACAGGGTGTGAAATGTGAACACTGGTCCATTGCACCCCAAAGAAAGGATTCTGAAACCTTGATTTGGGGTGCAATATATGACAGCGAGAGTTTAAAGCAGAAAAGACTAATTTACTTCATTTAAGTTAGCAGCCAGGATTTTAGATATGTTAAATGGGAAGATCTGTAGAAAAAGTGCATGTGACTGCGTTCGAGTGCATGTTTACATAGGAGTATTTCCACTTAATTCCTCCACTTAATTCAGGAGGTGCACAATCCCACCGGAGGAAATGCCCTGTTGGACCTGGTCCTGGCCACAGGCGATGATCTGGTAAGGGGCCTCCAGGTTCTTGACCACCTGGGTGATAGCGATCATCCCATGCTGGAATTCACCATCCAGCACAGGGTATCAAGGGCCTGCAGCAAGGCGGTAGCCCTAGACTTCAAGAGGGCCAACTTTAGTGAGTTGAGATTAGTGGGAGAGGCACTGAGGTTCTCGAGGGCAGAGGAATTCAGTGTGCATGATGAGTGGTCGTTCCTTAAGGAGATGATACTCAAGGCCCAAGGGGTGACCATCCCAACAAGAAGCAAGGGGCGCAAGAGTGCCCAAAAGCCCCCCTGGCTCACCAAGGGCGTCCAGGAATGCCTGATTGCCAAAAAGGCGGAGTGCACCCAGTGGAAGAGGGGTGCTATCTCCAAAGAGGAGTATACCTCCTCTGCTTGGGCCTGTAGCGGGGCTGTCAGGAAAGCTAAGGTGGACATAGAGCTAGGAGTAGCATCCAAAATCAAAGATAACAAAAAGTCCTTTTTCAAATATATAGGGACGATAAAGGCGGCACCGGAAAACGTGGGGCCCCTGCAAGATACGCTGGGCAATCTGGTGGTTGTGCCAGAGGAGAAAGCAGACCTCTTTAACCAATTCTTCACCTCCGTTTTCTTGTGCAGGGACCGGGACTTCCCACTGTGATGTAAGACGGACTCAAGGGGAATGCCTCCAGAGCTCAGGTTGGGGAGGACCAGATTAGAGAGCTTCTGGAGGGGCTGGACATGTTCAAATCAGCGCGTCCAGATGCTCTCCACCCCAGGCTGCTGAGGGAGCTAGCAGGGGTTATTGCAAGGCCGTTGGCATGGCTTTACGAGCACTCATGGTGCTTGGGCCAGGTGCCAGATGATTGGAAGATAGCCAACATGGTCCCCATCTTTAAAAAAGGGAGGAGGGAGGACCCGGCAACTATAGACCCGTCAGTCTTACCTCAATTGTAGGGAAACTCTTTGAGAAGATCATCAAGGAGCACATCTGTGATGGGCCAGCTTCAGGTGTGATGCTCAAGGGCAACCAGCATGGTTTCATTAGGGGCAGGTCATGTCAGACCAACCTGATTGCCTTTTATGATCGGGTTACAAAAGCCTTGGATGCAGGTGTTGACATGGATGTAGTCTTTCTGGACTTCAGCAAGGCCTTTGACACCGTCTCCCACCCCGTCCTCATTAAAAAACTAGGTGACTGTGGCATTGATGCCTACACAGCCAGATGGATTGCAGATTGGCTGAAGGGTCGTACTCAGAGGGTGGTGGTAGATGGGTCATATTCAACCTGGGGGGAAGTGGGCAGCGGAGTCCCCCAGGGCTCGGTCCTTG
>NW_017728951.1:41196458-41238109 GCF_001723895.1 Crocodylus porosus | reverse complement strand
TCATCTGAGCCCAGTTTTTCTCCTGCCCAGGTGTGGGGTCGGACTTGAAGATCTACAAGGTCCCTTCTGACCCGACTTCTACTATTCCCTGCAAAGTTCTGAACACCTCAATTCCAGTTGGCCTCTGCAGGAGATGAAGGCGTTCAGGATCTCACAGGATCTGGGTCTTAAATTCCCTCTCACTAAATGATTGGTGAAACTGTTTTTCTCAGTCTAAAATAAACCACACAGACCAAAAGTATAAGACTGATCTGGAACAGTAATGGAAAATAAACCAGATGTGTAGTTCCTTTGCCATGTTTATTTGGAAAGAACTAGATATCATTTCTGTTGTTTACAGTAGGGCAGAGAAGTAAAAAATGGATCAAGGTCTGAAAGCTGCATGTAGCTTGAACCTTAGGATACTCTTTCCTTTTGAACAATCCATCACTAACTGTATACTAAGCAAATGGTTAAGTGAACTCCCTCAACCCGCTACAAAGGCTTGAAGGGAATAGCTGCTAGAGATATTAATGGGGAAAGATATATTTACAATTTCCGTCTGCTCCCGACTTCTTTTGTCTGTTAACAGAAATATAATACTGCTTCTCTCCCAGCCTAATCTATTACAGGAGTTTCCCTTGGGCTTGTTAGTTGTTCTGACACGTTCTGTTACAGCACTTTGATGTGAAAGATGAGAGATTCTTGGCACATTCTCTCCAGAGCATCAGTTGCTAGCCCTTGTTTTCTCTATGCTCAGTGTGCTCAGTGTTAGGTAGAGTTATCAGTGCATGAATGGAAGGGCATAGATTGTATAACTTAATCACCTTGGGTAGCCATGCTATCCCAACACTAATCTCCCTCAAATGGTTGAAGGAGGTTGGGATCCTGAAGGTATGGTGCATTTTGTATGATGATTGACCTACCTGGCAGGGGAAATACCATGATCTCCAAGGCAGTTTTCCTAGCTGCACCTGGGGATAACAGCTTTTCTGGCATGGGGTTGTACCTGCGAAGGTAATGTATACTTACTCTCCCATGTTCATTGCCCGTGATAAGATCCTGGCTTAATGCCCATTTTATGGAAACGGGAGACTCCTCCCCAGCTTGCCCCTGGGGCCTTACAGCTGAGAGTGATTGAAACTTGGGAGCATCCGAATCCCAAGCCTCCAGGCTTGGGCCTGCACATAGGATGCCCACCCCTGGTATAAATGCAACTTAACAATGCTGAGGTTTTGCCAGCCCTGCTATGCATACAGCCAGGCACACACAGGATGGCCATGTAACTAATGCTGGTAGAACAATATGTATGTCAGGAGAGGGTGAGGGTGCAGGGTGGGATGCAGAATTAAAAGTATGTATGCATGCAGTCTTCATTTGCCACATTGACTTATAGGTTGTCCAAAAGTACAATCCTGTCTTAGATGGAGCTTTTTTCCTGTGAATTTTATACTGACAAATTTTGTTATATATAATAATTGCCTTGTTGCTGGACTGATTTGCTAGAAAAATCTTCTTGAGCTACCAGTCTTTTCCTTTTTAGGATCATATATATCAAAGACAAAATATCTTCAGCTATACTGCACAAGCACTTTGTGTAAGGCATATTTTAACAGGGAGCCAAGGGCTCCCTCTTATTTTAAGGGTGGCAAACAGCTGCAGGGAGCCCCAGTGCAGAGAGTTGTTCACCAGGACCCAGGAAAGGCTGGGCCATAAGGGACTGATAGGCTGCAGGAACCCAATGCAGAATAAATGGCTCAGCATTAAGGTAACTGGGCAGAGTGGGTTAGGCAGCAGGAGGGGAGAAGAGGGAACCAGAGCAAAGCAGGAACTATGTGGCCACCAGGGGCTTTTACTGCTACCTGTATGATCATATTATTGTGGCCCCTTTTTGTATGCATGAAATTTGACAACAAGACCTTAAGAGCAAGGGTCAAATTCTGTGTCACTTATTTGTATGTCAGTGTTTTTTTCTGGCTGTTGTAAAAATCATTTCTTGGTCACAGCTGACACAGGGTGATAGCCAAGAATATAACTACAGTATTTCAGATGTCTCAAAACTGAGTGGCAAATGGCAGCTACTATGTCAGGAGGGAGATAAATTTTTTTTTTTTTGGTGTGGGGGGAAAGCTGAGTGTGTGTGCACGCATGAGCATGCATGCCCCCCTCAGCAGGTAAGTCTGTGGGGGAAGAAGTAGGAGGTGGGGAAGGAGTGGGGCTGGGGTTAGGACAGGTGCTGCCCAGCTGGAGCAGGGCAGGATGCAGGATGGAGCTGTGGCTCTTCTGGGGATGTAAGGGGGAGGGTGGCAGCTCCCACCACTGCACACACCTAGGAGGGCCCAGGGAGGAGGGTGCTCCCAGATCTGCACGGGGTGTGGGCAGGGTGGGCTGCGGCTGTACCAGGCTCTTCCCAGCAGGGTGGGGCCTGGGCAAGGCTGTGCTTGGGGCAGGTGGCAGCAGTGCTGGGAGGGGGGCTGGGGGGACTACTGTGAATTTTGGGGTGGCTGCAGCCCCCCCAACCCCATAGCCTCCTCCCAGCACCACTGCTGCCTGCCTCAAGCACAACCCAGCTGAAGCCCCCACGCTGGGAAGAGCCTGGCACAGCCCCGGCTGCAGCTCACAGCAGCAGCCTGCCCTGGACCGCACAGATCTGGGGGGCACACCCCACCCCTGTGCCTCCCGGGGTGCACATAGAAGCAGGAGCTGCACCCTCCAGCTGAGCCACTTGCAGCTCAGTCCTGCACCCCCCCACCCCATCTGTGCAGTGCCTGCCCTGCCCCTAGCCCTAGCTCCACTCCCTCACTGCTGCACGTGCACCTCTCTCCATCCCTACTGCGGCCAGCTGAAACCCGTGGCCAGGCTGCCTTGCAGCCCCACAGCTGCCCCACGTTTGGGGAAGGCTAAGCCATGTTATCCCCCCACCCACCGCCATCTGTGCCTAGTGGTGTACTTGTTTACCAGGGATCTGGGTTTTCCATTTCCTGTAGAAAAATACAGATTTTCCTCTTTAAAAGGAGGAAACTGTGGGTTTCCTCTTGCAGGCTGCCAACCTTCCTGCCTACAAGGAGCTGTTTGGAGCAATTGGAGGAAGGGGGTGCCATGTGCATCTGCACATGCACACACACGTGGTTGGCATACAGCCAAGGAGGCTGGTGGGAGCAGCCCTAGCAGCCAGATGCAGGTAAGTCTATGGGGAGTGGGGTGCCTAGGAGATACTGCCGAGGGGTGCAGGACCATGGCCAAATCACCTGGTACAGTATTGAAGCCCCAGACCAGGGTAGAGGGTGCCACAGGCCTCTCCTCCTCCTCTCTCTAGTATGCACCAGGGCCAGACTTCCTCTGTCCCTGCCCACAATCATATACCCTTCCTCACAGCAGGTGTCCTCTTTTTTGGAACTGGAAATATGGTAACCCTAACATGGGAGTCACTGCACCCCTTGGTGGTGTGATCCAAGTAGAAAAAAACAAAACAGAAGTGCCCAAGGTACTTAGCTTGCTTCCTATGCAGGCTCTCAGCTTCTCTTCACTCAGGGCTGCCTCCTGAGTCCTCTCCCTGCAGTCCTCGTGCTGTCAGAGAAGGTTCCATCCCCAGTAGCTTCCACAGCCAGACTGCCTCCTCTGCCCCCCTGGCCCGAGGTTCTTCTGCCTGTGAGTTTACCTCTGGAGCACACGCAGAAGAGACATTGAGATGAAGTGGAAGGATGTGAGAGGGAAGGGGGAATCAGGACCTCATACCTGGGAAACCAGGGGGAAGGGACATTTACCAGGGAAAAGATGCGCTGGTAAATGCCCAAACTGTAAGGAAGGAAAAGGTGTGGGGAGGGAGGTGAAGGAAGGGAAAATGGCCCGGTACCCCTGGATCCTCTTCCCCTTCTAGAACAGGGTAGGCCCCCCCCTACAATGGCCCTTGAATTATCTTCTGAGTTGTGGTATTGAGTTGCTGTTGGATATCAGGCAAGTCACATAAAACCTGCAGGTTTCCATTGCTAAACCAGGTTTAACCTTTGTCTCACAGCAGTGGGTCACGGCTTGGTTCAGGCCAGTAAAGCATACTGATTCTGTTATGAAGATTGCAAAGCTATTTTCAAGCTGGACGTACTTGTTAAGCTCCTCTCTGAAAAATGTGGACAGGTGTGAAGCCCCAGTAGATAGATGAATCCCATGTTCTTCAAGGCAGAGTTATTTTTAAACAGTCTGCCAGAGCCTGCTGGGCACAAATGTACCATACCATGATATGGAGAATGCACTCACAGCTGGAGTTCTTTGGCTGTGTTCCTCGCCTAGGTTTAAAGCAAAACAGGCAAGCTGCCTGAGGCATTGTACTGTTTTTGTCATGCTCTGGCTGTATTGGGTACTCTGTGCATGTGTGTGTGCATGTGTGTGTAAACATCTTATACAAAGGAGAATTTTCCTTTTTTAAAGGCCTAATATTGTTTCAGCAAAGCAGCATGAGAGAGCTGGGCCATACAAATATGGAAACAAATCACATTCTGTATAACTTTGAAAAAAAGCTTGGGTCTACAAAGAGATCTATAAAAACATATGGTGGTGGAGAAATGGCTCCCCTTTGTAATGCAACTTGTAATTCATGTGCTTATAGCTAGGCTTTTGTGTGCACCTGGTCTCAATGGTAACAGGGTTGCAAATTCCTGAGGGGAGGGGAATTTCATCTTCTGTCCTGTATAACCCTAAACTCCCACCTGAGGGTCCTGAATTTTTTAAACTGACCAACTAGTGTCAGCCATGGTCTGAGAATACTGCTTTATGTTTGGTTCAAGGGGTGAGGTCAGAGAGGTTATTTAAGGGCCGCTCCATCTTGGAGGGGGGAAAGGTGGGAAGAGGCATCTTGAAACTCACTGACATGCTATGAACTGCCTGCCTCAAGGGGAAGCTCAATCAGCCTCTGGATGATACTTGTGAGGAACGTACCTGAAACTTATCTAGAAATATATCTTACTGTAATATAGAAGCATGACAAAAAGCAACCAAGCCATATTGTTTGCTCTGGGTTATTCTTTGATCCTTACCTAACCCGTACCCTTCCCCAAGCCTACCTTCTTTGACCAATAAGGCTCTCCACTATAAAAAGCTTGGTGGACTTGCAGGGAGAGGGATTGGGCATGCCTTGATGTTCTCCATGTTCAGCTGACTTAGGGAGGCTACTTTCTGTGCTTCAGGCTAAAGGAAGCACCCCAAGTTATCGCAGTGGGTCAAGCACCTTCAAGGTCTACAAGCCCTGTGTACCCCAGAGAATACAGGGCCCAAATAAAGATCAAACCCCTGGGTGGTGGCAGTGATTACCCCAGGCTTGCAGGTGTGCTCCAGGAAGGGGGTTGACCAGAAGTTGGTACCCCTGGGGAGGCATCTGAAGCTGGGTTTTTGGTGGGGCACAGTGAGGTGGGTGTCTCAGTGTAGGAGCATCCCCAAATGGCCCACCACACGCAGTCTCTGCTGGGGGGGAAAAAAAGGATCAGGCCACTTGCCATAAAAGTGACAGAAACCTCGTAATTTAAAATGGTGGATTTCAATTAAAAAATGACCATTTCATTTTAGGGGGCATAGAATGCAACTGTAAGGACTAAAGCCCCCTCACGTGTACATGTGCCCTAACGTTCTAGGTAAGTGCTCTGGGAATTAGTTTACTGGCTATTCTGCTGTGGGGGCAGTGTGTGTGTGTGGGGGGGGGGAGGGTTTCTCTTGTTTAAAAGCTCTTGTTCCTGCTTTTAATTCCAGTTTTAACTCTCAACACTTTTCAATGAACAACGTTTATCTCAAAATTCCTGGCCAGCTCTCATTCCAAACAACATCTTTAACTTACTGTTTGTATAATAATGTTCAAGTAATGATAAGAACCATGTTCTCTCACTTGTCAAAAGATACTA
The DNA here is from genome assembly GCF_001723895.1 of Crocodylus porosus. Classification (NCBI taxonomy): domain Eukaryota; kingdom Metazoa; phylum Chordata; order Crocodylia; family Crocodylidae; genus Crocodylus; species Crocodylus porosus. The sequence continues at coordinate 41,232,248 of NW_017728951.1, read as the reverse complement.
TTTCCCAAAGGGCTTATTTTTTTGACTAATGGACAGATGAACAGTAAAGCAAAGTAAGAATGAAATAAGCAAGTTTTACACTACATCAGGGGTTTGCAGCCTTTCACTGACAACAGGTTGAATTTCATAGATTTCATAGACATCAGGGCTGGAAGGGACCTCGGAAGATCATCAAGTCCAGCCGCCTGCCCAAGGGGCAGGAAGTCAACTGAGGTCATAGGATCTCAGCAAGATAAGCATCCAAAATTCTGTTGAAGGTATTCAGTGTGGGTGCTTGAACCACCTCCGATGGCAGGCTATTCCAGACCTTGGTGGCTTGGACAGTAAAGAAATTCTTCCTTATGTCCAGCCTGAAGCGGTCTTGCTGAAGTTTATAACTGTTTGACCTTGTCATCCCTTGGGGCACCCTGGTGAGCAATTTTTCCCCCAGATCCTGGTGAACACCCATGGTAAACTTATAGGTGGCCACCAGATCGCCCCTGAGCCTGCAGTTTTCCAGGCTAAAGAGCCTCTCAGCCCATCATCATAAGGTCTTTTTTCCTGACCTCTGATCATACGCGTGGCCCTTCTCTGGACTTTCTCAAGCTTCTCCATATCCTTTTTGAATTGCGGAGCCCAAAACTGGATGCAGTACTCCAGCTGCAGCCTCACCAAGGCTGAGTACAATGGAAGAATGACATCCTGGGATTTACTTGAGAAGCATCTATGGATTCAAGCCAGCATTCTGCTCACTTTACTAGCTGCTGCATCACGACGATTGACTTCCATCAAATACTACCCTCTGGGTCCAACCATGGAGCCAATTTCCCAGCCAGCAGCTTGTGGTGGACCCAAGGCCACAATTGGCCAGTTTTGCCAAGAGATGATCATGGGATACCAGTCTGAAGGCTTTTCTGAAGTCAAGATATATGACATCATTCTCTTCTCCCTTGTCCAGGTGATAGGTCACCTGGTCATAAAAGGAAATGAGATTGGTCAAGCAAAACCTACCCGCAACAAACCTGTGCTGGCTATCCCTCAGGATCATCTTGTGGTCAATAATGACCCCCACATCCTTTTCACCGGTAGTGCTAGCCAGTGTAGCACTGCCGAGCCTATAAGGATGTTGCAGTTTTTTCCTTCCAAGGTGGAGAACCTGTCCTCAGGTGTGGATGCTTTACCCCAAGTTTGGTATCATCAGTGAACTTGACCAGTCTGTTTCTGATACCAATGTCCACCTCATTAATGAAGATGTTGAACAATAGAGGTCTGTGGACAGAGCCTTGGGGCCCCCACTGGTCACAGGGGACCATGACAATTGACTTCTATCAACCACCACCCTCTGGGTCCGACCACGGAGCCAAATCCCCAGCCAGTGGATTGTGGTGGACCTGAGGCCGCAGTTGGCCAGTTTTGCCAACTGGTGATCATGGGATACCATATCGAAGGCTTTTTTGAAGTCAAGATATATGACATCAATCTCCTCTCCTTTGTCCAGGTGATAGGTCACCTGATCATAGAAGTAAATGAGATTGGTCAAGCAAGACCTACCTGCAACAAGCCCATGCTAGGTATCTCTCAGGATATTGCTGTCAGCTAGTCTGTTAAGAATGGCCTCTTTGATAATATTTTCCAGGACCTTGCCCAGGATAGAGGTCAGGCTGATGGGTCTGTAGTTTGCTGGATCCACTTTCCTCCCTTTCTTGAAGACAGGCACCACATTGGCCTTCTTTCAATTTTCAGGCACATCACCAAAGCATTAGGAGTTCTTGAAGATCCATGACAGGGGTTGGGCTATGATGCTAGCCAGCTCCTTGAGTACCCTGGGGTGTAGATTGTCAGGGCCAGCTGACTTGAAGGTGTCCAGCCTCTCAAGGTGTTCCTTCATGAGGTCAGCATTCGTGGAAGGCAGGGGATCTCCCTCACCTGGGCCTCCCTGTCCTGTAATGGGCATGAGTGTCCTGTGGGACTGATGGAAGACCGACGCAAAATACCCATTTAATAGGTTGGCTTTTTCCTGGGCATCAGTTGTCAGTTGCCCCACCTGATTTGGCAGGGGTCCAATGTTGCCCTTGCTTTTCCTACAGCTCCCCACATATCTGAAAACGGACTTTTTATTGTCCTTGATACTTGTAGCTAGCTGGAGTTCCGTCACAGCCTTGGCTTTCCTGGTTCGCTCCCTGCAGGACCGGACCAGTGCAGAATATTCCTCCTTGGAGGTGGATCCCATCCTCCATCCTTTGTAGGCCCTTCTTTTTAGCCACAGGAGGTCTGCTAGTTCCCTGGAGAGCCAAGGCAGCTGCTGTGCCCTTTTGCTTTCTTTCCTCTGAGACGGAATAGCCTGAGCTTGAATTAACACAACCTGGTCTTGATGCACCAGAACACACACATACACACACACACGCACATGCACACCTCCTTTCGGGAAATGTCCCCTCAGCCAACTCAGTCCATACATTTATCCACTGCAGGGATCTGCACAGCCCTGCTCAGATAGGGATCCTAACTGTCTGCAGGATGTGCTCAGTTTCCTGATCTTCTCCAACCAGAGGTAGTCAGAGCAGGTCTTTAAAATGCCCAGGAGCTATTAGGCTCCTATGCTTTGTGTGGCATGCCACTTCCTAGGCTATGTTCATGGAAAACCCCTACGCAGCCTCCTCATCCTGCTGACCTGTATGCTGGCCCAGATGCTGTGGCTCCCTATTCACCTGCTCCCACCCTGGATACCTGTTGCAGGAGCAGCTGGCAGCAAAGTCAAAGGTTCCATGCTTTTTCTCCACCTGCAGCTGCTGTTGGGCCTTTCGCTTTGGCTAGGAGGAGGGATGGGATTGGAGGGTCTTCAGAGATATGCAGTGGGGAGCCTAGGAGGCATAGGAAAACAGTGAGCAGGCAGTGGCCTGTGCCTAGTTGGCTGAATAAAACCTTTCCATTGGAGATACGTTGCTGACCCATACTATAAGCTCTCAAAATGCCTAGTCATGGTTCACATGCACAGTTCTGCAGATCTATACCAGAGGTGAGTCTTACGGAAGATGAAGAATACTAGTGCATGCATGTCCATGAAATGTCTCAAGAAGCAAGATGCCATCTCCCATGACACCTGTTTCAGTTCCTAGATAAATTTAGTTTTCACTTATCCTTGATGCAGTGGAGTTCAGTCTGATTAATATGACTGCCAGGGACCGTGCAAACCCAAAGAAGCCACAAATGATTTTGTCTGCAAGGAGGACTCTGTGCTATGTTAGTATAAAGACAAATGGCAATTGTGCTGTGTTGTCCTGAAAACTTCCCCCTCCTGGACAATGAGAGGTGGAATAATTCAAGTATTCCCTAAACTTTAAAAAACCTTTTTCTTATTGATTTTCCTTAGTGTGCTGTGCACTTGTCTGATCCTCTTCTAATATAGAGATAACTCAAGGAAGTACAAGGTGGCACTATCCATGTCAACTGCTTTCCTGCACCAATTATTATCGATGTTTACAGCACTATGGACTTGTATGCCAGGCATCTGGGACAGCAGCAAACAGGATGGGCTTAAACCATGTGCTAGAAACATCAAGGATTTAGAACAAACTAGAGGGACACCTTCCAGGAAACCCCAGGAAGAATTAAGTTGTATATGGACTCTTGTTAGTCTTTGTATGATAGTATCTGTTGTAATAGGCAATACGGCTGTGTGAAGTTTCAGGCCCTGATTCGATTTGGTGGAGATTAGATCCAATTCGTTGGTCAAATCTCCATATTGAATCAGGAGACCCTTTAATCTCTCTGAATCAAATCAGAACCATCCAAATCGACTCGGAAAGATTTGGAGATTCTGACATAGACACAGCTTTAATTTTTTTTTTCCTTTTTTTCTTTTTTCTTTTTTTTTTTTACATACCTCAAGGTACCAGGCAGCTCATGAATGCTGCAATGGTGGGACAGATGGAACATCTCACAGGACCACGGGGGAGGGAGGTTGAGCCCTGGGTGCTCGGTAGCAGACATGGAAGTGGACCGAAAGCACTTCCAGTCCATTTCTGGGTCCACTGTGGAGCACACTGGGGAGCCTCCCTGTGCTTCCCTGGCCTGGTGACTGGTGCCTCCTGGGCCTGGGGTGGCACCCAGGGTCCCCACCATGGCCAATTGCTGAGCCAAGGGGTGTGCAGGAGCCCTCCAGCACACTCCCCAGTGGCCCCAGAAGTGGACTAGAAGTACTTCTAGCCCACTTCTGGGTTCACCGCCAAACACATGGGGGGCACCCTATGCTCCTGTGGGATGCTCCATCTGCCCCACCATCGCAGTGTTCATGAGCCACTCCTGGTATCTTGAGGTATGTAGAAAAAACATGTAAATCTGTGTCCATGGCCAAATCACTGATTCTGCGAATTAGCATCAAATCTTTAGATTCTGATTCAGCTGAATTGAACTGGGGACAGTGATCTGAATCAACTAATCAAATCACTGTCCCCAATTCAGGCTGAATCTAAATCAAATACAGCCCATTTTGCACACCCCTAATAAGCAAGAGTTGATATGTATAAGCCACAAAAGGTATAGCATGCTGTAACAGAGCCAGGCCCCAAAGGTGACAATACTACTCCCTGGAGGCTAAATGGCTACTGCCTCGCCCTGATTCTGAGTACCCTCCCTTCCACTCTCACCTGCCAGACCTTCATATAATTGTTAAGTTATAAAAAGAAAGCTAAGAGTCCCAGAACCCATCCTTGACTTTCCTTTGCCAGCATATCCCCTCCTGGTCCCCACTAACTCAAACCTCATCTGTCAGTAGTTGGACCCTCCCTGCTTGAGGCACCCGTTACCTTAGGGCATATTCACAGCCTACAAACCTCTCCTACAGCCATGCGCATGCCTCGCAGGTGTTATGCAATGTCATTCAAGTGGGACACTTGTCCTCAAAGCCACCTCAAGCCTTTACTCCCCTGTTGGGACTTTGGCCTTCCCAGATTCTGCTCCTCTATTATAGCTGGTCCCTTGGCCAAAGCCCACTGTCCTGGAGCTGGCTCCAGCCCCTTACCTTACCTTCTGGGGCCTTTCTCTCTGCTCTGCCCAGGCCCCAGACTCACTAACCACATTTCCCTGTCCAATGTTCTTACATCTCTTCCTTTCTCAGGCTCCAGGCCCCCTATCCCCAAGCTCTGCCCCTCTCAGGGCTCTCTAACACTGTCTTTGCCCCTTCTCAAACCACAATCCTTGGAATAAACAGCTCCTATGCAACCACTCTGGTAGAGTACTTTTAAGATAGGGCTCCTTTCCTGCCACCTGTATGGCTGACTCATCAAGGCTTGCCATCCAGTTGCCCTTAGAGCTTATAATTACAGCTGCAGCTGTTTCCTTGTTTCCCAGGTAGGCTCTGCCCTATTGTCTGCTTGCAGCAGCCTGCTCACCTGGGGCAGTGGTTTGTTAATCCACTGCAGGTGCTCCCCTTTCCCTAATGGGCAGCTCCTTGTCTAGGTAACAGGGTTTCCTCACTGCTTAGAGCCCTGACAGATAAGTTAAGAATGGCTGCAAGGAACTATCTGCTGCAAGTTTTCCCTTAAAGTAACAGGAGTGTTAGCTTTCCTGTTAAACATGCCTTGTGTCTTGAATCTGGTATCTATTAACAAAAAAATCCAGGCAGAGCATAACTGGGCAGTTCTGTGCCTTGGGTAGTGTCTGGGCTCTGTGTCTCAGCTCCCAGCCTCCCTACAGGCAAGAGGGGTGGGACTAGGACTTTGCAGGTGTTTTGCCCCTCCTGTGTAATCAGCATGTGTGAAGTGTAGCACCTATGCCTCATTTTTGCTGCTCCCTACAATTTGCAGCCATAAGTAACTGCTTGAGCTGCCTGTTTGGTTACACTAGCCCTGGTGCAGTGGCACATTGGGTAGCAGCTGTTCCAGTGTCAGACAAAGCAGTAGCGATGGTTGCTGGAAAAAAAAAAAAAGCACCCTACCCACCACCCCTGGCCGCCCCAGGCCAAGCTGGTGCCCAGGGGTGATGCTTAAGTACCCCTCCCTTAGTTACCTTACTGGACACATCTACACATTTCATTAATATGCTTCTGCTAATGCACATTAAAGTTTAGTACCTCTATTGTGAGGTACTAGAAAAGGCATATTATCCTATTTTAATGTGCATTAGTGAAAGCAAACACTTTTTTGTGATGCTTTAATGTGCATTAAAACAGGCTAATGTGCATATGCAGATGTGTAGACTGTGTCCATGTTAGGAATGCTGACAGAGTCTACACTTTAGAAGAGAGTTCCCAATAAAGGAAAGAAAACTGTGTTTGAAAAATACCATCAGTGGAAACAATATTTGAGATGCAGTTTGAAATCTTTTTTTTTGGTTTTTATGCTTTGTGTCTGAAGCATTACAAAAATGCTTCCCCATATCAAAGCCTGTCTTGTATAAAGGAGTGTGGAATGCGCCCATTTCCGTGCTTCCCCAGAGCTCCATGAAATAACCACATCTTGCTCTGCATCACGCTTATTGCCTAGTGCCCTGGAATCCAGGCTGAGGAAGTGGAACGTGTGATTTGTTCCAGGCATTCTCTTGGTTGGCACCCACTGTATCACACTAGCTGACACAGACTGCTCCATGCAGTATGCAGTAGGGCCGTGCGAGGCTTCAGACAGAGCTTCAGATCCGGAGAAGCTTCCAACACTTCAGGGTCCAAATCAGCATGTCCAGTCTGAAGCGCTGCCTCATTTGGCTTCCCGAAGCCGTTTGGAGCTTCCGAAGAGCTTCGGAGCCGCCTCGAAGATCCAGCCATAGGGTATAATGGGGAAACAATAAAATATCTATAATGTTGTTGTTTTTTGTCTGATTTGCATGAAATTTTCAGGGTGGTAGAATCCACAGAGAGAATAAAGCCTGCCATGTTTCAAGAAAATTGGCGCAGGGGCTTGGGGGGAACCATACCCTAAATTCTTGAAAGCAAAACTCATGTCACATCTAGGCATTACGAGATAGGGGGGTAAAAACTACAGGAGTGATAGCCTATGCTGCGGCCACAAAGTATGCCAAGTTTCAAGAAGATCAGTGCAAGGTTTTGGGGGGAACTGCACCCCAAATTCTTGAAAGCAAAACTCCTGTCATGTCTATGTGTTACACCACAGGGTGTCAAAACGGCAGGGCTGGTAGCTCTTACTGAGGCCACAAAGCCTGCCAGGTTTCAAGACTGGTGCAGGGGCTTGGGGGGAACTGCCCCTCAAGCTGTGGACAAGCAAAACTCATGCCATGGGTGACACTGGGTGTGCCCTGCCGTTTTGACACCCTGTGGTGTAACACATAGACATGACAGGAGTTTTGCTTTCAATATTGTTTCCACTGATGGTATTTTTCAAACACAGTTTTCTTTCCTTTATTGGGAACTCTGTTCTAAAGTGTAGACTCTGTCAGCATTCCTAACATGGACACAGTCTACACATCTGCATGTGCACATTAGCCTGTTTTAATGCACATTAAAGCATACAAAAAAGTGAATCTTTTTGAAACTTGGCAGGCTCTATGGCCTCACCAGAGGCCACTACCTCTGCAGTTTTCATCCCTCTGTGGTATGACACGTAGCTGTGACATGAGTTTGGCTTTCAAGAATTTGGGGTATAGTTCCCCCCAAACCCCCGAACCAATCTTCTTGAAACTTTGCAAGTTTCATACCCTAAGCAGAGGCTACCACCCGTACAAGTTTTATCTAAATCAGACAAAAAACAACAAAGTTATAGATATTTCATTGATTCCCCCGTTATACCCTATGACCGGATCTCCAAGGCAGCTCTGCAGCTTTGGAGCTGCTTCAGCCGGATTGAGGTGGAAACCTGGTCCGGAGCTCTGGATTGGATTGCGGCCATCCGAAGCGGCTGGATCTGAAGCCAGATCTGATCACTGCCAACTTGCACAGGCCTAGTATGCAGTTTTTCTCTGGCATTGGACATAATGATGTAACATGTAATTCTTAGTGTTTATGGTTTTGTATTTGTATAAATTGTTACAAGAGACAGGTAGGCTGTTCTGAGACCATAAGCAGTTCTACTGTAACAAGAAACCTGATAAAGGATATAGAAGAGTATTAATATCCTTAAGTGATATCTACAAATCTGCTAAACAGAAAATGCAAGTAGCACATTTTGTTTAAGCTTGAAGCTGTGAGCTAAGAACTCATAAGTTTTAGGATTGCACCATCAATATGGGTGTGTTATGCAGCCTTGGCCAATGTCCTCCAACTCCTCTGCCTTTGCTTTTCCATTATCTTATCTCTTACTTTTTAAAATCAGCTTGCTTTTTAAGAGGCCAAGTGACAAACTTGTGCTCTGTTGCTTGGAAACAGATACAAACAATCCAACCCACACAGGCAAGTAAATAGTCCAGCATTCAGAACAATATCACTGGCCTCACCGAGTCTAGCTGAGTGTTTAATCATCTGGTTCTTTGGATAGTTGTGTGTAAAACATGGTACATTCCAGTTTTGAGCTAAAAATAGCAAACTATTAAAAACATGAAAACTAACCTTCCTTTCTTTCTGGCCCCTTCTCACTCCAAGTGCGGAAGGTACAATTCTGTAGGTGAACAAGCTGTTCTCAAGGTTTTTCAGGTCAAGGCACCCTTACTTTTCAGAACTTAGACAATATTCAGGCAAATAGTGAAGCTTTCCAAACTTCAGGCTTTCCATAATCAGATGGGACATATGCCAAACATAAATGCAAGGCCTTTTATTTGAGAATGCCTCTTTTGGAAAGAAGCACTTACTTACCTGGCTATATCCCAAGATGCTCTAGGGAATGTCAGCTACTATAGTAGCAGACTTGCTAGAGACTGCCCCAGCACATGAGAGGCTAGATGGTCATTGATATCTTAAGCTGCATTTAGAACTGGATTGCAGACTGGGGGACAGTGCAGAATGCTCAGACCCCCCAAGTAAATTGGGTATCAAGACATCCTGGTCCCATGGACCTTTCAGTTTAAATAAACATTGGGTGGTTTATGGAATACAACAAAGGCTGAACTGAGATGTTTAGTAGTGTCTTGTTCATCCCATTCTTTTTCTGTTGTCTTCGCAGTTGTCAGTTTCTCAGGGTAAGGACCTGCCTTTTCGGTCACTAATGGGTACTCACGATAATAAACAGGGGTCTGTTTTTTCCATTTACTACAGAAAACTCCTGCTCTGGACTCATGCCAAAGGCTATATCTCTAAATGACCCAGCTGCAGGGGCTGTAGGGCCAGGTCTTAGGGACCGTCTGGGGGGTTGTGGGGCATGCAAGTATGTGTGTGTGTGAATGCGTGTGCGCACACGCACATACACACATGCGCACGTGCATGCACAGCAGGGTTGTGTGGAAGGATAAATGTGTAGGGGGGCAGGTGCCCACCGGTGCTGGGGGAATGTGTCCAGCTGTGGGGGCAGAGGGGAAGTGCCTGCCCCTCCAGTGTGGGAAGGGGGTGGGGAGGTCGCTTCAGGGGCAGTGGGGAGCTGTGTTGCCAGGCTAGTGGCACTGGAGGGCCACTATATATGTAGTGGTGTTTAAATCACAGAAAAACATGATTTTTTTTTTTAAATCAGAGAACCTGGATTTTTTTTTATCAGAGAACTTGCAAATTTTAAACCAGGATCACTGAAAATAGGTGGTAGATCTGCATTTACCCAATTAATGTTCTGAGGTCATGGTGCTATTGTAAGAAGGTGTATAGGTAAATGAAAGGATGGCACGTACTGCTCAGGTGAGTTAACCTAAATAGGTAAGTATGTGTTAAGTTGTACGGTGTCTTGAAAGCAAGAAGAAGGAACATAAAACCTGAGGAAGCCAGTGGGAAGATCTGAAAAGGCATATTCAGTCAGCAAGCAAAGTGTTTGCAGAAACCAGGGTTACCAAGACTGATATACTATGAGACAGAAAAACATCCTGTCCTAGATAGATACTGGCAGGATCCACTGTACAAAAGGAACAGTGATAGTTCCTGCCCAGCTGTAGAGTAAATACTGCATTATGACTTATCATTACTTTGTATAGAAGTAAGAAAAGCCTGAAAACTGTGGCCCAGATTTCAAATGAATACAAACACTTGTGTTCAGCCACAGTCCCTAATCTGCCAGAAGTATTTGTCTTGTTTTGTTCAGTTGCTTTGAAATCAGTTAGGATTCTACCACTTTTGTACAACTGATGGAAGACAGCCATATATTATGTGTACACCAGGGTGATTGCAGCTACAGACTTGAGTCAGAACCAAACTTCGATTATGACAATTATTTATTTTAATCTTTCTTAGAAGTAACTATGAGCATCTGGGAAACCTTCACACTTTGGATTTATAGTCTCTGCTCACATGTAAAAGTTTTATACATGCACAATACAGAGGCAAGAAAAACCAAGAACTAGCCTGTTAGGTTTAAAGCTATTGTAAACGAGGGCGTCTAGTGTGACTGTTATTTAAATAAGCAATTGACCACAAATTTGTTCTTGGTCCCTCAGCTTCCTCTTTTTTTCTGTCTTATGATTGCTAGAATCTATCAAGTCCTCAGGGGTGTAGTGGGACGGAAGTTGTTGTTCCTTCTTTAGAAAATACTGTGTTGACCCCCATGACCTTTACATCTTTCCCAATGAGAACAAAGCTTTGCCAAGAATCCCCTGCCTGTATTGTTCCAGTTACTCATTGTCCTACTCCCATGTGCTACAGCCATCTTGTACGGCCTGAACATCAGCATGAATCTTCTAGTGTCCACACTTTAATGGATTATAACTGAAAGCCTTGTGGCAAGAAGCTGGTGACTGAGTAACTTGATATTTTCTTAAGCCAATTCAAATATGCATTGTTCAAACAGTTTCTAACTAACCTGGGCCACTGGCTGGAGGTTGGGTGCTGAAAGTATCCAACAGTAAAGTAATCTTTTACTTGCGCTTAAAATATAAAATCACAACTGATGAACCATCCATAGCTACCCTGCTTGCCTTCCCTGTATTGCAAGACTGCTGATGAAAAAGGGGTAATCCAAGAGGGCAGATGAGATGGTTTGTTAGGGTGCATTTCTCCTTCAGAAGGGCAGATTTTATTTTAGTCCCCAGTTGCTTCCTAGCCGTGTTAATAATAGGTAGCTCTAAATGGCCTCCTTGAGAGAGCTGCCTAAGCTAAGGGATTGTACCTCCCTATAAATGTCACTGAAAGGCATATAAACACCATGTAGGTGCTGCTGTGCAGACTGCTGTATATATTGTAGCATAAGTTTACCAACTTCAGAATGAGATCTCTATACTGTAACCCAGGGTTTGGCAACCTACTGCCCATGGGCCAGATCCAGCCTGCAAAGACATTTTAACTGACCTAAGAAGCAAGCCAAGAAATGGTACTGTCACAGCCTGCTCTTAGTAAATCTTTCTGCCATCTAGTGGCAGATATCTAATAACTGCCAACTCACAGTCATCTTGGAAAGGAGCTGTGTTAATCCAGCCTGCTGCTAGTGACCCCTGCTACATTCAATCAAGAAGGACCAATTTTTTGAGAGCCAGAAACTCTCTCTCTCTCTAACTTAACCTGCTCTGATGGTCTCTAGTGACCAGCCAGCAGTGAAACATTTTTTTTTTTAAAGAAAAAAGGCAGAATGTAAGCCCTGCATGCTGCTGCTGTCAAGAGGCTTGGGCAGGGGGTGGGGGAAATGGAGCTCCCTTGCTTTGCAGCCCCAGCCCAGCTTCTCCCAAGATACTAGCTAGATTACCTGGGGGATCCTGTGAGACAAGAGAGGCCGCCTTTCCCAGCAATCCCTTCCCTCCCAGCCTCTTGAAAGAGAAAGCACATAGTTGTTGCCTTGGCTTTGTGCTGGTCAGGGCTGGGGTAGGGTGGAACGGAACGGAACGGAACGCCCTTGTCTCACAGGTCCTCCTCAGCTACTCAGGCTGGAGTATTGTGGGGGGCGGGAAACAGGCACTGCAAGCCTAGGGGACTCCCTTCCTTTACCTCCAGGGTATTGCATACAACCAAGCAATATTTCTGCCTAGCCTGTCAACAGCAAACTGCTCTGTTTATATAGGTAGCCAGAGATCTAAAATGGCCACCACCATCAAGCACCTGCTGGCTGCTTGGTTCAGCCCTTAAAGTGGCAGGCACCAGCAGTGCTCTCTCACAGCCTGGCATAGGCCTAAGAAGCTTCTTCACTGGACAGTATGTTGCTCACAGTAGTAGATGGCTACAATGTGCAGCAGCATAGATAGGTTGTCCACGGGGTTGCTTATATGATCCTTTCAGTTTTCCCTTTTAAAAACCTAGCCATAGAGCCTTTTCTCAGGGGCATCCTAGGTTGAGAAGGGTTAGAGTTTGCATCTTTTGGGTCTCAACTGGCCTACTTCTGGGCTAGCCACAGCACTGTTACATGTCTTCACTAACAATATATGATACTCCTATCACTTCTCCCCTCATTGTGAGAAAGCAGCAGACTTCATTCAGACTATGCGCTCAGAATATACACCTCCTATCTGGCAAGCACTCCATGGTGTTTCTACTGCACTAGCAGGTTGCTCTTGGGCTACTAGCAGTTCATCAGAAATGCTAGTTGGTGAAATAAGCTGATGTTGCTCAGTAGTTTGTGAGGACTGGAAGCTGAGCTGGCTGAACCCTCAAAAGATGGAGCCCTCTAGTCTACTGGTAAAATCCTTCTGTTTTAATTGCTTTTGGTACTTTGCAGTCCAGGCTGTCAGCAATATCAGAGACAGGCCCAAGTATCAAAATACTGATTCTGTATTTAGTGTGGGGTCAAAACTGAACAGTGGACGGTGGAAATTGGAAAAGAGCATGTTGTGGGTTCCTGAGGTATTTTTTTGCCACTATCAGACTAGGTCCAGACAGCTAAAATTGTACCTATGCTGACTTTATTTATCATATCTCTAGGCAGGCATCTGTACAGTAGTTCTAGACCGACTGTTAGTGGGACTTAAACCAAGGAGGAAATGATGAAGCCTTACTGGTGCTGTTTATTCACTGTGGTTAGGAATTGCCATCAGTAGACTGCTGATTCACAGAAATGCAATATAATCCTGGTGATGAGTCCTTATTGCTGGGGCTGATTAGCTGATGGGAAGTAGATATTTAACCCACTGAGGGAAGCTGAGTGATAGGTTCTTCTCCATCTATTTTCCATTCCAAGAAAAGAGCTACATTTTATATTTTAGGTGGTGCTGGGGAGATTGGGGTTTGTTTGTTTTGGGAAGTTTTTTTTAATATTCTCAATTTGCAAGCCTTTCTATCTAGGCAAAGAAATTAGGGGCTCAGTTTCTTTTCTTAACACAAGCAAAAATCTATTCCCACTCCCAAAATGATAGTTCAGGCTTTTGGGGGTCCTTGATAATTCATATCCTGTACTAAGTCATGGTTTAAGCAAAAACTATTTGAGAAGAGGCTGGGGGGAAGGCAGGTACTGCAGCTAAGCCTATTGGCCTCTTAGTTCAACAAAAAAATATTGCATTCCTTGTTGGCTAAGTATGGATCACTTTGTAAAGTCTCAGATTATCTGATCAACCCAGCTTTCAGATGCTACTGAATCAGATTTCATCAATGGAAGAGGTATAATGACTGCCCTACAGAGTAAAATATAAAGCCACTTATCTCCAAGTGATTTGTTTTACCAGTCAGTGCCATCATGGAACCTGATTTTATTCTCTGGAAGTGGACTCTGGTTTCAATGCATGAAAGTATTCACAGATCTGTTTTGTAAAATATGACTTATGTGGGCAATTCAGTAATTGGTCATGTGAGTACTATAAAATGTGCTTATAAATATAAGATTGAAATTAAGCCCTTTATAATATTAGGGCAATGGAGATTGTGTCTTGTGTGTTAGACTGCGGAACTAATCATATGTGGTATACAGAAGCAAAGGATCACAGAAAAGCGAACTAAAGAAACTTCTTCCTGGGTTCTCAGCCAGGGAAATGATATGCAAGGCTCCTTGTAGCCGTGTAAGAAAAATGAGACTACTTTAACTTGGTGTGCTCCTGTGCTGAGCCCAGTGCATGACCTAGTTACACTCGGCTTTTCCACCAACTGTAGAGATTGGGGGAAACACACTTGTGGGCCCTGGGCTGGTTGAGACCCTGCTCTCCACCTTGGTGCTGCCGCCTACTGGAAGCAGGGCTTGAAGCCACTGCTAGGAAGCAGTCGTCATCTGTCGAGGCTGGCAGAGGGGAGAGGAACAGATGAGAAGGGCAGGGAGCGAGATGGGGTCATTCACACTGCCACCACAGAGGGAAGGACTGGGGCTCCCTGCCGCTCAGAGCCTTAAGCATGTGCCTAGTTTGCCTATGTGTTAATCTGGCCCTGGCTGAAGCTCCTGATCTCTACAGATGCTGCAGAGCTGGGTCAAAGTAATGTGCTGCTGCTTCTGGTAGAGTGTGTTTTGTTTTTCCACATCTGTCAGCACCCTAAGTGGCTGTTCCAACAAGGGCAGCTTAGGATACCCTCAAAGCTATTCTAACTGGGGATGGGTCAAACAAGCCTCAGGGCCTTGATACACAGGCCTTTTAGCCTTTAGCTGTTTAATTTCAACCATAGTAAGCATAAGCGTGCTGTATTAATAGTTAGAACATGTTCTGAGCACTTGCACAGTAAATGAGTGATGTGGTATAGGACTGCACTGAATCAGACTCAGTCTCAGCACTGGACAAGAGCTGGTTCAGGACTCTGTTGTAGTCTCAGGGCTGGGACCAACAATCAGCAAGCTGAGCTGCTTCTATTGCCATAGAGTGGTCAGATGATAACCAAACATGTATTACTTAACATGATCTGGAGGTACTCCTCCACTGAAAAGTCCTAACTCTGCTCTGATACAACTGCACTTAGCATGGTATGATCACACTTAGCAAGTGTTTTACTGCTTGAACACAGGAAACTTGTGTTTTAAGTGTAGTTAACATGTCCTAAGTATAACATGTGACATGGCCCTCAAAATCATGGGTTGGGAGTTTTGTGTACAGTTCTCTCAGGTGCATTTGACGCAGCTCAGATTAACCTGGCTATCTAATGGATTGGATCTAAGCCAAGTTTTCCATCCTCACAAAGCGGAGAAGAGCAGAAGATACCACAAAATCTACCAAGGATCTATCTCATGTGGGAAGCATTCAGATACTAATGATGTTTCCTAGAGGAATTTAGGTAATAAGTAGCCATTTCTTTACTCAGCAAGGCTTTTTTACTTCTGTGTCATGCCTCCATAACTGATTCTTATTCTTTAAATCCTTTTTTAGCCTCCTTTTCATCTCTAAAACTGAAAAAAAAGATATGACGTATACAAGTACATACCTGAAAACCAAGCATTATGTCTACAAGGTAACAGATTTTACCTATATTTTACTTTCATGACTTAGAATCTTTTATAAAAGAAAACAACGTAACATGGGGTGTTTTTTTAAGGAAGAGATACAAAATTATCTTTGCATTGATCTTGCACTTACTATGGTTCTTAGAGTCATTGAAAGATCATTAATAATGACTGTATTCTTGAGGTTTACTAATGGACTTGCTCCTTCAGCTTGCTTTCAAGGTAACCTTTTAAGTTTACTACATTTTTGAAGCATTTGAGTACAAGCCTAATACGAATGCAGGCTTTCATCCTGCTATATCCAGCTCAGTGCACTTATTATCAGTCTCTTCCAAGGTAAAACTTGCATGTTATAGGAGTGTGATTTGACTAGGTGGTAATCTTCCCTCTTAACTGGTAGGGAATCAGTGTGTAAAAGAAAGCCATCTCAGGATCCTGTCAGATGATAGACTAGGGGCGTGCAACTATTTTGGGTGGAGGGCTGCTTACAGAGTTTTGGCAAGCTGTTGAGGGCCACAAGGGTAGCTCTGCCCCTTGACATGTGCGCCACCCCCTGGTGGCCATCTTGGGATGGAAGTCCCAACCCTAACCTCTGACCTTTGCCACCAGAAGTCCCTCCTGTTGCCCCTAAAAGTACTCCTTTGGGGATGAGGCTCTGCCATCTTAGGGGAAACCCCCCCCCCCAAATTTTATACTAAAAATGAAACACCGGTAATAATATATTTTAATTTAATTTTAAAAAATGTCCTGATTTGCATGTTTTTGCACTATATATGAGGAAATGATTGCATAATAGCTCAAAATGCAGTTTTACCTTTGTATAGTGTATGGGGTGTGGAGGGGTGTTGGGGTGTATGGGTGGGTGGCTGTGGGGTTTGTGAGGAGATGTGGGTGGGTGGGTATGGAGGTTTGTGGGGGTGGTATTTGTGGGGTGTGTGATTGTGCATGGGGGAGGGTGTGGCTGTGGGGTTTGCAGGAGGAGTTTGAGGGTATGTGGGATGTGCATGGCAGTCCCCTGCACACACACACCTGAGCTGGTCAGCACTTGCCCCCACCTTGCAACAGCCTGGAGCCTAAGCGACCTGCACTGCCTCCCCACCTCCAACAACAGTGTGCAGTCCCAGCATGTCCTGAGCCCATTCTGCACCACCTTGTTGTATGCAGTGGTAGCTGCAGGGACGAGTGCATGTAGCCGCAAAGCTGCGTACCCACGTCGATTCCACGCTCATCCGTCAGGGCTCAGCAGCAGCAGCTGCTGCTATTGAGCAGAAACTGCTGCTCAGCATGGGGGAAAGCATTCCCACTCCCCACCCCCCCACCCCACACACTGCTGCCAGGCAAGTTTTGGTGTGCTAAAACTGCTTGCCAGCAGCAGGGGGGTTGGGGAGGATTTCCTCCATGCCAAGCAGCAGTTTCTGCCCAGCTGTTGCTGCATCTCATCCCCAGTGGGAAATCCTGGAGCTGGCATGGGGCTGAGCAGCAGCAGTGTAGAACAAACTGCTGTACAGCATGAGGGAAAGGCAGCCCCTCCCTCTCCTGCTATTGGCGCTTCCTGGTGCAGCCACTCAGAGCCCGCACAGGGCTGCCTGTGCCTGCTCTGTGCTGCCACCACTGCCCCATGGGGCAGACCAGAGGCAGCGGTGACTTGGTGGAGACACAGGACAGCCCCATGTGAGCTCCGAGCAGCTGCACCAGGAAGCGCTGGCAGCGGGAGGGGGACAGGTGAGAATGGGGTCAGGGCTGTGCATGCTGGTCTCCTCCTGTACTGTGGAGCTGGGGTGGGGGACTGGGAGACAGCAGGTGTGCAGGAGCCAGTGACAGCCAGATGGGAGCACAGGGCTTGCACTGGTGTACTGGGACCAGTGCTGGCAGGGCCCAGAGTGGGATGGCAGGAGCACAAGGGGTCCCAGCTGGCTGGGGCTGTATGGTGGAAAACCCAGGTGTAACTAGGTCATGCATTGGCTGGCTCTGTGGACCCCTGCCAGGCCATACCCCACATTCCTGCCACTCCACTCTGGGCCCCATTGGCACTGGCCCCAGGACATCAGTGCAGGCCCCAGGCTCCTGTGTGCCCTCTCGCTTCCACTCCTCCCCACCCCCGCTGCAGCTTTTCCCATTTTCCTGCCCCCTACCGGCCACTCCATGTGGCTCCTGGCTGGACTCAGTAGGAACTGGCCTGGCCCTTTGGACTGGGGCGATCACCCGCGGTCCTCCCCTGCCTCCCTGCCCCCCTCCCTTCTTGTCTGAATTTCCTGCTCTGGTGCAGGCAGGCATGAACAGCTGCACAGTCCCAGGCCAGAAGTCTCTGCTAGGCAGATCCATTCAATCATAATGGCCCACTGAACTATGTGGTTACAGTACATCATTTCCTTAAGTAATAGCACATAAGGGAGTGATATGTGCCTTTGACCAGGTACTCACTTACAGCTGGGTCAACTTGGGACATAGCTTCTGCCATGAGTCCAGAGCAGGAGTTGAACTCATACTTGCAGAGCTACAGAGAGATGGATGAAAATACAAAGACAAATTTGTTCTCTGAAGAACTACTCCAAGGCTTTATTTAGCATGTTCAAAGAAGTGGTATTTCAGTCCTATTTTTTAAACTGTGGATTAATAAATGACAGATTAGTACAGCTACTCAAAACTGTAAATGCATGAACTTCCCTTTGGAATTAAATAGGTCATAAAAATGAAAATAAAGAGGTGTTAACAACAGCTGGACTAAAGCTATCCTCTCTCAGTTACTCAGTTGTCACTTCTGAGAATTATTAAAGTTATGACAGTGAGGCCCCCTCTACACATTGCAGGTATCATGCAGTTACCCTGAGAAGAGCTACATGTGTAAAGTACCTATCAGCTAGGGACAGAATTTATACACAAAGAAGTTTAAGGTTAGGGATAAAGTTTAAGGTTAAAAGTTACACATAAACTGGCTTAAGTGATCAGAATCTGGTTTAAGCCTGTACAAAACAGAAGTTCAGTACGCATAAACCAGTTTCAAAATGGCCGAAACTAGTTTGTGATAAACTCAGTTGAATGTAGTATCAGATTTAACTCATTGAGCTCAAACCAGTTTATGCAATGTCTGTCCCAGACCCCTTCCTGGTTTAAGTTAAATCAGAGTCCCCCAGCATCTTGGTGTGCTCCACAGCCCTTGGGGGGCCTGTGCTCTCTGCTGCAATGGAGTAGGGCTGGCCCTGCCCTTCTCCTCCCTAGCAAGAGCAGGCAGGGGTTGGGGTATGGCCAGACACCGGCCCCCCCTAAGATGAAGTAGGCAGGGAAGAGATTTATTCCCCCCTGCCTCCTCTCTCACCAGCATGGACCTGCCAGACATTTCTCCACTCGGTGCTCCAACATCGGAGGCATGGCCAGGCCTGGCAGTAGCCTCAAGTGAACTGGACAGGGAGGGGGTTTAATTCCCCCCCTCCCTGTCCCACCAGCACGGACCTGAGCCGGTATCCGCCTGGCACTCCCCCTTTGCTGCTCCAGCAGTGGGGGGAAGGGACATGGCCAAAGACTGGCCAAAATGGGGCAGAAGGGGCAGGGAGGGGGTTTATTCCCTCTCTATTCCCCCTATCCCCAGGGGACTGCAGCCAGGGTCTGCCTGCCCCAACCACCACCACTGATCCCTCCCTGTGCAGGGTGAGTGGCAGAATAAGCTCCTTTCCTGCCCCCTCTGCCAGATGCTGGAGAAAAGGGGGAAATAATCCCCCTCCCTGCCCCCTCGCCTAAGGGGGTCATGCTGGCCAGCCTCTGGCCTTGGCTCTGTCCCTGCCACTGGAGTGGGGAGGGGTGAGGGACACTGACAGGGGCAGCACCCCTGTCATGGTTTCCCGGAAGTGCAAGCCTCTTCCTGGCCAGGGGCTGCACTGAGGGTGGGAGTGGGGCATGGCAGAGTGGTCACAACTGCTGCAGACTGCATGGCACTGGAGCTTGGAGAGTTGGCCATAGGCACCGCCACCACCACAAAGGGGATTTAAACCCCCAGCCTCCAGCATGTAGCCAAGGGTGGGGCCTGGCCACACCGCCTCTGCTCCAGCAGAGAGGGGCGAAAAGCCTTGGAGCTTCAGTCCCTTCCCTTTGACAGTGGCTGGCAGGCTGGAAGGCGTGCTCTAGCGCCCCCCTGGCTTCTGGCCTGAGCCACTGCAAGCATGTGGCTGCATTTCCTGAATCAAAAGTGAATGTTTGTTCAGTTGCTCCTGAGTTTAATCTCTGGAGTTTAAATTAACCTGCAAAGAGTGAATCAATTCAGCCTCAGGCTTTTTGATTGTCTGTACTTAGCCATTATGCCATAAAGAGCTCCAGTCACCTATAAAATTAAATCTTAAAAACATGTACTAACTTTATACCTAAAACATGTACTAACTTTATATCTAGTTGGTATTGAGCTTCAATTTGCCCACATAGCACGGTCTGCTGATGTGGCTCCCAGCTGCAGGGGTACACCATACACAGCTGAGGCTGGGAGCCCCGCAACTGATGGTAGCCCAGCTGCTAGGACCCAGAGTCCCGTAGCTGCAGACACTGGGCCCTGGCATCATGCTTTTCAGTTCTACAGGGTGCATCTGTGATCGCACAGCCTCAGGGTGCATGGAACCCCAGAGCTAGGACATCACAGCTACTGTGGTCTTTCATTCTCAGAGGTGCATGAAACTGAGGAGACTCCCAGAACTGTGGGTCCTTACTTATTGCCTGTGCAGGGAAAGCCCAAGGTTAGGCTTCTCCTGCACCAACAAGAAGGTGTAATGCACAATTTTGTGGATGGTGCATTAGATGCTATTGCACCTTTACCTGCACATGTAGAGAAGCCTTAATCTTCCAGGCTAGACAAGAACTGGGGGTAATAGAAGGTGAAGTGGAGAGGCAAACATTTTTCTTTTTTATACAAACAAGGCAGAACTACTACTACCTCAGAATACCAGAATTTGGATGTATTTTGCCAGCACAGAAGTAGACATGGTATGAACTTATGAATTCTCATATTGTCATCCTAGCTTCAGTGGATCAATTCAAACAAATAACATAACTGAAATCACAGCCTCACAATGGGATGTGGCTTTGGCTGCCAGTATTTGCAGCTAACCATTGGAAATATGATAGGTGCAGCCTGGATACAGCCAGGGGGTGTGCCCTGTCCTCCAATGGCAGTGGTGGTGGTCAGGCAGGGTGCTGAGGAAGGGGCAGCTACTAGAGTGCCTTCCTCCCCTCTCTACAGAGCTAAGCTGAAACCAAGTACTTAACTATGTACATTTTATTAGAAGAATAAATACAGACACTTCATATAAAACATAGAATATTTACAAGGCTTAACAGATAATACTCTGTAAAAGCTCTGTTATCTGGCACCCCTCTGGAATGGGGGATGCCAGTTAATCAAATGTAAACCATCTGGTGCACTCCCGGTGTCAGTGTGTTGGGGGACAGGGAGGGTTGCTTTGCCCCAGGCAGGCTGAAGAAATGACAAAGAAGAACTCGGCTCATGGAGGTGAAACCAGAAGTGGTACTTCCAGTTTTACTTTTGCCATGTCCCTCGGATGCCAGTTAGTAGAGTTTTGTGTTAACCAGCTAATAAAGTGCTGGTTAACACAGCTTTTGCTGTATATACAATATTCCACAATTTGCATATAATACCAAATATGAACTGAATAATTTACAACCTATGCAACACAATTAACACACAGGGATATTAACCTATGTAACTCAAGCAAATTAACAATAATATTTCTTTAAACCTTCACAAATAACAATACCAATATACACATTGAGACATTAAAACACATAAACCATATAAACCCCCTTAAAGAATACCCCTAGCTATATAGCCCTTTACACAATGACAAACTCAAAATAAGGAGTGCACTCAGTACCTCCCCGAGGGGTTTCCCTGAAGCCCCTTCCCTTTAGGGCCCTGGACGCGCCCTTCCTGCAATGGAGGGTGGAGGCGGCTGACCCTCCTCACCCATGTCAGCCTCCCCTGCTGGGTCTGCTTCCCCACTAACTCACACGTCCTCTCTGGAAAAGTCAAGACTCATCCACTGGTGGCTGATCCCACAAGAGCCTCTTCCCTGTGGTGCATTTGGCTCCCCTTGACGTCCTGGCACCCTGCACTGGGCACACAGGGCTCTCTCTCTCTCTCTCATGGGAACCAAGCCCTTGGAGACTCCAACTCCCTGGTCTCACACTGGGTCCTGCTCTGGGCACCAGGGCTCTTTTAGTTAAAAGTAGAGCCATGCTGCAGGACTCCGGTCACTCGGCCTAGGGCTAGGGCTAGAGTGAGCAGCCATGTGCTGCTTCCAAGGCAGTTCTCCATGTGCTGACCCACACACCAGATGAAGCCCAAGCATCCGTGAGCTGCTCCCAGGGCCAGCTCTCTGTGTGCTGATCTGTATGCCAACTGCCCAGCCGCTTGCTGGGTTCGCAGGCTCAAGGCGCCTCAAGCATCTCCTAGAGCCTGATCCCCGTGTGCTGATTTGTGCTCCACTGAAGCTCAAGCAGGGTCCCGAGGATGGCCATCTCTGGAGTTCCTCTCTCCTTGCTGTCCCTCGTTGTTTCTCTCCAGTGTGCTGAGCACGCTCCCCTTTTATACTCTTCAGGGGCTCCACCCCCGACGTTCTCTGGACCTGGCTGGCACAGTTCTGATTCAGGTCCAGATGCTCCTTGCCCCCTGCCTTTGGAAAAGGTCGGGGCATTACTTCCCTTGTGCTGCCTCCGGATTGGTGTGTGGAATCCAACAGTCAAACAGCAGACCCTCAATCCTGGGGCTCAACCCAAGCTCCAAAAAGGTAAGCCTGCTACATATGTAAAAAACTTAATATTAATTACTTAATATATATCTTCTCAATATTCAGTTTGGCATAGTCTGTAAATTCCTTTGGACTCTTAAGACTTTGTATACCACACTGTCCTGAACATACAAACAAGTCTCCTTGGATGAAGGAACAAGAGTCCTTGCAATTTTATTGTTTGCCATTAGGATAGCATGGTTTAATAAAAGATTCAATTTTAGGCTGTGATGATGATAATAATGATAATAAATTCCCTGCTTAATAGAAATTATGCTTTCATGATTTTTGTATGTCTTTTTAATTGATCTAAGTGCTGAATGAAGCCTTTTATAATATAGTTATCTCTTGAAGCAGAGTATAATGAAAGAAGGAAGCATCATGCTTATGGAGAGAATGCACAAATTAACAAGGCTTGCCTGAATGTAATGACTTTCTGTTGATAACTGTGCATTTTCATTAGCTCTGGGCAGGAGTGTCATAATGAAGTAATGTTAATGAGGAAATGTGAGTCCTGCACAGGAAGTCACCAGTGCAGTGGTAAGATCCCATGCACGTAATTTTTCAATGTAGGTATGGTCAGTCTTTGTGAATAGACTGCAACTTTAAGTTGTGATATAATTGATTTTTAATAGATGCTTGTTAATTACATAGATGAAGCTTTTCTGTTACTGGCTCTAAGAAAAAACCGTAAGACCAGTCTCCTCACCCAGCGTTCTGTGGAGGACTTGTTTTGGCACTCGCTGGTGTGGCTTTGAAAGCACGTTCTATATGCAAATATTTGTCAGGAGATCACTGATTTAAATTATTTGAGCCCAGGCTGATAGCAATGAAAGTTGTTACTGGGTGGAGACTTCTTGGTGGCCTGCATGAAACAAACTGGTATTCACAGTTTAGTTACCTTCCTCTTTTTTCCTTTGTATTACCTTCCTCTTTGCAACAGCCTTTCATGTATTTTCTGTCTTCCTTTTGTGACATTGGTTATTCCTACCTAAGTGTAGTACTTTGCATTTGTCCTGCCCAAACTGTCATCTGATTTATTTCAAACCATTTTCCCAATCAGTCAGGATAATTTTGCATTCTGATGTTGTCCTTCAAAGTGCCTGCAGGCCCTCCCTGCTTGACATTTGGAAATCTAATGAGCATGTATATGCTATTCCATTATCTAAATCCTTAATAAAGATGTTGAATAATACCAGCCCAAGAACAGACTGTCTGAAGAGCCTCACTTGCACTTACTCCTGTGCATATACACAGGAGTATATGCTCCCCTGTGCATATACACAACTATTGATGATCACTGAATTCCTTATACCTCTGAAGGAGCCTTGTGAGAGACAGTAAGATTCCTGTAGCAGAATGCCTGGTATGCCAGTCAGTGTCTGTAAAGCATAAATTGCATTGCAAATATACATTCATAATTTCTGTAATGCCTATAGCTTAACATCTGTTGCATACATTTATGTAAAGAGAAATGTAAGGAGATCTGGAGAAATGTAAAAATACTTTATAGTTACTTGAGCAGGTAACTGATCATACTAAAATTCATTTCTCCTGCACAGTCACTTAGAATTAAGTGAGGTAAAGCTGTCCCTGTAGGACCAATTCTGCCTTTCTGACACAAAACCAGTATGTGCAGAGTTTAGGGAGTGTTGCAAGTGTCACAGAGAGTGTGACTGGCCTGTGGGGCCTGACCCTGACGCTCAACTGATAAAAGGTTTGCTGTTGAGTTCAATGAGAGTGAGATTTAGCCTGAAGTCTCTGCACAGACAAGGTTTTCCAGTGGAGGGGTTGTGAAACCCTTATGAACCTCTCCTGGGTGAATAAAATTCAAATACCCTCAGATCAACCACTCAGCATCTAATTTAGGAATACATCTCCATCAAATGTGGGTCATTAAATTTAATCTTTTCCTGATAAATGGTAACTACTGTAGTCTTCAGATTGAAGTAGAGAATACCTAAAAATGTACCCTGGCTGATCACTTCTCCATCTCCCCCAGAGTTTTGTCTATTTTGAATAACAGGGGATGCATCTACACAAGACAACTTACAGCACAACAGACTAATTTACTGTGCAATAAAGTGTCACCATCTACATGTGTGGGGTATTTACTGCACAGTAAATTAGGCTTCTGTTCAGCTAGTACCTGTAAATACAGATACTAGATTAACTGCACATGTAGACACTGGCTGGGATCAAACTTGTCCCCAGTCAGCCTAGGCAGCAGAAGGCCATGGGAGACAGGAAGCTCTCTGTCCTCGGTACTGGCACTGCTCAGTGCTTGGCTCCCCCCAGGAGCTGGGAGCCCATCAGTGCCAGGATTGAGGAGCTCTCTGCTCCCTGTCCCAGCTACAAGCTTCCAGCATGGAGCTGGCAGTTCTGGAGGGTGAATGGGGGCTGGGAACCCAGTCTCTGCCTGCACCCCAGAGCAGCTCTGCGTGGCGTGGAGCTGGCTGCTCCAGGAGGTAAGCAGGGACTGGAAAACCAGTCCCCACTTACCCTGCACCCACTCCCGGTAGTCGGCAGGGGCTGATTTCCCAGCCCCTGCTTGGGCCCCAGAGGATCCAGCTCTGTACTGCACAGAGCTGCTTTGGCGGGCAGGCAGCTCTGTCTGAGAACTCAAGCAGGATAGCTGCTTGTGGGCCCTGTGCCCCATCCCCCTGTCTAGCACAAGGCTCGCTGGCAGCTACCCCATACCTGAGATAGCTTCCAGTGAAGTCCCTGTTGGGTAGGGAAGCCCTTCCTGGCAGCTGTGTGTCCTGACGGGCACAGGGCCTGCTGCAGGGGCAGCTGTCTCCCAGCTTGGTGCACATCAGGTCCTCTCCAAAATCGGGTGGTAGATCTCTTCTGGCCCTCTGCACATTGGGACCATCCCTGTGTCCTTTGTCAACCCCCAAGCTAGTACCCATGGGAGTCTGGACCTCCCCCTGGCTGCTGCATGGGAGCAGATCAGTATTTTACTGTGCAGTAAGCCTACTGCAAATTAATAGCACATGTAGAAGTGACCAGAGCAGGTCCTACAGTTCAGCAGCACTCAGTGTTATAAAGCAGGTTATCTAGGAGAACTATACTCTCTGTAGATCAAACGTATCTAATGAAGCAAATTTCAGTACTGCTTTTTCCTTTTTATATATTTCTTTCACCTACGATATACTTGGAATGGCGTCCTAAATTATTTAGGACGCTGGAAATTCCAAAGGCTACAATCTGTGGGAAACATAGTAAAAATGGTGTTCCAGTAGCTCTGCCTGCATTTTAAATCAGAGCTGCCGCATAACCAGAGTCAATGTATATGTAGGCTGGTATCAACGTCTGAATTATGATTACAGAAATTATTCAAAACCAAATTGCTATCCAGGCTGGCAGTGTAAAACCATGACAAAGAAATCTCTGGAGGAGAAAATATATGCAAAAGTTTACATGGGTTGAAAGGAAAATCAGGTTTACTTGCAGATACACAGCATTTCAAGTTAGTGCTTGGTATTGGGTTAAGTTTACAAAAATAAGTAGATGGTTACAGTACAAGACAAACATGCAAATATGTACTTATTTAATTGACATTGTTTTCTTGCTTGTAGGACATGGATGATTTGGTACAACCCAAGTCAGTACTTCTTGAAACTGAGTGAATTAATCAAGGCCCTATATGACACACATTACCTTTGTTTGTGTTCAGAAACCATGAACAGACTGATTTTTTCCAAGTTTACTTATTTTAAACATACTCCCAGATTTTAGTCTGGATAGTTTGGATAGCCTATTGCACAAGCTTGCAATATTTACTATGTTTATTTACTTCCTAACTCAGGACACTGGATTTTGTTCCTAAATCAATTGCCTCTATAGCTAGCTAAGACTGCATGATTTAGGAATGGTAAATCCAGCATATAACTGGAAATTAGTTTTCAACCAAATGTTCTGGTATCCTCTTGGGATTTCTGTAGTACTGTGTGATGCTGAATTTAACTTTGAAATAGTCCTTTGTATATCTGATATACAATGGGTCGAGCAAGTGCTGTCAACATATCATATGCCAGTGTGGTAGCAGAGCTGTGTTCACCATCTCCAGTTGCTCCATCCTGATAGGGCCTGTAGTAATAGTGCTCCTACAAATGCCAGGGGACCATCCCTCTCTGTGTGACCTCTCTCATATGAAGGAAGAAAACAGCAGCAGTAGGAACACTCTCCCAAACTGAGCACCTTCCCCTCTGCTTTGAAAAGAATGTATCTACACAAAGCTCCTTAGAAGTCCTGGAGCCAGATGGCTCAAGGGTGTAATTTGTGTGGTAAGATGGTAGTTGGTTGGAGTGTGTCAGCCATTTCAGAGGTCACTGGCAGAGCCCAGCTTGTACCAGCTTTTGACAGGCTGTGCCAGTATGTTTTGTTGCAGCAGCTCAGGACTAGCTTTTTGAATTACTGTTTTTTCTCTATCTTTCCGGTTGTGGTGCCACACAGAGACTTTAGTACCTGAGGGCATTTGTACATGCTATGGTGTTTGATCCTCATTACTTTAACATGCCTAAAAAAACTGAACCCAGGTTATTTTGGTGCATCGCATTTGTGTTTGTACACCACGGGCTTGTGAACTACTGAAGTCCTAAGTGTAATTCCCTGCACATTCTGGCAGGGGGAGCCAAATACCAATCTACTCCTGGTAATGTCTTGTCTAATGAATTACTGCAGGAGGTACATGTTTGCTGGTAAACCAGCCTCCACAGTCCCCACCCCCTGCTGGGAGTCTCACGCTAAGTACCCCCCCCATACTCCCTCCTCCCACAATGCCAGGCCACAGTCACCCCAAAACCCTGCCATTTGCACCAGCCTAGGCTCAGGCCAGTCTCCCAGTAGGTGACTCCATTGTGATCCCGATGACAAGCCCTGTGAATCTTCCCTTCCTGTCCCTTTCCTGTCACTGTCACAGGGACTCCAGGTGCATAGTGTCCTTTCTGCTCGAGGCCAGGCAGAGGAGAGTTTCTGAACATGCATGTATCATGTGCACTGTCAACCCACCTGGTAAAAATGTTCATGAACTAGCCCCAGTGGTCCACCACAGCTTGCAGGATCATGGAGGCAAATCCTTTCCTGTTTGTGAAAGACCTCCCCCTTCCTGAAAGGGACTGCACTGGGATGTGAGTGCTGTCTAAAGTCCCCACAGTTACAGAACCCATGTCATTGAAGCCATCTATGACTTCCTGAGGATTCCTGATGCAAATAAAGTTGTTTGCCACGATGTCCTGCAGCAGCTGGCATACATCACGAGTTGGTACCCCAGCCATGCAGGGAGCCACACCAAACTGGTTCACAATGTAGTGGAGGTTAGACAGGCTGGCCAATTTCATGATGGCCATGGCCACCCTTGTGTCGGGCAGGATGGCTTGACACATGTTAGCGTCCTGCCTCTCAATTTGTGGCCCCAGCATTGAGACAACAAGATAAGACATTACCCTGGTCATTTGGACTATCTCCAGCCACTGCTCATCATTCCAAGTGGTCCGCACGATTCACTCCCATCAGGCCAAGTTGCTCTTGCAGGCCCAGACTGTGCAGTTGCTGCTCCAGAGGTTTCTCCACAGAGCCCAGTCAGATTCCATTACTTCGTATACCTCTCAATTGTCACACTCCTCAGAATATATCCATCCCATTTTGCGAGGCACTTGTACGTGCAGCCTCATCAAAAGCTTGGAGAAATGCTAATGATGCATACGCTATCATTGTTATCTGGTCTTGCATGCCTTGTATTAATTTCAAGGCTAGCAGTAGTTCAATCAACAGCAGTATCACCTCTTCCTCCTCCTCCTGCTCACCCATGTCTTCACTCTGTTGTTCTCTATTCTCCACTTCCTATTCCTCATTCATTTCATCCTGAATCTCCATTTGGTTTTTCTCTGTCAACATCTGCTTCTCAGCTCAGCTGTTTCTCACTACCACCAAGTGGGTCTGGAGCTCTCTCTTGCTGAATTCAATATAGATGACCACTGCATTTTAACTCTTATCTGCATTTCAACAAGTAACCTTGGGGCACTGGGCATTTGCACAGCCTTTGTTTAGTGGGGGGTGTTCTACCCTGAGATAAGAAAAAAGTTATAATGGAGATGTTCTGGTGCATCAAGACTTTGTTGAAGACAACTGTCATCAAGCTTTCAAAGATTTAATTCTGCAATGAGACAGATAAAATTTTGCCACAGCACTCTCATGTTAATGTAGGACCAGACAAACTGAATACTTTTGTGAGGTCAGTAAAAACAGTCTGTCTCTGCTTCTCTAGTTGCACCAAAAAAAATTTGACCATGATTCTGTGTGACTCAGTGGGGACAGGCAAAAACGCAAGCAGGCGTGGTTGATTTTTGCAACATTATGGGGCATTAA
Organism: Crocodylus porosus; assembly: GCF_001723895.1. Classification (NCBI taxonomy): domain Eukaryota; kingdom Metazoa; phylum Chordata; order Crocodylia; family Crocodylidae; genus Crocodylus; species Crocodylus porosus. The sequence goes on along the minus strand of NW_017728951.1, from coordinate 41,203,840 downwards.
CCAAGCATCTGAATATACAATAGCTTTATCTGGCCCATGCTCAAGCTCATCATCATGTCTGTCTTGCTAAATGTGGTGCCTCATCACCTTTGAGTGTTGTGAGACACAGGTGATACCTTCACAATAGTACATGGAATTTTCCAAACTGCTCACATAAGGCATGTGTATAAAGATGACCCACACATTTCACCAGCTACTTTTTGTGAATCCAATTGCTGTTGGGCACGAACTGCTTCCCGATGTCTCAGAAAACCAAGTCCAGCAGTACGTAGGTGACAAAGCAGGAGGCTGATACCTCCAACTCCCATGGTCCCAACTAGACCTGGTAAGAACTGCAGGATTTAATCAACATTTGGTCAGAGCAAAAGATCATAGACCAGCTGGAAAGTAGGAGGAATACATGTTTTTATGCAGCTACTGCAAAAGCAATGCAGCCATGAGGGCACAACCAGGACTGGACCCAGTGCCAGTGCATGATCAAGGCCCCAGGATGTGCATTTTACCATGCCAGGGACACAAACTCTTGTTCTGGGGCAGGGCACATAATTACTGCTTTCTATGACCAGCTGTCTGTCATTCTCTTCAAGGATGCAGGCAAGGCTCCTTGTATGCAGTCTTTTGGGACTGGCATTGTGCTGGAGGAGAGCACACCAACAGAGGCAGGTCCTCCTGAGCCGGAAACCATGAGCATCTCGCAGCAATGAGGAGACTGTTCTGTGTTCATGGAAGATGGGGACTTCCAAGAAAGGCGGTACACCTTGTACTTAACCACAGCAGTGCCTCCCCCAATTCCACAGACTAGCACAGATGATGAGGTGGAGGAGGATGAACAGGAAGAAACTGCTTCTAATGCAGTTTCTTTTCCCAACATTCAAACATTGTTTTCTGTTCTCACAGTCCAAGAAGATGCACGACTGGTGACTTGTAAGTATCTTGGAATATGCCTGTTGCCACTGGCAGGCACTGCTCAGGTTTGTGCAGGTTGGGTTGTGTGTCGGGGGGGAGAAATGCAGGTATCACTGGAGGTGGGTCGCCTTGCTCTTTTGGTGGTAGATGAAAGGTATATGCCATTCTCAGTCTTTTGGGGTTGGTAATGTAACAGTTGCCAAACTAAGTGTTTTGCTTTAATTGTGTGCAGCTGGCACAGGCAGTGGCAGCTGAGGACATGGCTCCGAAAGGGGGACTTACAAGTTTTGGGCAATATGAATGGTGCCTCACTCTTTCAGGGTTTGTTTCCATGCCAGCAGGCCCTTTCTTCACTGCAGGGGGGGTGGGAGGGTGGAGTTTCCTCCTCTTGGGGGAAGGAAATATCACTAAACCGGGAATACTTTTTTCATTTGTTTACCAGGTACTGGGCACATGCCCCTGAGCCTTGGACCCCAGCTCGCACTACAGCAGAGCACTCAAGGGATATGCACTGCAGGCAGCTATGGTCCCAAGAAAGCATGATGGAGGCTTTGGTGGATTTGTCACAAGCCCATGTCCAGTACAGAAGGCTGGTGGGACAAATTCCAGAAGTCGCTTCGTTCTGATGCGGAAAAAACAAATGCCTTCCATGAGAAGATGCTACACCACATGGAGTGCCGCGTTGATGCCAAGACGTCACAGGACTAGATAAGTGATGATATTACACAGCTCTTGCCCAAATGTGTGTTTAAAAAGTAGGTACCACCCCAGAAAGGGCAGGCTCAACTTGCCTCTGTCCAGGACGTAGCCAGGAGCATTACAACTGAGCCTGCTCCCCCAAACACAGTGGAGTCAGGGGAGGGGTGAACAACTCCCAGCAGGGCCAAGTGGCTACCACTGTGGTTCAGGGGGTCGGGGCCAGTTTAGGGTGATAGTGGGGTAAAGGCAAAGAAGTCCAAATAACCGACTGGTTACAATACTGTGTTGCTTACAATAAAACCTCATGTTATCCTGGCTTTCTGCATCTGGCTTCCTAACTTTGAAGGGCTTGCAAGAGCTGCACACCAGTGCTGGGTTGGGGAAGGGGGGTTGATTTTTTTGGTTTTGCCTGCTGCTTTTTCTGGGTGCTTGGTGCATGGGGTGTGGAGGTGTGGGGCCGGGCAATCTCTCATGCAAAGGTACACGGGAGAGCTGGCTGCATCCCCCCTAACCAGTCTGGCCTGCACATCAGGAGTTTGCCAGGGCACCATATATATATATTTTGCAGAGGCAGCTGTTTTGCAAAGGCACTTTCCCCACCTTTTTTTTTTTTTGCTCTCTTTTGAAGCAGTTAGGAGGGGCCCCTCAGGGCCTATAAGTTGGGGGAGTAGTTATCGGGGGGCACATATGCTGTATTGACGAGAGAGGTTTGAAGTGAATGAGAGACAACAGCACACCAGAAAGAGAAGGACTCATCCCAGCGGGGAGACCAGCGGGTAGAGTTGCTCCTGGGGGGGCACAGGAATGCAAATATAGTGTTGAGAAGAGTGGAGGCTGCTGAAGTTGGGTGCAGTGAATCTTTGAGTGCAGGATGAGAGCCGCTTTGAGAGGTGGGACTCGAAAGAGGACATTGTGACGTGCTCCACAACCCGCCAAACTTTACGCATTGGTAAGTGACACCTGACACTTGGTTGTGCCCTGAGGGTGGGGAGGGGGATGCATTGTTTACTTCAACTGTCATGTAAATCCTGTTGGTGAATATTTTGTCATGAAGGAAGGTACATGAGTTGTACAAGAGGCCCGGGAGGGAGGCACTGCATGGTGGTTTTCCAATAAAGATTCCTATGCTCTTTCTATGCTCCCTATCTCCTATTTCTAGCTCCCATTGCTACGCTGTGCTCCTGATGGTGACAACAGGAAGAAGAGAAGAACCCACTTTCAAAGCCTGAGAAGGACGCCTGACGTCACTTCCTTCTGTATTGTCTCAACTGGCAGTCTCAACTGGCAATGCTGGCAATGTTTCACTGCTAGGTGTCTATTGCTACTGGTATTAGATTCATAATACTCAAAAAATAATCATGAGAGAAATGAGCATTATGATTATTCCTGATAAGGGTAGTAAACAGTGCAGGTATAAAAATTAACCCTCTCTCTGCCGCAACATACAGTTTATAAACATAGACAAAAGGGAACAACTAAACATGCACATGAAATTATCATTGGTAATTTAAAATATATATATTTCATTTTAATATTAACATGCTACTATTTATTAATGATTAGAATGTTTTTGTCTCTGGTCAGGGTAAGAACAGTCTATACTGTGTGTGTGTGTGTGTGTGTGTGTGTGTGTGTGTGCGCACCCTGCTTCCAGGGCTGACTGTCGCTCAGCCTACCAGCCTACATTGTGCAAGATTTTGAAATGGTGAAAAATGACAAATGTTCAGGTAGTCCAACCAAGAGCTTACTCAGATATGCTTCATTACTCTTTTGAAAGATGCTGGATTCGATTTTCCTTTTCTTTTTATTTGGTTTATATATTTTACTTCAATGTAAAAAAAAAATCAGAGGGTAGTATACAACAGTAAATGGCAATATGGGTAGCTCCTCCATTTCTTAAGTACTAGATTTCAATTTCTTGTTATTATGTCAAGTGCGATATAGCACCCAGAGTGGTTTTTCAGGCAAAGGCTCTCCTTCCCTTCCTCTTGCCCCCTGTCTGGTGACTTTGTGACTGGTATCTTTGTTTCAGAATTAAGATATTCCACCCCATTCTCAGAGGTTACAGTCTCATAAAAAACTGAATCCTAGCTTCCCCACTGCATGATGGGCCTTCCAACCCTCTCTAATGACATTTCAATTTATTGTGATTTTACAATCAAAATAACATATCAGTTTATTGTGATTTCACAATCAAAATAATATTCTCTTAGTGCCCAGCGTGGTACTTGGCCAAAGGCCCTTCCTCCCTTAAGTGACTGGTATCTTCTTCATTTCAGAATTAAGATATTTTATCCTATTCTCAGAGGTTACAGTCCCATGAAAAACTTCATCTATGCTTCTTTATTTTGTGCTGGCCACAAACGCTATTACTGAGCTTCCCTTTTTGAGGGCAAAGGGCATCTTTAATTTGACATCAATACCTATCACCATAAGTGATTTCAGGTGTAAGGTCACATTTCAATTGAGTGAGATTTAGCAATCCAATGAACTGTCAATTATACACAGTACTGCAACCACTATTATACACTATACAGTCTTCCTTACAATCAAAATAACATTTTAATCTATTGTGATTTTCCAATCAAAATAACATTTCAGTTTATTTTGATTTTTTTCCAATCAAAATAATTTTCTCAGTGCCCAGCGTTGTGCTTGGCCAAAGGCCCTTCCTCCCTTAAGTGACTGGTATCTTCATTGTTTCAGAATTAAGATATTCAATTGCATTCTCAGAGGTTATAGTACCATGAAAGCCTGCATCGTTGCTTCCCCACTGCATGATTTCAGTTTCAATTTATTGTGATTTACCAATCAAAATAGCATTTTAATTTATTTCAGCTACTTTTATGAGAATCTTATTGACCTGTTTGAACTCCACCCTGCCTTATTTTTTGTCCCTGCCCTGAAGGAGTGGTGGGTGGGTTCTCACTGTGAATGCTTGGATTCATACAAAAGTAGCTCACACATGGTTTTACTAATGAAAAGAAAAATAAAAGGGTCAATAAAAACATTAAAAAATTGTTATGTAAAAGACAATGAATCATCTGACTCCTGTGTTTTGTGAAACTATTTACAAAGCTGAGAACCAACTGAGGAGCTATTTGCAAAGCTGAGCACCAAACAGCTGAGCAGCAGCGTCAGGCGGGTGGGTGGGTGGTACTGTTGTAGTGTAGAGGTGTATTAATATTCCTTGGGTACCAGGGATCCCACTCAATGGGGATCCGGAGGATACTACTCCACCCCCACCCCAGCCAGTGACCAGACCACTACATTGCCCAGCATGCATACATGCAGCTGCCCCAGCTTGCCCCTCTGGCCTGGTCAAGAGTTGGGGGGAGGGGGGGGACACACACAGGTGGAAGGTGTTTTGCAAAAAACAAAAACCAAGCCTTAGGCTCATAATACACAGAAGAGTTGCTAAATTCCCTCTTTCAAGTGTTAAAGAAGGCTCTCCCCTGCACTCCCAGTATCACCACTTGCCACTTTTTCTAGTCTGTCAGGGTTGGGATGGGGTGCTCTGTGTGGCGGTGGGAGGGGAGGGATAAGTCTTTCTTGTAAGAAGGTGCTGCACCCTCAGAGAGGATTGGCTTGCCAGGATCTCTGTACATTGGGAGTGGGGGTAGAACAAGCATTGGACCTCCCATAACAGCCCCTGCAAATCTTTTCAGTAATGCCATTACTCCATAAAGACCCCAAAACAAAGGATCCCTACACTAAGATGGACAGATGCGGTCATCACCTGTCCTAACCCACCCAACCCCAAACCACACAGATAGACTGCCATGCATGCCAATCTGCCTGTGAAAGAAAACATGTCACACATATACACAATTTCAAATCTTTATTTTAAAAATGTGATGCATTTACATTTTTTAATCAAAAAGACATTATTAAAAAATTAAATAATAAATTGAAAAAAATATTTTTTAATAGAAAAAATGAGAAAAAAGTGGTGATTTTCCTCCCCAGCACCTTGATATATACACACACACACACACACACACACACACATCTATCTATTGTGTGTGTGTGTGTATAATATATACAACAATGCGCTACTTATTACGTATGCTAGAAACTATTTAACAATTACACTATTACTAAATAACTTGCTTCTACTGGGTGTGGCTTCTTGATGCTTTCCTTATTGAGTCTTTTTGATTTCTGTCTCAAAAGACTTTTGCAAGGAGGGGAAGAAATTCAAAGAAGAGGACAGGATTTTGGATCACAGTCCAAACACTGCCCTCTTGCCTCCTTCCCACGCCCCCTCCCTCCCCCTGCATTAGAAATAACATTTCTCTGATATTACCTATATATCACCTGGGATGCTGCACATCTGGGGGCAGGTCTGGCATGCAGCATCTGCCTGAAATATTCATCGTGTTTCTGGAATGGCAATGTCAATTATAAGAAATAGGAAGGTTATCTCCAAAATATTGAAGTTTTAAGAGGTGCCACACTCCAAGCATAGTTGCAGACTTACCATTCTGGTGATGCCACTGTGCTTGGCAGTTTGGAGCACCAACATCATGGTGGGCACAGTGGGTGGGGGACATGGGGAGGGGGAGCATGGGAGCTTCAGGGGGAGTGCATACATGACCAGTAGTGGAAGTATGGGCAAGACCACAACCAGAGGGTAGTATACAACAGTAACTGGCAATATGGGTTGCTCCTCCCTTCTTTCTTTATTTCTGTATAAAGTATTCTGTGCTAGGGTAACTATTAGATTACCCTAGCACAGATGTCCCCTGCACCATGCCCTGGCTGCCTGCAGTTGGCTGTTGGAGCTGGGGGAGGGAGGGAAGGATGGGCAGGAACCAGAGAAAAGAAACCCCAAGAGCAAATAACAGCAGCACCTACTGGCAAAAGGCCTGAACTACAGAAATAGGGCAGTGTCACTTGGTAGTAAAAGAAAGTAACCAGAAGTCTTTGCGTCACTGGGTTTTTATGCACTGTGAATCCATAGATATGGCAACGTAAGGAGTGGCGACACAAACTAAACTATGTCCTACCAGCTTTAGTTTAATGTGCCAAAAAGAATTTTAAAGCAGCAGAAAATCCTGCTCATGCAGTTGTGATCATGTAAACAGGAAATCTTGTGTCATGTACAGATGCCTTTAGTCATTGCCCTTTTCAGACTGCTTTCTGAGTGATAGGCTACCCTCATTTCTTCAACCTCTTAACCTCTTAATCTCTTGAGATGTGTAGATGAAATGAAACAGTGTACTGATGCACTCAGACTAGCCTTCCAAGTGAACCACAGCTAATACAAGCACTAGAGACATTTGAGAATCTTCTTTCCAGCTCTGTGCTTGGTTGGGTAAGTTGAAGGAGCCACTTACCTAAAGGACCAGTACTCACAAATTTCTTGTGAAGGAGTCACCTATCTGGTTCTCTTGGAATTGGTTGCTCTCGAAACTGGCTAACTGCAAAGATTAGTGCCTTGACACAGGTGCTTGCTAAATCATACAGGATTAGTACTCCTGGAGAATCCGCAACTTCCCAAAGTCCTATGATCCTACCATAATTGACCCATATACTCTAAGGTTGGGTAGAAAATGTTTAAAGAAAGAATTTCTGCTGAAGTGAATACTTAAACCAGATATGTTATTTGACCCAGTGTCGTTGGAATGTTTTTGTCTCATAGCTAACACTCGGGCTGTCAGCTTCTGTTTCTGGCTTCATGCAGAATTCCATTTGCTTCTGCCATGCAGATCATGTTGTTAGCTCTGCAGTGTGGTATAAGTCTGTCTAGGGCTAATTTGTTCACAAAATTG
>NW_017728951.1:41189218-41195875 GCF_001723895.1 Crocodylus porosus | reverse complement strand
GGCGCCTGCAATCTCCTGTCCTTCTGGAAAGCAGGCGAGCTAAAACTGTTATCTGTGGAATGCAAGGGCACTGCTCGGAGAGAGAAAGGAGGAGGGAGGAGGGAGAGGGGGGCCAGCTGGTGGAAAATCACTGACAGTGAAACTGACCGGGGTATAAAGAACTCGCTGTTGCAGGGTTAGGTGTGCAGGATTTGAGACAATACAGTCTCCCTGCGCCTTTTACTTGAGCTCAAATAAACTCTGTCTGCTTCTCCCCCAGTGTGTTTATTTGGCGCGACGCACACCGGGCAACGAACCCAATTGTTGCCTCCCTCGGGCACCTTGTGCCGGCAACAGCAGCCAGCAGCACCCCCCACACCCTCAGCCTCCAACCACCTTCCCCAGCTCTACCCCACAGCCCTCAAGCCCCACTTACTTCTAGGATCCAGGGGTGAAGGGCATGGCTCCGCAGTGGCAGTGCTTGCCCACAAAGGCCACCCCCTGCCCTGCCAGTATGCAGCTACTGCCACCTCGCACCACCATGGAGCCATGCAGCTGATCGTGGGACATAAGCAGCAGTGCAGTGGTGGCCGCTGCATGCAAGCCCCCCTTTCCACCCCTCGGCTGAGTGACACATATGTGGCTTGCACACGGTGGTTGCCACCGCACTGCCACTGCCGTGCCCTGCACTGCTTGCCCACAAAACCATGTGGGTGGCCATGGAATGGTAGCACAGGGTGCAGTAGCAGAGTTGCAGTGGCAGCCTCCATATGCAAACCCCCTGTCAAGCTGGCCGGCGCGTGTGCAGGCCACAGAGTGGCACCCCCGCCCCCACCCCCTGGTCCTGCTCCTGAAAGTGGGCACAAGGGCACGCTGCCCCCCTTCTTGACGTACCCCCCAGCACCTTCCCTTTCCCCTGCCCTGCCCCTCCCCTTCCCCCCCACATACAATTACCTGCTGGGATGAATGTCAGTGTCTGTGTATGCTTCTATGTCTGCATGTCTGTGGGTCTGTGGGGCTGTTGTGAGGGGCATCAGGAGGGCTGTTGAGGCTGTGGGGGGGACTGTGGGGTAGCAGCAGCGCTGGGGGGCAGGGCGTGCTGTGGATGGCCTTTAATTTTTACCATGGATTTTGGGTTGTTAATCAGAGAATTTGCCATTGTTAATCAGAGAATTTACAATATTTAATCAGAGAAAACCAGAATTCTAGGTAATGATAAATAGCAGTTGGTAGAGTTGTGAAATGTGAGGGGGGAAAGGAATTCCTAGCTGTAGCAGGCAAACAATTAGCAGAAGAAAAGAAGCTGATTACTGGGAGATCAAGGCCTATCAAAAGAGGAGGGTCACTATCACTTTTCATGTGGGAAGCATTCAGGAATCAAGTGGGTTATAAAGTACCATAAAACTGATATCAGTGTTAAGTCCTTGGTTCCTAGTGTTTTAGCCATCTTATAAATCTTTGTTCCCAAGTTCACCTTTAAAAAGTGTTAGGTAAATTTCCTTTGAGCATGAGGATAGGGAGGTCAGAGAGGGAGCGGTTGTTCTGTGAGAAATGTGTTCCTAATAGTGTATATGTGTTGCTGTCTTCTATATTTTCTTCTGTGAGAGTTCATTCTGGTGATTAGTTTCACCTGAATAGTTGTCATAAGGACATTTGGTGCATTGGATCAGATATATAGTGTTTTAGAAAGGCATTTAGGAAAGGATCCATGGATTCTGAAGGGTCCATTATGGGGAGTGTTGATTGTAGTAGCAGTAGAGAGGTGTCGACAGGTTAATCATTTCTTGCTCAGCTAAAGGTGTGTTCCACTTGATGTCTGTTGAGAAGTGGAGAGTTTGCTTCTGGTGATGCATTGGGCAAGGATAGAGGGTTGTTTGAAAGACAGGTATAGAGGGGATGGGAATATTTATTTCAAGGTGTAATCTTTGTAGCATATAAGCTATAATTGTTTGATGATTCTTCCCATCTGTTCAATTGTAGTAGGTAAACACTATGGATGTGCCAGCACAATAGGGTTGCCTTCTATATTTTAGTAAGTTCATCATTGGCAGCCATCAGTCTCAAGATACCATGGAGATAGCACCTTTGGTGGGTTGCTGGCTACCACCACGGCTTCTTGAGTGGCTGTGGAGTCCGATATGCAACAAGCAGACCCTCCAGGAAGTTGCAAATACAGACTCAGTTGAGCTATCACTGGCATGCCAAATACCATCTTGTCTTGGTTGTTTCCGATGCCGCACCTTTGATTCTCTCCATCTCAAAGTGATGTAGGTCTTGTGTGAGTGAGTGAGTCTCTTGCTTCAAAGCCACATCAAGTTACTGGGACCACACTGTATATATCCCCACACTTTCTTGCCATGCCTTGATAGTAAATATGTTCAGGAAGATGGATATTCTGGCTTGGTGGTCTGTCTGGTCTCTTCATGGATCTTCTGCAGGGGTTCAACCTCCCCTTTGCTCTGCCCCTTTCCTCTTGGGTGGATAGTTACTGTGTTCCATGGGTGCTGGGTGGAGCTTGTTTGGGTCTTTCTCTCTCTGTCTTCTGCTCCCAGCAACTGGTTCTATCTCTTCGTCTGTTAACTCACTCTAGGGATACGCTCCTCAAATCATACATGCATTATTCCTCCAAGGTTCCTTGGAGACATTCCCATGCAGGTCACCATCCTTTGACTCCCCCAGCTTTCCCAGTTGTCCCCTGTTTGGGAATCTGATCCTATTTCTTTCTTAACCATAACCAATCTCCAGGGAAGGATTTTCTCCTTTTCTGTGCTCCCCTCTTAGGATTCGTCTCCCGTAGGACAGAATTAAACCCATGAAAAAACCTCTCTTAGCCATAGCTTTCAACCTGATTCTTATTTTAGAGACTTATGTTCATCAGTAAGTCCCTCAGAACCCTTCTCCTCCCTCCCGGCTATGCGCTACCCTAGCCTCCGTCCCTCCGTTGGTTCCTCTTGCTAGCAGTGCAGGTTAGGTTTCACTTAGGTCGGCGGTTTCAGCTTCCTCCTTGCTTCTCTCTCTTCCCTGTAGTTGGCTCACTTTCTTCCTCTTTCCTTATCCCCCTTTCACTCAGCTGGTTTATGCTGGCCGTGGCTCACGGGGTTCTCTTTCCCCAAGACCCCAATTTTGGTTTCTGTGGGGACAACCCTCCACATCACTTCCCCCATCCTGGTTTATTTAACTCTCTGCAAGGGTGGTCCTCACTCAACTTTGTGTTCCCCACAGCTCCCAAGGATCCAGCATCCAGGGAAGTGTTTCTTTTCTGAGGTCTCCCCTTCTGCAGGCTCCGGTGTCTTTTATCTGGGAATGCCAAACACTGCACTTTCCTTGGCCTTCTCCCTTTAAACAGCCCACAGCCTCCCATGAGCCAGTCAGGCCAGTTCTTCAGAGTGAAGGTTCCTGCACTCCCAAAATTGCCTGCAGATGTGTTCCCCTAAATGCCAGGGCTGCACCGCATGTCCAGTCCCAGCCAGGTGAGTTCCCCCTCCCACAAGGCTGTTTCTGCAGGACCATGGCATGGACTGGGACCCTGTCCCTGCCACACCTTGCTCCATGGCAGCTTTCCATTTGCAACAGTCTGAAGTGATTGATTCCTAGCATTGACCACAGATGCACAGCTCATGGTTGATGTTTTCCAGTAGGCAGCTCACCTTGGGATATTTGGAGTATGTCCTTGAGTATTTGACATAGCTCATATGATTCACATGTCCTAACCAATGAAGGAGCATGAAAATATTGGGTATCTTGGCCCATTCCAGAACAGCAAAGTTGGAGATTTTGTCATACCATATTATGCCAGGATACAGTGGAGCCACTGAAGATAAAAACTGTTTGGTTTTCTTTCTTCATTGGCATAAGGAGTCCATGTTCTTCTGCCGTACAATAGAGAGCTAAGTACTCAAGCACTGTATATGCACATCTTTGTTGATAGAGTGAATACTCTGTTTCTCTAAACTCTCTTCTGAAGTTTTGCCATGGTGTTGCTTCCCTTTCCAATATGAGTGTTAATTTCAACTTCCAAGCCAAGATTTTGAGAGACAGTGGAGCCCAAGTACATGAATTTTTCAATCATTTCCAGTCTTTTATCATTTATTCTAAATTCAGGAGGGTGGTCAACTTCTTGATCCATGATTACTGTCTTTTTTATGCTAATGGTCAGACTGAAATCATCACAAACATGAGAAAAGCAATCTATGAGACTGCAGTCCTGCTTCTGAAAGACTAACAGTTGCTGCATTGTTGGCAAAGAGCATTTCATGGACAAGAATTTCTATGAACAAATATTTCCTTTATTCATGGCACTTTTCTTGTAGCTGTCTCAAGGAGAATATCACATCCATCATGGATCTACTGTATCTGAAACCATATTGAGAATCAGGCTAGACCAGGGGTGGGCAATACAGCCCATGGGCTGGATCCAGCCTGCTGGGCTGTTCTATCTGGCCCACAGGTCCCCTAAAAATGTAGAAAATATTTATCTGCTCCTGGCTGCCTGTCAAAGGCAACAGGAGTCAGGGGCAGTTGGACCCAGGGGGAACCAGCAGCATGAGGCAGGAGGCCAACCCCACCTCAACCCCCAGCCATTTCTCTGCTTCCTTCCACCACCCTTCTCCAGCATCACATGGCTCCTGGCTGAATGGCCAGACCAGAGAGCACGGGGTCCCATCAGTACAGGGAGGTGTGCATGTGCACAGGGAGGGGCAGAGTGTGTGTGTGCAGGCAGGGGCAGTGTGTAGGCAGAGGCAGGGTGTATGTGTGCAGGCAGGGGCAGTGTGTAGGCAGGGGCAGAGTGTGTGTGTGTGTGTAGGCAAAGGCAGGGTGTATGTGTGCAAGCAGGGGCAGTGTGTAGGCAGGGGCAGAGTGTGGGTGTGTGTAGGCAGGGGCATGGTGTGTCTCTGTGTGTGTGTGTGTGTGCATGTGCAGGCAGGGGTAGACTGTGTGTGCAAGTAGGAGCAGTATGTGTATGTGTGTATGTGTGTGCAGGCAGAGGCAGAGTATGTGCATGTGTTTGTAGGGTGATGCATACCTCACCATACACATGCACTCACACCCCAACTTGCACTGCCATCACTGCCATACATGCAGACCTCCACAATCACACCTCCCACACACCTCAGCCATCCTCCTGCCACACACATCTCCTCACAAGCCCCATACCCACCCACACCCCACATATCCACACACACACCCACATGCTCCCTCACCCCACATACCCACACACCCACAACCCCCCACAAATGTATACCCCCCCACAATATACAAGTGTAAGACTTCATTTTGAAGCTATTGTATGATCACCTCTATGTACACTACACAAACGCATGTAAACCTGGGCAAAAATATTTTTTCAAATCAAATTAATGAATGCTGTAGATATTTGCTTTTTAAAATATAATTTGGTATCTTTCTGGTTCCAAGATGGCAAAATCCCTTGCTAAAAGGAGTACTTCTGGGGCAAGGGGAGGGACTTCTTGTGGCAAAGTTCAGGGGTTGGGGGAGGGACTTCCATTCCAAAGATGGTGACCAGGGGATGGGGCACCTGTCAAGGGGCAAGGTTACCCATGCAGTCCTTGACAGCTTGCCAATACTCAGTAAGTGGCCCTCTGCCCTAAATAATTGCCTGCCGCTGGGGTAGACTCTTACCGCAAGGGTCTGTGATCTTAGCAGGATGCGTCCAGTTCTGGGTGCCGCACTTTAACAAGGACGTGGTAAAGCTTGAGAGAGTCCGGAGAAGGGCCACCCATAAGATTGGCAAGCCATACAAGGAAAGGCTGAGGGATCTCAGGGAATTCTTCAGCCTGAAAAAGAGAAAGCTGAGAGAGGACTTGGTAGCAGCTTACCACTACATCAGAGGTGCACTTCAAGGACACGATGAACAACTGTTCACCAGGGCACCGTTGGAGAAAACTAGGAGTAATGGTCACTAACTCCTGGAAGACCATTTCAGGCTCAACATTAGGAAAAACTACTTTACAACTAGGTGTCCAGGTTGTGGAATAAGCTCCCTCCAGAGGTGGTACAATCACCTACGCTGGACATCTTCAAGAGGAGGCTGGACGGTCACCTTCCTGGGGTCACCTGACCAGAGTTGTCTTTCCTGCTTGATGAAGGGGGCTGGACCCAATGATCTTTGCCTCCATTTTTCTGAGCAGGGACCAGAACAGCCCCCCCACCGGGCCTCGCTTAAACCCGAGGGGAGGTGCACCTAGGTCAAGGGTTAGTGAGAAACTAGTTAGGGAACTTCTGGAGGGATTGGATGTATTCAAATCAGCTGGTCCGGATGATCTCCACCCCAGAGAGCTGAGGGAATTAGCTGAGGTCATTGCGGAACCCCTGACAGCTTTACAAGCACTCGTGGTGCTCTGGTGTAGTGCCAGAGGACTGGAAAAGGGCCAGTGTGGTTCCCATCTTCAAAAAGGGGAGGAAGGAGGACCCAGGAAACTATAGGCCAGTTAGTCTTACTTCAATCCTGGGTAAGCTTTTTTAGAGAATTATTCTGGCATATGTCCATGAGGGGCCAGCAGGGGAGATTATGCTTAGGGGCAACCAACACGGGTTCATTAGCGGCAGGTCCTGTCAGACCAACCTGGTGGCCTTCTATGACCAGATCACCAAATCCTTAGATGCAGGGGTAGCAGTGGACATAGTCTTCCTGGAATTTAGGAAGGCCTTCGACACTGT
>NW_017728951.1:41177305-41188870 GCF_001723895.1 Crocodylus porosus | reverse complement strand
GTCCAGTTCTGGGCACCGCACTTCAGGAGGGATGTGGACAACATGGAGAGGGTCCAGAGGAGGGCCACTCGCATGATCAAGGGGCAGCAAGGCAGGCCCTATGAGGAGAGGCTACGGGACCTGAACCTATTCAGCCTCCAGAAGAGAAGACTGAGGGGGGATTTAGTGGCCTGTTACAAACTAGTCAGAGGGGACCAGCAGGCACTGGGGGAGTCCCTGTTCCCTCAAGCACTACCAGGAGTGACTAGGAATAATGGTCACAAGCTGGCAGAGGGTAGATTTAAGCTAGATATCAGGAGGTGTTACTTTACGATCAGAGCGGCTAGGATCTGGAACCAACTTCCAAGCGAGGTGGTGCTGGCTCCTACCCTGGGGGTCTTTAAGAGGAGGCTAGATGAACACCTTGCTGGGGTCATTTGACCCCAGTACTCTTTCCTGCTATGGCAGGGTGTTGGACTTGATGATCTGCTCATGTCCCTTCCGACCCTACTAACTATGAAACTATGAAATTATGAAACTATCTTCTGAGGTCCCTTCCAGCCTTACAGTCTATGAATCTACTTTGGTGAACAGTTTCCCAATGATGCAAAGTAAGGATATACCATGATAGCTTTTGCAGTCACTCATATCACCTTTGTTTTTGCACAGAGTTATTATGCTTGCATCCTTCATGACTTGAGAAACTTCACCTTCTCTTCAATACATACATATTGGACACCATTTTGTCATCCTCCGACTGTACTCAGCCTTGGTGAGGCCGCAGCTGGAGAACTGCATCCAGTTCTGGGCTCCACAATTCAAGAAGGATATTGAGAAGCTTGAGAGAGTCCAGAGGAGAGCCACATGATCAGAGAGCAAGAGAATAGGCCTTATGAATAGAGGCTGAGAGCCATAGGACTCTTCAGCCTGGAAAAGCACAGGCTAAGAGGGGACCTGGTGGCTGCTTATAAGTACATAAGGGGTGTACATGAGGACCTAGGAGAACATCTGTTCACCAGAGCACCCCAAGGAAAAACAAGAACCAATGGTCATAAACTCCTCCAAGACTGTTTTAAGCTGGATATAAGAAAAAAATTCTTTACTGTCCAAGCCCCCAAGACCTGGAATAGACTCCCTCCAGAAGTGGTGCAGACACCTGCTTTGGACTCATTCAGGAAATACTTAGATGCTTATCTTGCTGGGATCCTTTGGTCCCAGCTGATATCCTGCCCCTGGGACAGGGGGCTAGACTTGATGATCTTTGAGGTCCCTTCCAGCCCTAACATCTATGAAATCTATGAATATTCATTCTTGCAGATTCATAGATTCATAGATTTATAGATGTAGGGTTGGAAGGGATCTTTTAGTCCAACCCCCTGCCCTGGGCAGAAGAGAAAACTGGTCTCAAATGACCCCAGCTAGGTAAACATCAAGCCTCCTCTTAAAGACCCCCAAGGTAGGAGTCAGCACCACTTCCCTTGGAAGTTGGTTCCAGATGCTAGCTGCCCTAACTGTGAAGTAGCGCCTTCTAATGTCTAGTCTAAACCTACTCTCTAACAACTTATGGCCATTATTCCTTGTTACTCCAGGAGGCACTCGGGGGAACAAGGTCTCTCCCAATCCCTGCTGGTCCCCCCTAGTAAGTTTATAGATGGCCACCAGGTCCCCCCTCAGCCTTCTCTTGTGAAGGCTGAACAGGTTAAGGTCCCGTAGCCTCTCCTTATAGGGTCTGCCCTGCTGTCCCCGGATCACATGAGATGGAGGAGCTGGATGGATTTCCCGCACTTAATAACTTCATCCAGTATGCAGTCCACACCTGGGCTTTACCACAAGCAATCTGACCAATATAGCAGGGTATTTGGATAGGCCTTTGGATAGTACGGTTTATGGGTACCTATACATGTACTTGGGGGTGGGCATTTTAATTGAAGTGGTTAGGAGCAGCTCTAATTAAAATGCTTTTGTATCATATGTATTCAATGAGCTTTAGTTAAAGTGTCCCAGTGGACATTTTTAAATGTGCTGGGGCTTATACACATGATGCTGTGGCAATGCTAGAGCATACTAATTAAAATGTGAAGCAGACTCAAGCTAGCAGACAGCTCCTGCACTGAGGCACCCTCGTGCCCTGCTAGTCCTGTCAGTGTCTACGTGTGTGTTGTGGTGGAGTAAATAACTCCTCATTAGGATAGTACATGTATCTGGCAGTGCTACCCTATGGTGCAGTTAATTAATTTACTTTATCCTAATAGCACTGTATGTATAGACAGTGGTGTTCTACTGCAGAGCTAATTGGTCAGCTCCACAGCAAATGTCTCACATAGATACACCCTGTGTTTGGCAATGCTAACCTACACTGGAGTTAATTAGTTTACACCGGCCTAATAGCTCCTCACATGTAGATAGAGATGCTTTACTGCAGAGCTAATTAGGCACCTCCACTATAAGACTCATACAGGTGCCCCCAGAGACTATAATATGGGCAGTAATGGTGGAGTTTTCTGCATAAAACTACACTGATGTAGCTGAACCATCACCTGAAGCGAGCTGCTTTAGTATGGAGAAGTTAATACAATCTTTTGTCAATAAACACTAGAGTTTGTGTAGCTATTATTCTGTCAACAGAGCCCCCTTGTGGGGGTGTGGGATACGCCAACAGAAGAAGCATTTCTGTTGTGCACCTAAATGTTCTGGCATAGCTATGTCAGTTGAAGGTGTGATTTTTTTTCCCCCACGGTCCGGGGCATAACTATGTAAGCAAAATCTGTAGCGTAGGCTAAGATAGAGAAGGCGTTCCCATGTAGGATAAGTGTCACGTCATCCTGCACTTAAGTGGCATATATTAATGTCTAGTTGGATCAGGTTTATTGTGTACTTGATATTTCACCCTTCACTTAGCCTGCAATTGAACCCTTTAGAAAAATTTCATTCAAGAATAAAATGGATCTTACCTGTATAGATACAACCCTCTCTAAAATACAATTATACAGAATTTCAATTGCCTATATTGTGCAGCTCAAATTCCATGTTTCTGCACAAAATAATAGTTCCAGTAAGAATTTTTAAAATACCTTGTCCACCCTGCTTTGCAATAACAGTTCAGATGTTTTATGCAATATATTCTCAGTTTTCATTGTGTAGTACTTAGTGTGCATATGGCAGAACTGAATATCAAAGTAACTAATAATTAGGCCATTATTTTAAAGTGTTATTAATCTGCTATGAAGTGAGCTGTTGCTCGGTAGTTTTTATGTATTATGCTTCTGTGCTAGTCTAATGGGCCCTGTGGTATAATCTGCCAAAAATACAAAGAGCTGCCACTTCTAATGAGAACAGTCTATTGGGAAGAAATTCAAAACATTGCAGTCATGCTGATTGATTTCTGGAAGCATTGTATTGGAAGCATTTGATATATCCAAAAAGAGATGGAAAAATATGGAATTTCAGTCTGAACAATCAGCTTTAACTTCTTTCAGCTAGACTGAGGTCTGTTCACTAGGTTGTATATGTCTCAAGAAACTAGTCTTTCCCCAGATCTTCAGAGGAGCTGTGAACTAGGATATGCTAGCTTTCTAATACATTCCCCTCCCCGCTATCCTAGCAATAGTGTAGGTGCACTTCAGAATGACATTGGTGCTAATGCTGGGGAATTGAATCGAGGGCCTCCTGTTTTTTTAGTTCTGTACCAAGCTTCTAGTGCCTTGACCCTGTTCTGAGTCCCTGCTCTCTGGGGCTTCCAATACCTGTCCCTGGCTGCTGGATCCTTGTTTCGTTGCTCCTAGTTCTGTATCTTATTTCCTTGTTGTTGTTCCTAGTCTAGGCTTGTTGCTTGGTGGCTGCCAATTCCAAGTTCCTAGCTCCTGGTTGCTGGCTCCTGCTTTCCGTCTTCCTAGTTTCATGCCTGGTTCCTAATTAGTTCTAGGCTATGACCCTGATTCTGATTCTGGGTTTGTGATCCCTTGCTTCCTGACCTTGCCTTGTTTTGACTTCTAGGATTGTGTCTCCTTAGGACTAAGCCCCAACTATGTATGCTCCTGAAAACATGAATATACTTATTGTAGGGTAAAGATACTTTATACTAGTATAATTTATTTCTGCACTAGTAAAAGCATAGAGATACTGGAATAACTGCACCCACACTGTGGACATTGTACTGCTTTAATTATATATATCATTACAGTTAAGATTGTAGATTGTGTTATGGGTAGATGGCACAATCTGCCCATGCACCTTTTATTTTCCTGTTCTGAAACCTTTAATGCAAACTGTGAAAGCACCAGAGCCAGGGTCCAGTAGATTAATGAGCTGGTTGTACTGTACTTTATTCTGGTTAGAAATGACAGAGTTTAACACATCATCCATGAGGTAGGGAACTCCTTGCCTCCTAGGATCATCCTTTTGCATTACTTCCTCTGAGTTATGCTGCCTGACACTTTTTGCCATAAGCTTCCTGGCTGCAGGTTATGATCTAGCTCTTCCAAATTGTGGCAAACAGTACTTTGGTATGCATTGAGCTTAGTGCTATCTCCAACAGCTGTATGATGTAGTCAAGGTGACAAGCTGTGAAATAACAGTAATTTTGGTGAGTGCTTTCATAACCATAGATACTATGCTTGTGAACTATAAGATATATACTACAATAAGATCTAGAAGCTTTGCTCATAGAGCAGGGTCCTACTATCCAAGGTATTACGTACACATACACTGTTTTACAAAATGTGTCTTCCCTGGGGTTCTGCAAAGTGATATGAGGTAATGGCAGAGTAGGCCAGGAGGCAGTGCATCACCATTGCCAGGCTGAGTTGCCTGGCTCTGCATCCATCTTCAGGATAGGAGTAGGGTTCCGCAGCAGAAGAGGTGATGCGAAAGGGTTCTGTTACTTGAGGAAGCCTGAAACCACAGTGTACACAGAACAAAAAGGTTTTCGCTGTTTCGGGGGAACTTATAGTCTGTCTCCACTGCAAGAGGCTTCAGAATACAAGTAGAAGAGTGAGAACACAAGTTACTAGTGTGACAGTTGTAAGTAGACAAGTTTCTTTGGGTGAATCTGATATCTTTTATTAGACCAACTTGAATAGTTGGGAAAAAATTTTAGCAAGCTTTCGGGTTTAAAAACCCTTTGTCAGGCTGAGGAAGCCTCTGCAGTTGGTGTGTGCCATTCCTGGATGGAATGATTAGTAAAGAAGCCAGAGGCTGGGCTGGTGTGCATGCAAGATAAGAAGTCAGTGAAGATGTAAATTGAGAAGTCAGTGAGAGACAGGCGGGGAGGCGGGGGAGAAAAGGGGGATGAATGTAAAAGTTGAATAGTGGAGAGGTACCTGGGGAGTCAGATGACAGGCAGGTTATAATGCGTCATAAATCCAATGTCTATATTTAGTCCATGATTTTTTGTATCCAGGAGGTTGATGAAGTGAAGTTCATAGGTTTGTCTCTGAGAAGTGTTTTGTAAGTTCCTTTTGAGGATTAGAACTACACAACTGGAGAGAGAGTGGTTTTCTTGTGAGAAATGTGCCCCCAAAGGTAAGTGGGTATTTTGATCCCAAAACTCTGATCCTGAAAAGTGGCAGAAAAGGACATTTTTCTTGTGATTTCCAAGTTGGTCTAATAAAAGGTATCATTTTGGAACCAAGAGTTCTAGTTTTTGGTATGTTGTATTCAGAACAACTTTGTGAGAAGTTGTTTTCAGGAGTGCTATACTTTCTAACTGAAGAGTGAGTACATGGTGCCTCTTACCATGTGATAAAAATTAAAATGAAAGAAGAAAGGGTACAGGACAGATGTAGATATTTGGATATGATTTACATTCATAGGATCAGCAGATTCACTGCAAGAAAAGCACTTCATTTTATGAGGCAGTTGCTCCACCTAGCAGCAATTTCTTGAAACAACAGGGGAAAAAAAACAGTTCCCAAGACCTGTATTCCAGTTTATTACAGCTACTTAAACCTGCCTGTAGTTTGAATGAAAAAAGAAAACTGGGATCTCTCAAGGTTCTGGATCCAAGGCTTTGGTCTGAGCCAGTCTGTGCTTTGTGCATTACGCTAAATTGATGGTTCCTCTTCAATAAAAGTATCAGTAAAGGATAATACTGCTTAGAGAATAAATGGTCCTCTCTGCCAGGATCTTGTACCTACGTGTAGGGACCTACTTAATTCAGTTTTGTGGATTTTTGTGGAAATTGCAAAATCCAAGATTGTCCATAATATCTGCAACATCAACAACCAAAAACATCTTAATAAAAATAAAATGCTGGCTCCCCAGTTGGAGCCAGCAGTCCTTGCTGTCAGGTAGGGAAGGTGCCAGCTGTTGGGAAGGCACAAAAGGCAGCAGACAAGATGGCGGCTACCCTTTCGACCCTTCCCACCTCTCCACCAGTCAGCACTGAGGGCCAGGGCTGCTGCAAAATGACTGTGGAATTAGAACTTTATTCCATGATCAACCCACGAAAATTGATAAGTCCCCCTGCAAGCTAAGTAGACCCCTACATATGTAGGATTGTTCTGTACAGGAAAGACAGCATTGAATGACCTTCCCGAAGAGGAAAAACATCCACAATGGAGAATACTCCTATTGGAAGATGATTTTGTAGTTTAGCTATCTTTGTCACTGGGGTTAGGAGAGTTTTCCCAAATGTTAGCTTCATATTTTTCTTTAAACCTCTCTCCCCCCTTCAGCCCCCCCAACCCCTCCCTACAGTTTACAAATCACCAAACTAATATCACTAAACCACTCTATTCAGTACTGGTAAGGCCTGAGCAGAAGTAGTGTATCAACTTTTGGGCCCCACACATCAAAAAAGCTGGAGACAGATCGGAAATAGTCCATCCGAGAGCAACAAAATTATTAGAGGCCTGGGAAGCAAGATTTATGAGGAAGGGCTGAAAGAACTAGTGTTATTTAGTCTGAAGAAGAGAAGACTGAGAGGGGAGGTACTAGAAGTCTTGAAATACCTTGAAGAGTGATTACAGAGAGGATGGAGAGCTAGGACTGCTCTTGGATTGCAGGGCATTTCTCTGTGGCTGTAGAGGACAGGATTAGGAGTAATAGCTTTGAGTTTCAGCAGGGGACATTTACACTGGAGATTAGGAGAAACTTTCTGACCATGAGAGTGGTCAATCATTGGCAAAGACTCCCTAGAGAAGTTTTAGAATCTCCACCCCTGGAAATTGTCAAGAGCAGGTTGAACAGATGCTTGTCTGAGACTTGTTTAGTCAGGGCTGATTCTGCCTTGAGCAGGGGGCTGGACTGATGACTTTGTGAGATCCCTTCCAGCCTACTTCACTGTGATATAATGCCCAAGATCTTTGATCTTATTCCCAAGGGAGATGTTATCTTCAGTTAAAGTACTAATTTATTAATCGTGTGACAAAAGACTATTAAACAAGAACAAATGTGAATCTTGTACTCTATCAGCCTGTCCAATGACACTGATATCAAATCTAGTTTCAGAGCCATATCTATCAAGGTCAAAGAGATTCTAATGTTAACAGGAAAAGAACTGACATGTACATTTGTATTGATATCTTGTTGAGTCCATTTAATTTCTCCTGTTTGCATATGTATAGGGATCTTTGGATGCTGTTTCATCTTCATTGCGGGATTCTACAGCTAAAACTTCAAGATTAGGAGCTCTGTTTGGCAAGGATTTTTCTAGGCTATGAAAGCAGTCAATTAGCAGCTAAACAAGAGCGCCAGAATCATGGATTGCATAGAGTAATTTTCTTCTTGCTATTCTTTGTAAATAAAAAATAAGAATAGATATCCTATTTAAAACAGGCAGGTTTGAATACTGGTAGCATTTTAAATATGTTAATTTATTTAAAACATTATTGGATTTGTACCATTTTATTAACTCATGCAATGATGTTGGGGTAGTAGACTGTGGGAAATAATGAACATTCAATTAATTAAAAGCAGCAAAGGAGTTTATCAGCATGTTGCCTTAGCTACCACATTCAAAAGTGGGTTAGGACAACCTACCATCCATGGGGTGGTATCCACCCTCTTACCCAGTACTTAGCAGTATCCCAAATGCTAAAATTAGTTGAATGCACAGCTACAAGCAAACTATGATAGTCTACCGAGTTGATTTTAATTAATAAATCTCTCTCTTGAGCAGTCCATGGGAAAAACTAAATGGTAGATGGGGGAGAGCTTGTGTCTTGTACTCAGTCTTGGTCTGCACTCCATTATTGTATTGTATAGCTACCTTTTAAGGGCATGATTTTTTAAAATAATATAATAGTGTAGCTCTTAACATAGTATAGCTCATTCTGGTTAATGTAGCAGTATAAGTATGTTTATACCAACATAAATTGAAGAACTACCACTTTAATTATAGCAGTATATTTTTGGGAATGTCAGGCTCAGATGATGGACTTGAATTGCTTGCTTGCATGGTGTTGCAAATATTGCTGCTTTCTAAGGTTACCAATGCTGGGCAAACAGTGTTAAAAGGACATCAACCTAAATCACACTTCTGATTGCAAACTTTGTCTTAACCCCTATTACTCATAACATTAATAAAGTGTTTTCTGCTAAAATTGTTAAAGCTAAAAGCTAATGACTTCCCTGTCTTTTTAAGGTTCATTTGTGTGCATTTGACAGTAGTTGGCGCATAGTCAGCTTTGCAGCTTTGCCAGTGTATTATTTTATTTTGTCAGTTTATTTTGCCTGTATGGTTCTTTCTCTGTTCTTTTAAATCACAGACTGCAAAAGCCAGGTTCCTGGAAACTAGCATTAATTTTCTTTTCCTGAATGAAATAGGTTCAGGTTTTGTGATGTCTATTTAATTCAGCTTTAAAGTTGAGAGTCTAACTGCACACTTAGGACATTCAGAATTAAGTGTTCTTCTAGGACACTGTTAGCTCTGTTGTCTGACATGGATGTACTGGAGCAGGTCTTCCTTTGCAGGACTTGGTTCTAGCAGCACTTTCTATCTTTGACTGTCAAATGTTGAGGCTCTCATACTTGTAATTCATTACAGACATAAATGAATTAAATCTCAGTCTTTCAATAATGAGGGAAATGTTGACCTAGTTTACTTGATCTGACTATGCCTTGGCCTGCAACTAAGCTGGAAATAATACACAGGAATCCTAATTCCATCCTGTGTCTGAACCACAAATCTGCTGCATAACCTGCACTGGTTCTGAACATGCTGCACGTGTACTTCTTGCTCTTTATCATGTTACATTGGGTCACGTGTTCCATAGCCGTGTGCTTTGTGTGTGAGTTCATTTAATTAAAGTTGCTTTTGGAATTATAAACAGCTATTGTTTCTTTGTAGCCTGAAACATTTTCTCAGGGCAAAAGCTGTGGTGGATGCTGATTACTTGGAAGGTGTCCATGTTAATATTTCCTGAAGGAAATAGATTCTGAAGGATATTAATTTTATAATAGCAGACTGAGCTGGCATTTACAACAAAGGCCCAGAAATGTGGGTGCTACTCCTGGAAGTGACTGGCTGGATGAGACCAGGTGCCTCGAGTCAGTGGAGTTCTATGTAGAAGCAAGCATAAACCTGCATGAATTGCAGTGCTAGGACTGCTCTTGGATTGCAGGGGTGCAGCAAATTTGCTACAATTGTCCATGCACTTTGGAAGGTTAGAATTGCTTTGAGTCAGCTACAATTATGAATACAACCACTGTTTTTACAAATAACTCCATGATATTTGGGACCCTAAGTAAAACCCAAGTGTTTGTTCACACGGTCTGAGAGAGAGTGGCAGGGCAGCATATGGGAACCTTGGTAGGTTTTTCCCTGCTCAGAGTACAACCTGTACCTCCAGTCTATATGCCTTTCTTTCTATTTATTCATGGAAAACAGAGAGAACATCCATGAGCTCTCTAGAAGAGAAGGTATACATGTGTCTTGCTTTTTAATACAGTCCACTGTAAATGCCTTCACAGGTATTCTGAATGCAAAAGCAAAGTACCCAAACTCAGTTGCAAGCATGGTACCCAAACTCAAAAGCATGAGACTCAATTGCCACTGGTTTGTTTTTATTTTCTTTGAATTTGTATGCAGTCACATACATACATACATACATACATAGGAGGCCTCAGGCACCCCTACACCAGGGCTTCACCCAATACGATCACACAGCCCAACTCCTTGATGAACAGGGAGATGTGAAGTCTGCCTGTGTGTGTACCCTTGATACTTGGGTTTACTCAGGGTTCCACTCCCTGTCTCTTCCCTCACAGCAAACAGCAGCTGAACATCATCTTTTCGAAATGAATGTTTCTTTAGCCTTTGACCTGTAAATCATTGACCTTTTGCCTCACTGTAAGGCCTGTGTATTGTAGTAGTCAGGAGAGGGGAAAATTGGAGACAGTGAAGGCACTCCAGCTTCCACTGAAAATCAATGAGAACTGTGTATCTTATTGCTATTTGTGGTTTCTGAAGATCTTCCCTCACAACTGTATAGTATATAACTAAATCCTTTCCTGTTTCCTTTCAGCTACTCAGTACGGTTCAGCTTACTCAATTACCAAACACTATTAATAGCTGGTAAGTATTGAAGATGGGGGTTGTGATGAGATTGGGCCTCTTGGCAGACACTGAGGGCACATCCAGACAAGCGCGGTCGTGCAGTATGTGGCGCAGCAAACATGTTTCCGGCACCACATACCACACTGTCCAGAGTTCTCTGTGCTGCAAGTGCATGCTGCCCAAGTGTGTGCCGCTCTGGTTTTTTTCCTGCAGCTTTTTTTGACCCCTGGATATCCAAGGGTAAAAAAAAAACTGTGGAAAACCCTCCCAAAGCAGTACACACTTGGGCACCATGTGCGGCTAAAAAGTGGAGCCAGGGTGCTTGGAGCTGTGCTGTGGCTGCCAGCCAGGCTTCACCCGGCAGGATTGCCATGGCTGCAGCTCCAGGAGGCCCCCAGGACCCCAGGCAAGGCTGCTGGGGGCAGCACAGTGCTGGCCCCAGGCTCCCCCTATGCCAGAGCATGCATGGCACGGGCGTTCCCCAGGGACAAGAAGCGGTGGCACAAGGTGCACCACCGCTACTTGTCCCCAGGGAATCAAATGTCCATGCAGGTCTGGACATGCCCCTAGTGACCATTTGTCATTGAAAAGAGGCACTGGGTCTTCTTGGAGCCTTTATAAAGGGGAAGAAGGACGAACAAAAAAGAAAAGAGTGCAGGGTTTTTTTCCAACTGCATGAACGTATTGTGTTGGGCATTAAAGGTTTTGGACAATCATCTGAACTTTTTCCTTCCTATTGGATTTGAACCTCCAGGATTTTATAGGTTCACCCACTACCGTTGGTGTTCTAATACTTTTTGTTTTGTTGAAGGACTACGCCAGAAATAAGAATATAAGTAAACATATATAAATCAATATATATACAGTATTTACCCAAATACAAGGCAACCCTGGACTTAGAATGACTCCCTAATAATTAGATGCTGTACATGAAAATAATTAGATCATGGAATCATAGAATCTATGAATGGGAAGAGGCCTAGACAGATCATCGAGTCCGACCCCCTGCCATGGGCAGGAAGGAGCACTGGGGATGGCAGGGGTCATAAGACCCCAGCCAGGTGCCTATCCAGTCTCCTCTTGAAGAT
>NW_017728951.1:41141730-41176880 GCF_001723895.1 Crocodylus porosus | reverse complement strand
TCCCTAACCTATCCAGGTCTGCCTGGATGCGGTCCCTGCCTGCCGGTGTATTCCCTTTACCCCACAGCTTGGTGTCATCAGCAAACTTGAACAGGGTGCTCTCCACACCCTCGTCCAGGTCGCTAATGAAGATGTTGAACAGCACCGGCCCTAGGACCGAGCCCTGGGGGACTCCATTGCAGCGAGGGGCACAACCCTGCCTGCTGCCCACACTGGTCCCATGCACACAGGGGAAGTGTGACCTGGGCAGCACGGAGCATATAATACAATGATTAGAGCAGGGGTAGGCAACAGTTTTTGGCCGGAGTGCCGAAAAAACCCGCAGTGCCTACCTTGGAAGGTGCCGGAGTGCTAGCATGCCAGAAAAACAAAATGAGGGCAGGGAGCACATGTCAGGATGCCCTGCTTGTGCCCCTTGTCCCCCACCCAAAGCCCCTGCCCCCCAGCCCTGCTCGTGCCCCTGTTGTTTTGTTTTTTGTTTTGTTGTTTTGCCTCTGAAGTGATTTGCTGGAGTAATCCCCCGTTGTCCATGGGGGGTGATCCTTATGTTCATCATTATCATTCAGTGCCAGTTCAAACAGTTTTGAGCCATGACTGATGGAATATGGAAGCAATTAGATTCCCACTCCATCTGGAATAGCGTGCGCTGTGGGTCCTAACAGCACTTTGCTTCTCCCTTTTTTTTATAGTTCCAAATCTTTCATTAAGAGGTTTTTCTAAAGCTGTTCAGGGGTTAAAATCAAGGATGAGTTTATCTGAATTACCCTTTTTAAAAGATAAATGCGAAGTTGCTTAATACTACAATCAGTGTTTAAACTCCTTTGGTAGTGTGAAGTATTATTATTCATTCCTCTGAATCTGGGTGATTATTGTCCTACATCACTATTGGTGAGAAGAGGCAAATTTTACTTGATCTATGAATTCTCCTGCATTTTTACTTTAAAATGTTTCTAAACATCTCTATGTATGATTGACTTGTCATAAGAATTTAATCTGTTTGCTCCAAATTATGGACAGCTTGGTAACTTGTGCAATGATAATGGCTGCAATGAATTTTCAAGGGATATATGCCAGGACAGAATCTGGACCTATGCATTTGTTAATAAACATACCTTGTCTGAATGGTCATTTACTTGTTTGAATCTGGTCCAGGTTGGAAATAATTCAAGCTTTAAGTTCTAAGGTGGGTAGGTGCAGATGGCTCAGTCCTTCACACCCCAATAAGTGCTCTGGTCCAGCATGACACTGCTCTTAGACATGAACCCCTTACTAGTCCACAGTTCAGTGCTGTGGGATTTTATGTGGGAGGACTTGGACAATAGAAATAAATGATACAGCATGTGCAATATACAGGTGACTATTTCCCAGGGCATTGTATCACCACCACTAGTTTATTTTAAATTCAGTTTGTTTGTAAGTGCTTTGAGTCACTTCACTTCCATCTTCAGTAACATACTCCAACTATATAAGGTAAAGTAATCTACACAAACAGTATGTATCATTTCCTCTTAAGTTTTGATAGGTTCAATCAGCTTCCTATTTTCTTGAAATGCTAGATCATCTTTTTTCTGTGTTTCTTAAGATATACCTTCTGCGGAAGTATAACAGAGAAGTAAAGACGTTTCAGATCTAATTAGTCATTTTTCCAGTTTTCCCAGGGCAACAAGAAAGACCAAATTCTATGTCCATATCTGAAATGTTTTCAACATTTACTGGGCCATGTCATGAGCCTCCTATTCAATGTCCCCAGGGAAACAAGCATCCATGCTCGTGTGGACGTGGCCCCGGAGAGCAACATGTAGATTAAAAGCTTGCAAGTTTCTTGCACTATGAAGACTAAAAGCAACACACTCCAGTGGAAGGATTGTGCAAAAGGAAGAGAATGCAATTCCTTGTATGCTCATGTCTCTGAAAGCCCCATGTGGCGGTGAGGTCTGATTGGGATGTGACGTAAACAGCATCATTCTCCTGAAGATCAATTGTTAAAGATGGCTTTTTATCAGTGTAGTTTGTTTTACTCCTGGGATGTTGCTTTACTTTTTCTTTACTTTAGATTCTTAGTCTACAGAACTAAGATATTGTGAACATACAGTAATGACAACAGAAGTTATTGGTATTACTCAGGGTTCATTTGGAACAATCTATACATTCAGAAGTCAAGGTGCACTGGTATGACTACTGCAAACATTTTATATTTGATGAATCAGAATCATGTAAAGACTTGAAGTGGTAAAGAGAAGAGGAAAGAATGTAAAACTCAGCTAGGATGGATTGTTCTGTTTGGTTCTATGTAGCTGAAAGCATAGGGCCTTTAATTTCTGTGTGCTGTGTGTTACATTCCCAGTGGTTTGATGTGAGGAGGAAGAAACCATTTTTTTTCTGTAGAATTGCAGCATTTTGCATGTTCATTTTCAGGTGAAAACTTTGCTGGTGGGAGAGCAAAGGTCACGAATGAAGTAAACACTATTTTACTTAAATTTGGAGAAAGAAGAAAGAAAAAATTCTTCTGATAAGCTCATTTCCTCTCTTCCAAAAAGTGCCCTGTACCACCATGCTCTGTACTTAAATCTAAGTATTTATCTGTGTGTACCTGCATGTTTGTGCATGGATTATGTAGAATTGGGACCTCGATTATAGGAAAGTAGGTCTGGAAGGGACCTCACAAGATCTGTTCCAGCTCAAGGTAGGAGCATGACTTTTTAAACCATCCCAGGTAATTGTCTGTCTAACCTGCCCTTGAAAACTTCCAAGGATGGAGTTTCCACAGTTCTGCACTCTGTACCTTGCCAACCCAGGCCAGAAGTGTAGTGTGCTGCTGGCACTACCCCCCATTCACCTTGGCAGCTCATGAGTCCCACTCTGCCCCCTGCCTCTGTCCTGCTTAGCGCAGAACCTCTGTGCCCCGACCCCAGACAAAACACAGGACCCCCCACGCCTCCATGATTGGGGCAGCCCCACAGAGCTGAAGCCCGACTGGGCTGCAAGGCGAGCATGCATCCCTTTGCTGACTGCCTGCAGGTGTAGGATACCCGACAGATGATGTGGCAGCAAGGAGAGCTATGGTTGCCCATGACTGGTAGCTGGTCAGGGTTACAGGACACTCGGCTGTGCTCAGCAGTGTCTGGCAACCCAGGGAGATCCTATCCTGGCAGGTATACAGGAGCACTTCCTCCTCCCCACCAAAGGGCAAACGTGTGCTCTGTTTGCGCCCTGTCTAACCTAGGGTGCTTAAAGTAAACTGTGTAACTTTAATCGATTCTACCTCAAGTGTTTTGAATGTCTGTACCTAGTCTCTGTAGGTGCCTTTCAGGTATTTGAAGACTGTTATCAAATCTCACCTCAGTCTTCTCCTCTCCAGACTGACTGCTCCCAGTGCTTTTAGCCTTTCCTCTTAGGTCTTGCTTCCTAAGCCCCTAGTCATTTTTGAGGGATGATATGTCCCTTACCTAGTCTGCATCCATTTTTGTTTCTGACTGCAGAGCTCTTTACCTTGCTCTACACACAGTTCCCTTCATTATTTTGACTGTTCCCTCAGCATCCCTGTGCATTTCCCTGCATGCTTTACGAGGGAAAGGACAGTCTGTTGTAGGACAGATTGGGGAGCAGTGGATGCGTTGTACTTCCAACTCCCACCTCTCCCTTAAGGGTCTGCTAGCTATAGCCAGCACCAGATAGTGTGCATCAGAGAAACTGAATCAGTTGGTGCAGGGAAAGTTACATGAAGGAACACTGTGGAGGAGCATGTGTCCCTCCAATCTCCTTCATGGCTGGGCTTAGTTTGCAGAGGCAGCTCTCATCAGGTGTTCATGTGTGAAGATTTCAGTTTTGTCAGCTGGTTTGCTTTTATCTAAAATAAAATATTTTAACTTGAGAGGAGACAGTTGCCATTTCTGCGCGCAATCATGGGTTCTGCTTGTGGCTCTTCCTTTTGTTGTGGTACAGGGAAGTATAGCAGATGCTGTCTCTTGTTCACCAGGAAGTTGCTGCAGATTATGGAACTTGTTTGTGAAGGATCCAAAAATGTCTGGATTGTGAATATCTTTGAACTTTTGGGGGTGGGGGAGAGGGAAGCAGTGAGGGAAGAGGACAGAATATAAAACTGAACCTGAATTTCACCAGATCTCTAGCCCCTGTCTCTATTCACCTTTTTATCTGAAATCCCTGAACCTTAGGATGCACAAGACCATCATGCAAATGTTACATATGGGGGCCTTCTTCCTTTTTATTTGCAGTTGTATTGCTATCAATTAATTATGGTGTATGTTTTTTACTATCATACTACTGTCCCACTATCATACTAACTCTAACACTCTTCAGATCCTGGTTTTATGGAAGTAGATCCTTAAATACGTTTCCATTTGTGTACCAGTGTTTTGAAGGCTGTCCATACAAATAAGCTGCAGTGTTTTATCAGATAAGGTACCAAATCTTCCTGGCCTTCCTGACTATTTTAGAAGGATGCTGTAGTGATACTTGGGTTTATTAGCTTTTCTAGTTGAAGCAGTGGTTTTCAACCTGTAGTTTGTAGACCTCTGGGGGCCCACAGACTATGTCTAAGGGGTCTCTGAAAGATGGCTATGATCACTCAAGAGTATGTGAATACCCATACCTATAATTCAAAGGGGTGCATACCTCTATTTGAAATTTCCAGAGGGGCTCACAAATGAAAAAGGTTGAAAACAACTGAGTTAGGGCATCAGACAAATACATTGTATCTTACAGGCAGTATTCACATTGCCCCCTACATCCTGAATAGATAAGGGTCTACCCAATTCAGTGGCAGACAGCTGTTTTCCTGGGCAGATCATAGGGCCAGCTGCCATTTTCAAGGGCTTATCATGGCAGCCGCCCTGTGCCTGTTGTTGTACATGCTCCCCCTGCAGTTTTAAGGACTAGGGATCAGGTTGAGGTAATGTATAAGCTAGACTCCTTTGTATTCAGGTTTGCATAAGCTTGTTTACTGAGGTACAAGTTTTACCACTCAGTACTCTCTCCAAAATTCCTGTTGGGACATTTTGAATACAGGCTTCTTCTAAAACCACTGTCTGTAAGGTCAAGAGATGGTGAAATACTTACTGCATCTTGTTTTCTGGGAGTAAAATGGTAAGTGATCTCCTGATGTCCCATATGCCTGAAATGTTGCATCTTGCACATTTTTAACACTCCATGCCAGAACTGAAGATTTAGGAGTATCATCCCTGAAAGATTTCATACGGACCAATCACAGTGGTTGAATTTATTTGAAAAAAAGGTGAGGGGGAGCCACGGGGGGGTGGAAATCACAAAATGAGCTTTGGGAAATAGATACCAAAAGCACTTTATTTTTCTATCAGACTTAGCAGAAGAAAAACCTCCTGGTGTCTTGAGCTTTGATTGTCTTTCGTCGTTCTAGAGCAGTGATTCTTAACCATGGTGCTGTAAAATGCTTTTAAGGGTGCTGTGGGTTGCTGCTCAATATTAGCACTGTTAAGTGTGCCAACATCTACACATGATTCACAAAATAAACCCAATGTGAAAAAATATTCAGAATTGTCATGGTTCTTTTTTTGTTTTTTGTTTTGAGGTTTGTTTGTTTTTTTTGGGGGGGGGGGTTGTTTGGGTTTTTTGAGTTCTTTACAACAGAAGAATTGCTCTATCATTGTTCCATAGTCAAAAACTGAGTGAAAGCTAAAGCTGTATTTTTGAGGTGTGCCTTGAGTCTAATCAGGGATGACTTGAATCCAATCAGGGGGATCTTGAATCTAAAAATATTAAGAACTACAGCTCTAGAGGGCAGAAGTCAAATGTCAGCTAATATAAGCTTGAAAGAAACAAGAAATTTTATTGGCTGTAGGGTTACACTATATATTTTCTTAGTAGACTTTTTTTTTCCTTGGACTAAATTTTGTCTACCCTCCCCCATCTTATGGCTACAGCAGCTTTATACTGCAGATTCAGGAAGGAAGGAACTTATTTCCTTTTGACTTATTGTACAATTTGCTGCATCAACCCTTCCTCTGCATGCTGCAGAAGAACACTGGTTTTGTTTAACTGAAGGAAGATCATACAGAGGTCATAATCATTAAATAGCCTGCCTGTGCAGGACTGAAATTATCCCTCCTCAATATTATTTGGCGCTAATTAGTTGAACAGGAAGGCTAAGATATTAGGAATTCTTAGTTCCTGTTCCTCCATTCAAGCCATGCCTTTTGCAGAGAAAAGAGATTGAAACATCCACATAAGATTAGCCATTTTTATTAAGAGTTTTCATCTCCTTGAACAATAAGTTAAAAAAAGATTTAAAAAATTAAATAACAGTTGAGGTTCCAGCCTCCATACAAATATTACAAATAATTAAAAAACAGTTAAAAATAAAATTAACAGGCATATAATAAATCTTTGGGAAAGAGGTAGCTCTCAAACACCCTTATCTAAATGAATGGGGCTAAGTTCTGGCATCTTACATACCTGTAGCATACAGTGGACAGGCACTTGAGGGCAGAACTTGGCCAGAAATGAAAGGAAAATATAACAACTTGCCCCTCACCCCAAACACCTGCCAACATCTAAACCTATAATCAGTACACATACGGACATACATTGATATTGGAAGGGTCAGGACAAACCATTGGTGGGATTGGGTCTGAAAGCCACTTAGGGTTTTCTATAACAGTTTGGTTTCCTGTAATGTACTCAGTTAACTGGAATGTCCTTACAGTTATCTTACCAAGACATGACCACCAGTAATGTTGCTGAGCATTCAGCATGTATAAGGTTTACAAGATTGGGCCCACATGCCAAATATCACTTCATTCTAAGTAGAGATTTGTTTTTTCTGACCAGAATTTCACTCAGTACATGACAGTACAGTGACACAACTCTGTTCTGATACATGAGACCTAGTTCACTGTTTGAATATGGGTTCAACTGTATTAGGCTGCTAATACTCATATCCTGATGTTCTTCAGTAGGTTAAACTAAAACAATCGTTGTTTTAGAACAAAGGAACATACAAAATAAACAATTTTTCAAAAAGTTGAAATAAAATGATTAAGTTACTGATTGATAAAACTTTACAGATACTTGCAAAAGACTAATATTGGTTCTTATATAAAGTAGGGAGGTAACTTTCAGTACCGTGCTTGGAAATACTTATTATTTAAATGTTAGTTTCCTATGGAATGATTTCCAGGTAATCCACAGCAGTGGACATAGCAGAGGTCTATTTGCTTCAGATGTGCTCATGTGAAGCATTTTAAAAGCAAACTTGAGAGGAACTCACACAAGTAGTCTCCAAACTAACACTCAGGGTTTCAATGTACTGCATCGATACATGGTTCAGTCCCATTTGTGTGATAGAAGTGCTCAGACTTCTTGCTTTGGATCCAGGCCTCAAGAAAAGATCACTTATTTGGAGGGGACATGGCTTTTGAAATGGATTCCATTCATCTCAGACTCAATCCAAGGAAGATACTGGGTGACTCTGGTGTAGACTCCAGGACTGTTTTCCTGAGCACAGCCAATTCCCCAGCTGACAATCCCATACAGAGTCATGCTGCCATTGTGTTCACAGACAAGAGGGCCACCAGAATCTCCCTGAAAATGCAAATACAACAGATCATGGTTGGTTTTCTGAGCGTAAAAAAACTTTCATTATAGCATCTCTCTCTTACAGGTAAGTTTCTTATATTGTTTAAAATAATGGAACATTTGAATCAGGATTAAATTGTGGGGTTCCTTTACAATGAACTATTTTGCTCATCGAATATAATGTGCAATTAACTCTACAGGAGATGTGCAGCTAAAAGCTGGTTCTGCTTCCTCATTTAAGGTCAGGGAAGGCCCATCTACTTTGTGCGAGGTGCCTGTGCAAAAGCAGTGCACCTCTGTGAACCTGTCTCCTACCACATCTCTGCAGAGCTGAGTTTGAGGGAGGCAGAGGGATCTACCAACCACTGGTTCAACAGATGTAGGAATACAGTAGTAGTTGAAGCTGTCGTAGACTTGAGGCTGCAATCGTAGCCATTAAAAAGTGCAGCTGCTCCCTTCCTCCACATACTGGGCAGAGGTGTAGGGGAAAGTCTTGCTTTCCCTGCTCCATTCAAAATCTTTTTTGAGCCATGTCTGGCTACTGCAGGGAAGGAACACCACAATTTCTTGGCTCTAAAAATGCATGACTTAGGGTTTTAGTAGTGTATTCTGCAAGGACTCTCTCAGAAGTAGTTTGAAAAAAATATATAACCACTCTTACCTTGCAGGCATCGACTTTCCAGTGAATATCCCCAGCACAGACCATGTTTCTGGTAATTTTATAGTCTTTGTAGTATTTATCCCGGCACAGAGCTTGTGATAGTAAGTTCACATTGGCTGACATCAGTATTTGAGAGTAGAAATAGTCAACTGCAAACAACAGGAACTAGTTGAGACAGACCTTTTCCAAAAATTCTAATGCTATTTTTTGTGCAGATGTACTACACAAGACATATTCCTATTCTGTCTATTTTTCTGTACATGAACTGTAGTTGTTCATAGCCTAGGATTTTCAAAGTAGCTCATGGCAATAGGCTGCAGGTGAAGTAAGCCCTTTAAAAATGCCAGCCATGGCTTTGTAGTCTCCTTCAGTTTCCATGTTTAGATTTTATGATGCTCTTTATTTCAGCATTCTCCCAAGTATGAAGTGCCCAGCATAAACATCATGATGGGAGAGATGGAAATTTATCTTGGTATATGGCAGTAGGGAGTAATACCACACAGCGTATGGGTTACTGCAGTAGCAGAGTGTAAGGAACACTGTTACTTCTGAATTTTGGGATCAAGATAGATTACATAGAGGAAATATATATTTCTATCTATATTAACAATATTAAGAGACTGTGTTTCCACTATACCATGCTCAAATTGTATGCCAGCTTGCCCTGCTCTTTTCTCAAGTGATTAAAAAAAAATCCCCTAACCAAGGTTTTTTATTTGTATTTAAAAAGAAAAAAAGTGATAGTGACACCTGGCCTTTTATATAGCACAGAGTAATACTTGGTCCTTTATGCACCAAACCTAAAGTAAGAGGTACAACAGATTCCCAAGTCTGATTAGTCTCATAACCCTCATTCCATGAATACAAGTTTGAGAAGAGGAGCAATTTACTTACAGTTATCTTGTTTCCCATAGCCAGAAACTTCACATTGGGTGTTGACCCTCAGTTCCAAGTTTTCAGGTGGCAAACAAACAATTTTGACATATTCAGATTCAACTGCACATTGCCCAGATGCTGACTGTATTTTCATCAAAGCTAAACAAACAAAATCAGAGGGTGCACTTAATGTTGTATAGGAAATATTCATAATAAATGCTGTACTTATACACAAATTCTATCATACAATCATAGGGCCTGAATCATAGCTGGGATATTTTTTGGTCCCAAATCCATCTTTATCAAGTTGAAACTGGTAAGCTTTCCAGCCTTCACTTTCAATTACCTGCATGATAATGAATGACAAAACTCTGAGAAATAGACTTCTCATGAATGGAAATGAGACCCTACTAGCCAGGTGAATCTTTTCTCAATTGTTCTTTGACAGGATACTGGGGTTAGCAACATGTGTTTAACACATTAAACCACACACAGCAACTGAGTCACACCCTGACTTAAGCACCTGTTATTAAAACTTCAACTTTAAGCCTGGATCAGTGAAAAACAGAACGTGCCTTTGTTTTTTTCTGAAGGGGGCCAGGGTATATGGAACTGGGTAGCAAGTGCAAAACAAGTAAATCTGTTCTGATAAAATGCTGGCTGGTACAAGAGGGATTTCTTGCCTGATATAGACCTAATTCTCTCTCTCCTTACTTTAACTTAAACAAGCTTCTTCCTCCTTATGTGACAATAATACATTAGACTCCAGATTTGAGAGACATATTTTAGATGGCACTTACCAATATCATTCTCATAACCACCTGACTCATCTGAAAATCCCGGATGAGTGATTATTTTTTCCACCTGAAACTTCTGTTCTTTTTTGTCAGTGGAATTGAGCTGGGATTTTCCAAGAATAACTGTATATTCTGATGGGTTTATCCTGGATGGAAGATAAAGAAGAAGACATAAAGATATCGGGCTTCTGAAAACATGAGCAAGGTTTGTTAAATTTTATTCATAATGTGGGTCAAGCCTTAGTTATGTGAACATTTGTCTTCCTATTCCTGTTTCATAACAGGCATATGGTTACTTCTCTAATTGCTTATATGGTATAGCAAATTAGGTCACTGTGAAGGTCTGAGCCTAAGTATTTCCTATGGCAGGGGTGTCCAAACTCTGGCTCACTTGCCACAAGGCTAGGGGCCTGAGCAGAAAACTCAGCAGCAGGTAGGGCAAGAAACAGATGGCACAGGAGCACATTGGGCAAGGAGTACAGGGCAGGAAGCAGAGCAGCAGATTAGGAAGGGGAAGAGGATCCGAGTGGCACTCAGGAAAGGTGTGGTTAATTTATGGCACACCTGCAAAAAAAGTTGTCCCCCTCTGTTCTAAAGAGTGGAAGATTCCCAATTCTCCATTTGAAAAGAATTCAGATCCCCACAAGTACTTTGATAAAACCCCATCCTCAATCTATTTCTAACTAGCTCTCTTGTTTTTTTCTAAAATCTTTAGCCTCTTCTTGGTAATGAGCCCTCCTGAAGCACCTTAAATCCCAGGGGAACTGACACTGTTATCAGCCAGCTTCCCTTGAAGTATTCTGTGAAGATGGTACATGAAAGGCAAGTTGAAAACAAGTTTTGAGAAGAGCTGAGCCACAAAAAATCCTGGCTTAAAGTTATCCTACATTTCCACCTGAATGTGTTTTTTTTAGGTTATAACCTGGTAGGTCTACTCTGTCACACCATTCCTATTTTATTATGAAATGGAAGATTTAGGCTTTCTGTGGCTTAATATGTCCTCTTGGCATTGCTTAAAAGAGCAAATTTGTTGACAGTTACTGCTGTGTTATGTTTAAGTAAATGGCCATTGCCCTAAGAGGTCAAGCTAAGAAAAGTGGAAATAACAAAAGGAGCATTAATACTGACACTTACTCTTTTTGGAAGCAGTGTGCTGCAGTAAGCAACCAGCAAGGGTGGATGAGACTGCCACCACACACAAAGTGATTCTCAGCTGCTTTCTTTGAATAATGATAGATGGTACCTATCCAAGGCTGAGACTCTATCTTTGCAGGTGTCCCGCTAACAATTTTGTAGTACTTGGTCTGTCTCCTTTGGCCACATGTAGGCCCTGTAAAATAAAGGAAAATCTTTTTTTCAAATGCACTTACAGTATGGCAGCCAATCACCTGTCCATGTGCTGAAAATAGAAAATAGCAAGTCATGAAAATGTCAAGATGGTGTTCACACTTACACCATCCAGTCCTTATGAAGATGTTAATTTTAAGTGGCACATGTTATATGGTGTTTCTGCCTTTAGTTTATCAACAGAAGATATTTGAGCATAGAGGGCACCTATACATGTGCAGCATGGCTGCTCTGAGACACAGTAATTACAGTGCTTCAAAAACAGTCTTGATTAATTGAGTTTGCTAGAGTATGGTAATTACTGTGCTCCAGCAGACTCCAGCATCACATGTATCAGCATCCTGCACTGAAAAATGGTAGCAGAGGTGCTTTAACTAAACCTTGTTCAACAAGCTTTAGATAAAGCACCCCCGCTGCCATTTCAGTGCAGGGATGCTGATACATGTGATGTTCCAGGTGCTTTAAAATCCCCTTCCTTCTCCCCACCCCCTGGGGCGCTCATGTATAAATCCCTTAAGTGTGTAACAACAGAATTCAGTCCTCACACATGCTAAAACTCTCCAGTTTGAAGTTCCCCACTTCCTGTGGAAAGTACATGTATAAAGTAAACCAGAGTATGGTTAAAGCAAGTGCTAGCTTACCTGTGTCACTGTGACACATTTGTATATTACAAAAGTGTGGCACGATATGGAACCCTTTCTTAACATAACACCAGGGTTTAGAACTTCCATCTGGATTTCTGGAGAATGAGAAAGAAAAATCATTTGTTCATTATGACTACTAAATACTGATGACTCAATAAAAGCCTAATATCCATCAACAAGAATCATCAGAGCTCTTCCATTGAAAAAAATATATATTAAAGGAATTACTTCACAGAAGGATAATCATAAATGTCTGATAAAAACTAATAGCTCATTAATTTTATTAATTCATAGTATCATAGGAAAGTAGGGCTGGAAGGACTTCACAATGTCAACTACTCCAGCCTCCTACTCAAGGCAGGATCATCCCTGACTAAAACCTCCCAGCCAAGTGTCTGCCTAACCTGCTCTTCAAAACTTCCAACAATGGAGATTCCATTTTTTCTATGTAGCCTGTTCCAATGCTTGACTCCCTTATAGGCAGAAAATCTCTCCTAATTGCCAACCTAAATTTCCCCTGCTAAAGCTTGAGGTCATTGCTTCTACTCTTGGCCCTTATAGTCACGGAGAAAAGCCCATCTCCACCTTCTCTGTAACAGTTGCATTGGTTCTTCTCTTTAAAGGGCCACTTCTGCAAAATGCCAAGAGTCCCCAAATACCATTAATTTCAGTGGAAGATCTGAAGATTAGGTAGTTTGCACAATTTACCCAAATATTTGCAATCAAATTTTAGCAAGCAGCTCTTTGAAGCTCCTGGCATTTCACTGAATATATACCATTATTATAGGAACTTTGGGGCTGAAGAGTGTGTGTGATAGCACTTAGTAACTGTTTCATTATTGTACCTGCAGTAGTTGTGTTTGCCCA
The DNA here is from genome assembly GCF_001723895.1 of Crocodylus porosus. Classification (NCBI taxonomy): domain Eukaryota; kingdom Metazoa; phylum Chordata; order Crocodylia; family Crocodylidae; genus Crocodylus; species Crocodylus porosus. Next base: position 41,164,119 of record NW_017728951.1, on the reverse strand, counting down.
GTCCAAGCTGCAGAGCGTCCCTCATGTTTGCATTGTAGGGTCTCCTAAGTAATGAGGGAGAGTCCCATGACAAACATTCTTTGTTGTACTCGCACTCAGACACCGTTCCTCTAAAGTCTTGACCATTTTCATTAAAACATCGTGTTTCAGAATCTGAAATATGAATATAAAGTTGGCAGCCTGTTTGGGATTGTTAACAGTAAGCTGAGATGGAAAGAAGCCATGAAGCCCTTCCAATAAGAAAAAGATTGATTGGTCTAAAATGTCAGATGGTTGCAACATTCTGCGTACACAATTCTGCATATGTGTGTGCATTCATTATAATTTTTCACTAAGGTCTAGGGGTTTTGGTATTAAATATATACCTTATTTTCAGGCTTATATTACCTTTTATTTAAGAATCTCAGCCTGCTTCACCTAGCTAACAAAGTCTCCCAAAAACTCTGGAGAAACATTCCAAACAAACAGGGTAAGTAAAGACAGTCAAAAAGCTTGAGGCTGAATCAATTCAGTCTTCACAGGTTAGTCTAAGCTATATAGATTGGACTGATAAAGAAGTGAACAGACATTCACTTTTGATTCTGGAAATGCAGCCACATGCCTGCAGTGGCCCAGGCCAGAGGCCAGGGTGGGGGGAAGGGGGACACTAAAGCAGGCCTCCTTGCTCGGCTGCGGCAGGCAGCTTTGGCCAAGGCTAGCCCACCTACCTTGTCGGCAGTGGGGAGGTACGAAGTATTCTGGGATGCTGGGGGACTGTGAGTTAACTTGAATCTAGAGTGGATCTGGGACAGAAGTTCAATAAACCAATTTAATCTAAATCAGTTAAGTCATGCCCATGTTTATCTTAAACCAGTTTCAGCCATTTTGAAAGTGGTTTATATGCACTGAACTTCTGTTGTGCTACAGATTTGAACCTGTTTCAGATCACTTGTATTAATTTATATGTAGTTTCTGTCCCTAGCTACAGAGTGTATCTTACAAACTGGGAAACTGAATTGGAGAGGTCATGACCTTCACGAAGTAGGGAATAGAACCAGAAGTGCTAACTACCTTTATTCTAATACAGTGATTCTCAGCCTTTTTGGACTTGAGGCATCCCTCAAATGTACTCAGTGGTTGAGAGGCAGTGTTCTAATATTTTGGCATTGCTTCTTTCTCCTGTGTATTAGTAATAGATACCAATCTAGAGGCCTTCTTTATTGGTACACAAAAAAGAGGTAATAACTTGTAACTTCAGAAAATGAGTGTTAGGAAGGAGGAGGAATCTAGATTGGGATAGGAACTATTCCACCTTACCTATTTCACAGTGATTCCCTCTATATCCATTTGGACATGAGCAATGGCTAATCCTGGAAAAGAGTGTATAGGAAATGCAAGTTCCTCCATTCAGACAATTACAATCTGTTAACAGAAGACAACAATAAGCAAGGTTACAATTTGTCAATAGTTCCATAATGTGTAGTTGAAGGCTGCACATTTAGTATATAAATATGCAAAAGGAATGTGTTCTGTCTTGTGCTATGTGCACTTACTGTGCAACAACTAGTTTTAGGCTATAAAAGTAGAAGTGGCAAGTATTTACCTTTGTGTCTCAATTTGTGTTTGCTGGGTAAGTCGTACAATTTCTGTCTATTCCAAACCTAAAGGGAGAAAAAAATAGAAGCTTTTTTTGGTTATGGAATATTTTCTTTTAAACTGTTGTATTATTTATGTCTGTGTCTCTGAAGCGTATGCATGTAGACCTATTCCTGGATGTACACCTGTAGTCTTGAGCAGCACACATGCAGCTGATTGATAAGCACATCTGAATTTCAATGCATTGACTCAACATTATAATTGCTGTTCTTCTTGGAAGGCTTAAGTAGTCCCACAAGCCAAGCCCAAATGGCTACCTAAGGCAGGGGTTGGCAGTGTTTTTGGGCAGAGTGCCAAAAACACCCACAGCCTTGACTTGTAAGATGTTGGAGTGCCAGAATCACATGGCGGGGAAGCCGGGAGGGGCCCAATCTTTGTTTCTGCAGTTCAGCTCTGGCCCCTTCCCTGCCATCTGCACCGAAGAATGTGTGCCAAGTAAAATGTCTGTGTGTGGTACTCTGGCACCCATGCTAGGGGTTGCCTACCCCTGAACTAGGGCATTAGAGGGGAGAGTATATTACTACCCTCTGATAAATCTCAGTGACCTCCTAGAAACTGAGGTTCTGCAACTGGATTAGTATTAAGAAAAACAAAGTAAGAGGAAAAGATCCTCTCTGCACCTTTCTAATAACTAGTTAAGGTCTCTCCAGAAGACCACTTTTGTGTTTCCTTTTCACCATAATTAGAAGAAATGTAGATGGAAATAACAAACAAGTTCAAAATACAGTCATGCCATCAGATAAAGCCAGTTGTTTACAAGCATTAGAAAGTAGAATTCTAATAATAGGCCAAGTTCAGAGACGAAAGGAGAAGTTATTGGTTATGGTCAATAAAGGAGGTAAACAATAGCTGCTATGAGTGGGTGCCCCCTGCTTATTTCAAAACTTACAGAGTCTAGTCCTGTGACGAGCATGCCCAGCATTACCGAGATGATGGCAAGTGACTTCATGGTTTTGGGTAAGGTCTGGTTTAGTTCCTCTTCTCTTATCTGCGGTTTTTGGTGGGGAGTTTGTTTCTGAAAATAAAAATGGAGCTTAGAAGTGTGTTGTGGCTTGGAGTGCCAGGTTACTTTCTTTATTTTGTCTTTATTCACGTGCTTGACTTCATCACAAATCATGGTACTATTAATTAGAAGAAGAAGTAAAGGCAGTGACTTTGTATGACTATTTGCCCTTCACTTTTACAAGCCAAAAGAGAGTTTATTGTTTTTTACTCTAAAAAATAGCTACCATGTCAATTTGAATTTTTCCTAGCCCCTTTTCTGAAGCTGGAAAGTTTCTCTGTTTTGCAGTTGGATATAGATATGGAAGCTGAGCAAGTCTACAGTGAGCAGCTCTTGTAGAAAAAATACTTGTACAGGCAATTCAATATATAGGTGACTCCAAAAAAAGGACACATTCTGATTTCACTTTCCACAGACTTGAAAAAAAACTAGAAAGGGGGAAAAAAGAATTTCATTGCAAAATGTGCCTTGAAACATCTTGCTTTGGTCAATTCAGGTATCAAAATTAATATTATTTTGCATCCTCTTTTCGAGCGTTGGTGCAAAGTAATATTACTGATTTTTGTAACTTCAATTTAAAAAAGCAGAGGGTAGAATGGAGAGCTCCCTTGTTATTCTACTATCACGCCAACGTAGAGTTGTAAGGAATGTGATGACAAGGTTACTTGGTTGCAGTTCAGGTTTGTTATCTATTTTGAAGGGATGGTAGTAGTTCATGATAAGACTTTTCAAAAGTGCCCAGCAACTATGGGAGCAGGGCAGAGTTTCATAAGAGCTCATGTCTTATTTAAGTACCTACTTGCCCTGGATATGAACTGTGGATGCTGAGCACAAGGAAAAAAAATGACCACTTCATTAAGGTACCATCTAAATCTGATGTTTGCTTTTTTCCCATTTATTTGGAGTTTTGAAAGCTAGTAAGTAAAAAGACTTCAGACATATTCTCTCTTGGTTTTGCAGATGCAATTGCCTCTGTCAGCCAGAAGGACTGTGCGCATGTAGCAAAGGCCAGCTTGCCTGGTGTCAATGGCAATCTGCCCATAATAGACTGCCTTTCCAAGCCAATTTTGAATTGTTTTTCAAAGACAAAGTAGTAACTGGTTTTCATGTTTCTAAAGCAAGTCAGTTCAATTAAGTGGAACCTAAATCTTTTCCTACAACAAAAATTGTATTCCTGGACTGACAAAAACAAGGGATAAATGTCCAAAAGGGATGTCTAAATGCTGAAAGAACCTAAACTATAAGCAGTGCTGGTTGAACAGTGCTAGAAAACAACCTGTGTCGCAGATATATAGATATATGCATTTCTCAAATTCATTTAGATTGAAAATGGTTTAACAAAGCAATAAATCTGCAATCTGGATTTGTAGTCTGCAGGTTTTAACACATTAAAACAACTGGTCATTTATTTGCAAACAGAATTTAGGAAATCCAGTGCTTCAGCAACACTAATAACACAACATTATAGGCTGTGGGAGGTTGCATTATACAATGTTTGGAATGTAAACCTAGCAATCAATATCAGCTTTGCAAAAATGCAGCTTTTCCTATAGGCTTTTGAAAAAGACATCAATTTTACAATGCCACAAGGACAGTGTGTGCCTGTAAAATACAACTGGATTTTAAAGGTATGGTACTTACCAGTTCACTAACAATGCTGCAGGCTTGCCGTGTTCTGAGCTGACAGTGCCAAAGGCTTGCAGTGCTCTGTGCTGTTACAGCAGCAGCTTTAGAGCTGGAGACTCTTTAGCAATCAATCCAAGCTTACCACAGATTCCCACTGTTCTGCAGAGGAAGCACATCACTATTTAAACCCTTAGCCTGAATTGTGATTGGTTGGCTCTTGTCAGTCAAGCATTCCTTTTTGATGACCACAGCAGTGTAGGTTTATATTGCCTTAATCTTTTCACCACTAGGAGAATTAAGAAAAGTGCATGTTTAACTCTTTGCAAACAGAAATCTCTGAATTACTCAGGAGGGGAATTCTAAATGCTACTTACTATAGTTTCAGTGGTGTGGGGGAGAAGCAAATAATTCATAATATAACAGGTAAAATTAACCATATTCATAGTTTGGTCTTCATGAGTTCCTTATCTTTTTGTGTCTGGTGACAGTCAATAAAAATCTTACTGGAATGGAGAACACGGAGGGGTTAAAACAGTATGTAACAGCACTAATCAAGCAATTACATGTTTTTATAAACCCTTCCATAGTACAGGAACCTAAAGTTCTTTACCATCTGTGGGTGCCCTCTTGTGGACCAGAGCAAAATTTAACCCCATACATTAAGGAAAATCATTTCTCCTGGTGAAATACTGACATTGTTAAGGGATATCAGGCATGTTTTATGTGCCAAGAGCACTGAACGAGTTTTTAGAACATAGGTGAAGAGTACCATCTCTCCATCTCTAACTGAAACTCAAGAAGGTAAAATGTGGGTTAACAAAATGCATTACTTGAGTTGAAATGGTTAGATCATAGAATTCAGGGAATGGAAATAATTTTTTATCCTACCCAAAGCTATTTGCCATTTTCTATAGAGTAATACATTGTCCAGAGAAATATTGCATAGCCTCTTACACAACGCTGATTCTGTTAGTCTATAAAGTACTCCACCTTCTGCCTGATTTCAGGCTAACACAGCTAACTACCTCTTTAACAGGTGAAAACATGGGCATGTCCTGAGGGGTTGATCTATACATGAACAAAAGAGTTCTGTGGATATGATAGGTAGCCTACCAGCATACAAAGGGTTCCTTTTTGATGTGAAGGTCTTTTGATCCTTTTGTCATGTGAAGATCCACCCTTGAAAATGGTTTGGGGGTGTCACTAACACAGGAGTACAAGAATAGGTGATGAAATGCCCCTTACAGGACTGGGTTTGGAGTCCAGTAACTGTTGGATTAATCGTTGTGATTAGAGGTCCCAAAACCTCTGCATAATCATCTGTTTTGTGGGATAATGAATGGCAGCATCTGTGTGAAGAAGTAATGACAGAGAGCAAAACAGAGTTCAAACAAACTCTTTGCTTTGGCTTCTGTAACAAATACTTGCCTCGTTAGAGGCTCATGTAGTGGTCAAACATGCTCTCAGTTCTTTATCCATCTCTGGAAGCTAGTATTGGGACAGTTGCTTTGATTCTGCAAGCAAGTAGAGTTTATGGTTATTGAATAGAAAGAAATGAATTGAATAGATTAATTTGGTGACTCAAAAATAGAAAACCAACCAGTACTTTCTAAATTTCAGTAAAACCACTTCTATCTCTTGTCATGATGATTAAAGATACCAATGTAAAGGAGAATACCTAGTGCATCTTGGTAATACAGAGCTGTTACCAAAATTAGAAAATGGGCCAAACTCTACCAAGATATAATAGTTATGCAGCCTGTTGGCTTCAGTTGAATTATCTGATGTATAAATTATGGAAACATTTACTTTAAATTTTAGAGAAAATTAAGAATACTGATTCACTTGCATATTTTTCCTATAACATTTAGAACAGTTGGGGAAAAGTAGGATAAAGTAGAAATCCCTTCTCTTCCATTCCCTGTAGAACTTAAAATGCCTTGTTTTAAGATGTTTTAGCAGTCCTTGACCTAAATGTTTCCCTAATGTAATAGCCCTCTGACCAATGAAGTGATAAAAATTGATTCCTCCTTAATAGGACACACCTACACGTCTTGAACTACTGATAACCATAGAATTACATTTAAACTACATAACCTTAAAACACATGCTGTTGTGGATAAAGAGAAGACTTAGAGCTCTAATCCGATCCATCTTCCTTGTCTGATAAAAGCTCAATGCTACTGTAATATTAGAAAAGGAAAATTAAATGTAGTTAGAATTACTTCTGAAATGGGCTTAATTTACTATAGGGTGTTCTTAAAAATATTTTATGGTAAATTTACTTGTCTATCCTACCTCATTTCCCTTAGTCTAATAGAATTCCAATATTCTCACTGATATAGTGTTGGTTCACCCCTAGTTACCAGTATAGTCTTAGGGAAGTCACTATCAATGTGATTTAATGGGCCTGAAGTTGTGCAACAGATAGATGGAGCTCCAGCTCTGTTTCTAGAGATAGGAGAAGATGTATTTTGAAGATCTATGCAAATATCTGTTCCCACTCCAGCCTTTGAATTCAAACTTGTTCAAAGAAGAGGCCTGAATTCTGTTGAAAATGTCTTCAAAATTTCCTTTCTTTTGTTGAAAGGAGGGGAAGGAAGGCAACAGGAGTGTTGAAGTCAACTTGGAGCAGTACTAAGACTTAAGCTTGGGACTAGGTGGAGGACAACAGTGCCATGAGTTAACAGGAATCCAGATTAAATCTGGCCAGAGGATATTGTGCTTAGTCTTGCTCACTTGTTTGATATATTCACAGACATTAAGATAGAACCAAGGTTGCTGTTGCCCCCTAGAACCCAAAGGCAGAATAATCCAAAGAGCTGAAAGAGGATTCAAAGGGATGGAGGGAGGATGCATGGGAGTGACTGGCTTTTTTGGGGTGAGGAGGGAGCAGGCTAGGTCACTGTGTGATTCACAGAGGGGAGTAGAGAAGGAAAGTGAGCAGACCCTGAATTGGTGGGCCCTACCCAAGCCAGACAGCTCCACTTTCCTCTCCTTCAGCCCTATGAAAGAACATACCGGACTCCACCTGCTTCCCAGACCTTCTTTAAAAACAAGGGTCAGCTTATGGCAACTAGGTTTCCTCTCTGATTCTTACATATGCCTGAGGAACAACGGTAGAGAGCACCTCTCTGGGGACAGAACAGGCTTAGGTAGGGAACAAGCCTCCCTACACAAAGTATTTCTTCCTTATCATCTCATGAGATGGTCAGGTTAGTGATCCTCTCCCCAGATCTCTATGGAAGCTATGCAGAGTTTTCACATCTCCCCTAGTCATCTCTCCCTCCAAACAGTATGGTCTGCACTTCTTATGCAAGCACAGAGGCCACATGGTGGAAAGACCTGTCCCTCTTAACTTCTTTCCAAGATGGGTAACATTCAACTGCCATGACACTCCCCCAGAGTTGCTGTCCAACCACAGTCCCACTTGATTTCTTTGGGCCAATTTTTTTGTTGGAATATTGAGAATGAGCGTATGTCTACTGCAAACCACAGCGTGGTGAAAAACTCTCCAAGCAAGTTCAGATACAAGAAGCACTGTACTTGCCTGCTTCCTGAGATGCTTCTGAGCTGTGTAAATTAGCTTTGTGCTGCCATGACTAGACTGCTTCTGTTTGAGCTAACTTATTTATAATTAACTTGGGCATCTCTACAGTACACTACAGTCTGCACTGTAGATAATGTTAAAGCTCTATCTGAAATAACCCTTTGCACTTATTATATCTCATCATGGCTGATTTTTCACGCGGTAGAAATCTTACTGCATGCTATTATATAAAGACTGTAACAGGAAATAGAAATAAGGGAGGCTTTCATAACCCAGAATCTGAATGGCTTAGAATCAATAGTGAGTTAATGAAAGGCTTGCCAAAGAGACTGTGGAACAGCTAACTCAACACTGAACTTTGACTAAAAATGAACTTTGACTCAAACTTGAAGAAAGAAGCTGAAGTTGAGTTATGTTCCAAAACTGTATGATTGGTATCGGTGACTTGTGATCAAGTCTTGCTCTTTGACCTTTTGCTTCCTGCGTGCTGCATTCTTCATTACATAAAGAATGACACTACTTTATCGTTTGTCCAATGTGGCTACAGTTTAGTTGTAGACTTTGATCAAAGTTTGGCAAAAGTGTGTAGAGAGGAGGGTAAGGGACATCTGAAGAAAGCATGGGTGCTACTGAAACTGTCACTGGTGATTCCATAGATGGCATGTTACTCCCATAGCAGGATTCTAGGGACCTGGTTTACATAATGCAAGTTCCTAAATTAAGATGCAGTGTCTGCTGTTTGAGCAGATACTCTGATCTCAAACACAGCAGGCTGGTCCAGGGAAGAGAAAAAATGCAAATGCTTTTTTGTATTGTTGCTCCATGTGGCCTGACCCTGCAAATCCCTTGCATTACTATTGCATCCTTTAACAATTCTTGTGGACATCAATGGGAGATTTAGCCCTCTAAGGCTTTTAGATCTGAGCCACAGCATCACTTAGCTTTCAGCCACTGTTAAAAGAATTAGCCACATTTTGTAGTTCAGGTATCTTGAGCATGGGTGACCGGTACCACCTTAGTCCAGGGCGGGGCATGTGCCCCTCCCAGTGACCAGTCAACGACGGGGGGAGGACTGGTCCCTCCATGGCCAATCTCACCGCAGCACTCCCACTCTCCGGCCAGCACTCATGGGGGAGACACCAGCACTCCCACCTGGCCCCCCCTGCCCATTGCCTAAGCAGCAGGTAAGCACAGCCTGTCAGGGGATGCACCAACATTCTCAGGGGGTGCACATGCACCCCCGTGCACCCCCTATGTGTTGCCACTGATCTTGAATATATTTGACTAGTCTGTCAACCTAAGCAAACTTAGAAGACAGAACATTCCAGCTGGGTGAGAACACTGATCTTTTTAAAGAAGTACAGGCTCAGTTATTTAGAATTGTGGGATTTAGAGAAATTGTAAAGATCACAGTTGATTTTCATTCTGATGTTGGTTGTGGTTTCTTCAGGAAGAAATAAAATGTGTCCACTATACATTTTCTTATGACCGCTAGTTGACACCAAAAATAGATTTCTCAGATAGTTTAATTAACAATTTAAACACAACTACAATTCCCTCCACAGGTTTCCTTGGACATACAGTTTTACCCTAAATAGTGCCTCTTATGAATATGATCTTAATATTCCTTGTTTGGAATCATAAACTGGTTCAGCAAGAAAGTTTGAGACATTTGTGAAATAATAGACCCCATCATGTGTTTAAAGAGGCTTCAGTTCTTTGCTCTACCTAGCCCATACAGCTATAGTGCCAGATCATTTTGCAAAGTGCCATTGAAACTGGTGTGTATCTGCACAGATGCAGCAGTCCCTTCATGTGGGTGAAGTTCTGCGATTACAGCTCAGATGTGTTCAATTAGGGCATGGTTCTGATTTCTCAAACTTGGGCTTTATACTTTAAGAGAGATTTACTGGAGTGCCTTCTGATTTACAAGAGGTACAATTTAGATCAGAATTAGATCTACTAAGTGCTTAATCACCCTGAAATAGGAAAGTGGAACTGGCTTCTTCATCACTCACGGCCCATCGTGCATAACACAAATTTTGTTGGTTTAAATGTGCCTAACATCGGTTGTACTTGTAACCTCCCTTATCCTCTACAGACTGATACAGATGCAACTCAGAGAAGAGTTAAGCTTGGAAACTGGAATTTAGCTAGCAGTTGAGGGTGTCAAGTCAGTGCTTCTCCCCTAAACAGTTGTCCCTGTAGTATTAATGGATTTAAAAGACAATAACTTGTATTTTGTTAGTGAATTAAAGTAGCTCTGACTACATGAGAACAGATTTCTTGAGTTGTGCAATCCTGTTTTCACCGTTACTTTCTCCAGTAGAACACAGCAGAATGGTTTTCAAGGTAGTCAACTGTAGTCTTAAACCATGCATAAGATTAAAAGAATTATTTCAATATTATGAACACTGTTTTAGAATTATCTGCTTCAGTGTTCACCAACTTGGGCATTGTTCTGAGAGACCATTTTGTTTTCTCACTTTTTTAATCAAGAAAGTTTACTTTTCAAAACAAATTACCTCTGGTTCTTAAAGAGAGACAAATAGGTTAAAAAGTTTGAAACATTAACTTAACCTTATCACCTAAACAAACACATTTCCTTCTTAAATTCTTACTCTAAAACTACAGCTCACCTGTAGCAGTCAGGAATTTCCAAAGTAGGTGATTTTAAAGTAAACATGAATCATAAAAATGCTTGAGTATTAATGACTCGAGATTACTTGTTCATTTGTGCCTGGAATCAGGAGTGAATGATGATTTCATTTCCTTTGGGTTTAGAGGGTCAGATTTCTTCCCTTTTAACAAACCATCTTCCTTTTATTACCTGCTTCAGGATATTTTAATGATCTATCTTATTCTTGTAAGTGAAAGTAGCAGAGCTTATCAGCTGTGGTTTGCTGGATGCTCTTGCTCTTTGGAGTTGTTTCTCCATGAATAGTGGGAGTAGTCTGTTTTTCTCCCTGAACAACTGCCAATTGCTTCTGTTTGTTCATAAATATTAATACTTTGCTGTCAATGTTTTGAAAAGTCAAAACAATACAATTCCTCTCAAACACAATTTTTTTGATAATTCAGGTGGAATTTTCAAAGGGATTGGCGATGTTAGGCACTTAGTGGCATAGGATGTCAATAAAAGTTGAGTGTCTAATTCCCTTGAACACCTCTGAAATCCATAGCCATCATGTGTATCTTATGCAATCTATTTACAGCTGCACATATAAAACAGGTATTTTAATGTACAAGTTAGCACACCAGTCCTTCATTGAGAAAGAAACTATCACACAGTGCCATGTATTGCCTCCAAGGTGTTTGCATCTGAAGGTTCCTGCATACATTTAAAGTACATGTTTGATGACAAATGCTAAACCAGATTCAATTTGTAAGTGTTATCGGCCCCTTCAGGGGATTGTTAAGTTTGTGCAGGATCATGAAAATGTGCAGATTCAAGATAGTCAACCATCTGACACCTGTTTCCAGGCAAACAGATTTGTCCTATTAATTGAATGGTATGGTTGGTCAGTTAACATTTAAAGTAAAGATTGGCTGGAGCTGGAGCTGGAGCTGGTCCCTCACAGCATACTTGCAAGCAAGCTAAGGGAGTATGGGTTGGATGACTGGACTGTAAGGTGGACAGAAAGCTGGCTGAATCATTTGGGCTAATTTAATCAATAGTTTGAGTAAATTGGCAGCAGGTTTCAAGTGGAGTATCCCAGGGGTTGGTCAATATCTTCACCAGTGACCTGAAAGGTGGGATGGATTACACCCTAAGCTGGTTTGTGGATGACACCAAGCTGGGGGGAGTAGTAGAAATGCTGGAGGGTAGAGATGGGATTCAAAGTGACCTAGGCAAATTGGAGGGCTGGGCCAAAAGAAATCATATGAGGTTCAAAGACAAGAGCAAAGTCTTGCACTTAGGACAGAACAATCCCATGCACTGCTACATGCCTGGGACCAACTGGCTAAGCAGCAGTTCTGCAGAAAAGGACCTGGGGGGTTACAGTGGACAATAAGGTAGATGTGAGGCACCACTATGCACTTGTTACCAAGAAAGCTAATAGCATACTGGGCTGCACTAGTAGGAGAGTTGCCAACAGATCCAGGGAAATAATTATTCCTTTCTATTCTGCACTGCTGAGGAAACATCTGGAGTATTGTTTCCAGTTTTGGGCCCCCCACTAGAGAAAGGATGTGGACAAGTTGGAGAGAGTCCAGCAGAGAGCAATGAAAATAGTTCAGGGGCTAGGGCACATGACTTCTGAGGACAGTCTGAGGGAACTGGGTTTTAGTCTCCAGAAGAGAAGACTAAGAGGGTATTTGATAGCAGTCTTTAAAGACCTGAAGGGTGATTGCAAAGAGAAGGGAGCTAGACTGTTCTTAGTGGTGGCAGATGACAGAACAAAGACCAATGGTCTCAAGTTACAACAAGGGAAGTTTAGGTTAGATATTAGAAAAAACTTTCTCACTACGGGAGTGGTGAAACACTGGAACAGGTTTCCTAGAGAGGTAGTGGTATCTCCATCCTTGGAGGTTTTTAAGGCCCCAGCTCAACAAAACTCTAGCTGGGATAATGTAGTTGTGGGTGGTCCTGGTTTGAGCAGGAGGTTGGACTAGATGACCTTCTGAAGTCCCTTCCAAACTTAATTTTCTATGATTTTATATTTGATACAGATCCTACATGGCTTAAAAATCTGTGTGCTTGCATTCAGGCTTGGACCCATCCCCTTTCAAGCTAGCTGGCCAATTTGGTGGTGAGAATTCCATTGGAAGTCTGAGGCAAGAAGACAGAAAACCAAATATGGAGCTTTTTCGTAGGGCTGTGTGAAGCTTCAGTAGCCAATTCGCTTCAGAGGAGATTTGGCCTGATTCAGCAGGTAAATCTCTGAATCCAAATTCAATCGAGAGACCCATTAAAAGCTCCAAATTGAATCGAATTGAAGCCTCTGAATTGATTTGGAAAAGACTTGGAGATTCAGGAGGCAGACATGCAGGAAACAGAAACTGAGAAGAGGGAGGGGGAGGAGGGGGTGGAAAGACTGCTCTGATATTGACAACTGTAGCTAGTCAGTGACTGATCTTTCTCTGAGTTCCCTTCCAATCACAGTGCTCTGGGGGAGGGACATAGAAATAACATATAAGGCTATGTGTGAACTCATTTGTATGCCTTTGGTGAGCTGTCAGTCTGTCTCTCTGTTGCAGCAGCAACTTCTGAAGGGCTCTGGCTTAGTAGTAGTTGGTCTCTTGCCACCAAATTCTATATAATCCTTTCCTATTTACCCTTGCCTACAATCCCTATTGTTATCCATTCCTTTCAGCTTATTCTTCCCCAAAAATCCTCTTATTTGTTCTTGTCAGCCTGTCTTCCCCCACCCCACCAAAAAAAAAAAGAAATCTGTGTTTTCCATGACAGTGTGTCCTCACTGTGCAGGAAAACACAACATATATTACATATATTACACACAGACACACACATTTTGCAGCACACCAAACATCATGAAGCATGTTGGAAAGGCAGGAGCCAGGTTTTCTGGCAGGGGAAGGAGACAGGGCAGAGGGAGAGCTGCAAGTTCCTGCCCCCTCCCCGCAAAACATTGATGCAACCTCTTTCCTGGCAGTGAGGAGTCTTCCTTGCTTCTAGTGGGAGCAAGGAGGTGGGAGCAGTGTCTGCACCGGTGCCAACACTAGTAACCACAACCAGCAGCAGCATGACATTCTCCACTCCAATTTCAATTGCCAGCATAAGTCTTCCAGTGCCAAAGGAGGAGCTGGATCTGGAATCAGGGGGGTTGAGTGCCATAGCTAAGGAAATTCTGGTGAAGTGGGGAGAAATCTGAGTTTGTGCTCCACACCTCTCAAAGTTCCCCTAGAGGCAGGTCTCCTTCTCCAGAAGGCACTGCAAAGGAGGTTGTGGGGGCAGGTGGCTCAGCTCCTCCTGTTGCTGTGCCTCTGCCTGCTGGGGAGGGGGATAAGGCATGATCACCACCCGCAACCCAGAAGTGTGTGGTAGTGTAGTGTGGGATCATTTTGAGATGGCAGATGATCCCAGGTAGGCTATCTGCCAGCACTGCTGAAAGCAGATCAGACAGGGCAAGAACGAGAAACATTTCACCACCACAGTGATGCTGCGATATCTCAGGAGGCAATACCCCCTTGCCTTTGTTCCTCCTCATCCTGGCACCAGTGGCACTGTGTCCAAAAAGAATTCACCATCTTGATCCAAAGCTCCTGTCCCCAAGAAGCAGAAGCAAGCCACCCTGGACCACTGGGGGAAAGGCAGGGACAAAGGGGGGGAAAGGCAGGGACAAAGAGGGGCATGTTGCAGCAGACCTTCCTACAGTAAAAAAAACAGAAACACCTAAACTATTCTAGGGTCAGTGTGCTCCTGTATGAATGGTGATTTAGGGACTATGTGAGAAAGTTTGCTTGGTAATATCTTTTATTGGACACACTGTCATTGGGAAACAGTTTCTGTTTATTGGAAGGAAGCCCTGACTTTAGCCAAGGAGCATCAGCAGAATTACAGGAGTTCTGATGAAGTAATAGGTTCCAAATTGCTCCTACCCTTGCTGGGATGGGGAAGTGCCTGATCTTATTAATCTTTGGCCTTCAGGGAGGAATGAGTATATTTGTTAGCTCCGTCACCTCCACTCTGTCAGGTGGCAGAGCTGTAACAGGACTGACAAGGAGATTGCCTGCCCCAAAGGTAGCATGTGATGTATGTTCCATCCACTCTTGCTGACTTGAAATGCACAGCACTGTCAGTAGCTATAAAAGGAAACTGTATATGCAACCCTGATTTGTAGAAAACTTTTATTGTAAATCAGCAAGGTGCCTTAGCAACATGCCCCAAAACAAACTGTTAAACATGTAAATATTTAAATAATGACAGTCTGCATAAAATTTGGACTCATATTATTATAGTGCTTAGGTCATGCTAGTTGCTTTATAAACTCAGAAGGAAAGGATAGTCCCAGTCACCAAAAGCTTACAGCTTAAGAGAAAAAGAGACAATAATAGATGTTACAACACTGGAAGACAGAAGAGCATAAGGATGCAGAGAAGCAATTGTGGTCAGCATTATGGGTAGCACCCTAACTGTTAAGCTTTTTTCATAGAGGACACTGAAAAGTGGAGTTTTCAGGTGAGTTTGGAAGGCAGATAATGAAGTAAGTTTGTTGGATTACCATTGACCATCAACACTTTCCCCGCGTGAGCATTTAGTCCATTATACAAGCAAAGAAAATATTACTGGGAGGAGGGTAGGAAAGGGCACTGAGTAAATTTGGGAAACAGTGGGTGTGTCCACACAAGATGTTAACTGTGCAGTAGCCTAATAATACTTCACAGTAGCATGTCACAGCCCAAACAATACTAGTATGCTACTGGTCAGTATTATTAGGCTACTGCACAGTTGCATCACTAAAAAGGTGTGTGCCAGGACTACTGCACAGTAACACCGGTACCTGCACATTGATTCTGTACTTGATTATACAAGTACTAAACTTAATATGCTGTAACTGCAGTGCATTAATGAACATGTAGATATGCTCAGTAATGATCAACTGCATGCACACCCCACTCAGTTGCAGTGGTTTCCCGGCAGTATTCTTAAACACAGTCCTCTACTTGCTGGTATAATAATCTGGTGAGGTAGCATTGTCCTAGAATAGATAGTCCTCCAGTTCCTGACCAGCATTCACTGAATATTGTCTACGGTTTACAAAGACCTTAGTTCGAGTAGGTTCATTTCTTGCCCTCAAGGAAAAATCTACTGTGCCTACTCCAGGGGTCTAAACTCACATTCTAACAGTAGTGATTACACATAGTTTTATCAGTTGGTGGGAAGGGAAACCATTGCCCAAGTTCTTCAGCTATGCTACTGACCAGTCATGCTGCAGCAAAACCATTTCAGTACAATTCTGTCTCTCAGAACCTCAACCTCACCTTCTGAGATGAGTCTTGTTTGAAAAAGTAGTCTCTGCACTACCATCCTGCAGTCTTCAAAGAGGAACTATGGCATATAGGATCCCAAATCAGTTCTTTAT
The DNA here is from genome assembly GCF_001723895.1 of Crocodylus porosus. Taxonomy (NCBI): domain Eukaryota; kingdom Metazoa; phylum Chordata; order Crocodylia; family Crocodylidae; genus Crocodylus; species Crocodylus porosus. The sequence goes on along the minus strand of NW_017728951.1, from coordinate 41,148,257 downwards.
CACTGAAAATCTTCCTTATCATTGCCAGAATCAACAGTCGCTTTGCCGTGAGGTTTTTCTAGACACCAGCTAAAAACCATATCAGCATTTTGTTAATTACCACTTTAATACTTAGTTGAATGCTTGAATTCTGATCAGAATAGGCCTCAAATATTCACATAACAGAACTGTAAACAAGACTTGGTTTGTTTCTGTTTGTTCACCTCTTGACACTGGCAGTAAACTCTCACTCTGAAGGATTTTCTTTCTAGCTGAAGGGATTAGGCAGCTTTGGCCTGCTTTTTTCTCTTTGTTCATCAACAGTTGTCAGTAGTGAGTATCAACAGGTACACTCCCCCCCAAGCATGACACAGGAAGAGGAGGAAGGTAAGCAGCTTGCTGCCACCCCCAAGAGGAGGTGCAACGTGGTGGTGGTGGGGGGGGACCCATCTGCTGTCTAAAGTCCCTAGCCCATGAGATCTGCCTCCCAGGACCTTGCATCCAAGATGTAGCAGAGAGGATACCCAGGCTTGTCCAGCGCTCCGACTACTACCCCATGCTCCTCATCCATGTGGGAACTAATGACATGGCCAGGAGTACTCCAGACAAGGTCATGAGTGATTACAGGGCTCTGGGAGCTAGGTTCAAGGGGTTGGGGACCAGGTAGTCTTTTCTTTTATGCTCCCTGTTTCAGGCCATGGTCCCAGTGCCACCGAGAAGGCTTCAGACTTTTTGATCACATTGCACACTTCGGGGAGAGAGGACTCCTGGAAAGGGATGGCATCCACCTCATGAGGAAAACTAAGTCCCTGTTCGTGACCAGGATGGCTGATCTTCCGTGCAGGGCTTTAAACTAAGATTGCTGGGGGGCAGAGGTACACAAATTCAAATATGTCAAGGGATCAATATATAAGTAAGCCCTGTAGATAGGGACACAGGGAGAGCTACTTTTGTGGGAGCTGAGGGAATAGTTCTCCATCAGTAGGACAGGAAGATAAGGGCCTCAGTGGGAGGACTCAGGTGTCTATATACTAACACCAGGGGCATGGGGAATAAGCAGGAGAACCTAGCCCTCCTACTCTCCAGTGAGCATTGTGATCTAGTAGGGATTACAGAGACCTGGTGGGACTCCTCACATGACTGGAGCATAGCTCTAGAGGGCTACACCCTGCATAGAAGAGACTGGATGGAGAAGAAAGGTAGAGGCATTGCTTTCTATGTGAAAGAGCAGTACACCTCCTTGGAGGCTGACATCAACTCCAAAAATGGACAGCTTGAAACCCTCTGGGTCAAGTTTCTTCGGGGGGAGAGGGGGGAGCAGCAAGGAAGACCTAACTGTAGGTTTATACTACAGACCACCAAACCAGGGGAGGAACTTGATCTGGAGTTCGCCTGAGAATTGACTGAGGCCACACGTGTATGTGACCTGGTCATCATGGGCAATTTTAATTATCCAGACATCTCCTGGGAGGAACACTCAGCCAAGTTGGATCAGTTGTGATCCTTCCTGACCTGTGTGGAGGAGCTTTTTCTGATACAGGAGGTGCCTGGGCCACCCAGAAGTGATGGTTTGCTAGAGTTGGTCCTGGCCAAAGGAGATGATATGGTGACCAACTTAAATATAGAGGGAAGTCTGAGCAACAGTGACTATGAAACCATCATATTTACTGTCTGATGTAAGGCAGACAAATTGGATAGCAGGATTCAAATCTTGGACTTCAAAAATGCAAATTTCAACAAGCTTAGGTCATTAATAGGGCAAGTGCTGTGAGACTGAGGGCAAAAGGTGTTCATGAAGAGTGGTTGGTTGTTCCTTAAGGACACGATCCTTGAAGCACAAAGGAAGTCCATTCCCATGCAGAGGAATGGTAACAAAAGGGCTGGGAACCTCTCTTTGCTAAACAGGAAAATCATGGTCCTCTTAAGAAAGAAGATGCTTGTAAACAATGGAAGCTCAGGGCCAGTGCCAAGGAGGACTATTCCACAACAGCCCACATTTGCAGGGAACAGATAAGACAGGCTAAAGTGGTGACTGAACTTAGATTAGCAACAAGAATCAAGGACAAAAAGTCCTTCTTTAGGTACATAGGGAACAGGAGAAAAACAGGAGAGCTGGTTACCGGTACCCAGGAAAAAGCTCCTGAATGAGTACTTCACCTCCATCTTTCACTGGACCAAAGGGAAACCACATCAGGTAGAGTATAGGATGAGCACGGTAGGAATATTCACCTTCCTATTATTACCATAGAATTGGTGTATGACCAATTAAAAAAATTAGACGTATACAAGTCAGTGGGATCGGATGATCTTTATCCAATAGTGCTGAGGGAGCTGGCCAAAGTCATTGAGGAACTCCCGGTGAAACTCTTTCACAACTTGTGGCACTCTGGAGAAGTCTCTGAGGGCTGGAAGAGGGCCAATGTTGCACCCATCCACAAGAAGGGCAGGAGGAAGGACCTGGGTAACTATAGGCCAGTCAGCCTCACTTCCATCCTAGGGAAAATCCTAGGAAAGTTCATCAAGGAGTCTATCTGCAATAAGCTTGCAGAAGGTATGATTCTGAATGACAGCCAGCATGGCTTCATCACAGGCAGGTCTTGCCTTACCAACCTCATCTTCTTCTATGACCAGGTAACTTGCCACTTGGACATGAGAGAGCAGGTTGACATTGTATACCTTGACTTCCAAAAAGCTTTTGATCTAGTATCCCACAATATCCTCATGAGAAAATTGGAGGATTGTGGGCTTAACTCTGAGACAGTCAGGTGGGTGAGAAACTGGCTGCAGGATAGAACCAAGAGAGTCATAATGTCATAGAGATCTGTGTCATCCTGGCAAGAAGTGGGCAATGGTCCTGCGGGAGTCGATGCTCGGTCCAGTACTTTTCAACATCTTTATTAATGATTTCGATGTGTTGGTGAATCGCTCACTGGCCAAGCTCACGGATGACACCAAGTTATGGGGAAGTGTGGTCATTCTTGAAGATAGGCTACAGTTACAGGCAGACCTAGACAGGCTAACAAGTTGGGCAGATCAGAATCTGATGAAGTTCAATGAAATGTCAAGAAATGTAAAGTGCTCTACCTCAGGATGAACAGCCCCAACACACCTACAGGCTTGTCACCACCAAACTGACTAGCACCATGAATGAAAGGAACCTGGGGGTAATATTAGACCACAGTATGAATATGAGCCACCAGTGCAATGCTATGGTCAGTAGGGCAAATAATACTCTGGCATGCATCAATTGATGCATCTCCAGCAAAGCCAAGGAGGTGTTTCTTCTGTTCTACTCAGCACTAGTTAGACTGTAGCTGGAGTACTGCATCCAGTTCTTGGCACCACACTTTAACAAGGATGTGGACAAGCTTGAGAGAGTCCAAAGAAGAGCCACCTGTATAATCAGAGTCTTAAAAAGCAAGCCATAGAGGAAAGGCTGAGGGATTTGGGACTCTTCAGCCTGAGGAAAACAAGGCTGAGAGGGGAGCTGGTAGCAGCTTACTGCTACACTAGGAGAGTACATCAAGGGCTCCATGAGTAACTTTTCTGCAGGGCACCCAAGGGGAAAACCAAGAGTAATGGTCACAAACTCCTGGAAGATCGATTCAGGCTCAACATTAAGAAAAACTTCTTCACAGTGAGGGTGTCCAGACTATGGAATAAGCTCCCTCCAGAGGTGTTGCAATCACCTACCCTGGAAATCTTCCAGAGGAGACTAGACAGTCATCTTGTTGGGGCCACCTGACCCCCAATTATCATGGCTGTCCTCTGGACTCTGCTTTGCTTGGTGCAGGGAGCTGGACCTGGTGATCTTCTGAGGTTCCTTCTGGCCTTACAATCTATGAATCTATGACTTCTATAGCATTTCAAAATTTAATAAATGGGTGATGGAGGCTGGCATCATGGGCTCAGTAAAAGCAGGAATCAGTATCTTATATCCTGAATATGACAGGATACAAAGGGTGAGGTCATGCTGGGTCACAGGCAGCTAGATCAGGGGTCACTGAGGGAACAGCATGCTAAGATGGGTAAGGAGGAATGAACAGAACCTGAGCACAGGCCTTGTCAGAAAGCCAGAGGTCAGTCTGGGAAGCCAAGTCAAGAAGCTGGAGGGCTGGGTAGAGTCAAAAGGTCAGACGGTTGGGTATCCAGGAGATAAAACCAGAAGTTGGGTTAGGAAGCCAAAGGGTCAAGCAACATGGAGTCCAAGGGCAAGCTGAGTTAGTAGCCAGGGGGTCAGTCAGAGATTCAATAGAGTCATAAGCCAAAGGCAAAGCAGTCTGGGTACTGGGTCTGCCCAGACACTTCCTCTTCCAGGTCAAAGGTTTATATGGGAAGGAGTGATGGATCAGATGACCCTGACTGGCTACTCATTTCTGTGTGGCTTGTTTGGTTAGCCCTTGCTTAGTCCACTGGAAAGGTGGTAGGCTGGGATGAGTGGGTTGTCTGAGTTCCAGGCCATAGCCTGACTGCTGAGAATAAACCAGGAATGGCCTTGAAAACAAAAACAAATTGAAAAGGAATTATATGTGCAAAGCAACAGGTTAGAGAATAATCCTGAAAGCAGCATTCTGGATATGAGATTCCATTTTGTCAAGGCCAAGTTTTGGGACTTCCATGATAAGCAGGGTGGTGTATTGTTCATGGTGACAGAAGAAGAAGGTAGCAAGGAGTTTTTAAGGAATTAAGACCTCTTTTTTTTAGGTTCAGTCTGAGCCTGAGCCACTGGCTAGTCGCCCTCAATGGCGTGTTAAAAGAATAGACAAAATATGGAGCAGATAGGCAGTGTGGAGATGGTAGGTGAATCAGTTTGCAGATAAATTATCTGGAGAGAAGGCATTGGGAAAAAGGAATAGGAGACAAAGGACAGAAGACCTGCCCCAGAAAAGTGGAGGATTTGAGGAGGATACTTTGATGGATGTTTGCAGAGGAGAGGTAGGAGAAGAAGAAAACAAAGTTATTGAAGCCAAGGAAGGACTTGACTTCAAGAAGATGAGCACGACTGACCATGTCTAGGATGGCTAAAAACTCCAGAGAGATGAGACTGGAGTCTTAGTTCTGGGCTTTGACTTGGTAAGAGGTAATTAGAAACCTGAGTGAGAATGGTTTCAATTGGGTAATGCATAGGATAGAAGCCAAAGTGGAGAGGAGCTCCAGAGAGGAATTGACTTATTGTCTGACCCAGTGTGGTATTTCTATCTTATTATAAAGCAATTAGGGTCACAGATGAAATTTTATTTAAGATGGGAGAGATTAAAGCTTACTTGTAAAATTATCGAATTTTGGAAAAATGTATGCTTTTCCCCTAATTTTACAATAAAATTTACTGAGCTTTTCCCCTTTGTTTTAATGGGAAATATGTGAGTTTTTCTCTTTAAAACACACCATGATGACAGCTCGTGTTGTAATCTAATGAGGAAGCCTGTGCCAGGGCCGCAGGGATAAGTGGAAATATCTGATATAATACTAATGCACAGTTCACTCAATCGAACTACTTGCATTAGTGAATATTACTCAGTGTGAGTAAAAAGCATAGAACCAAGTTAGTTAGGCTTATTAAAATGATTAAGATACTGTCCTACTTCGCCCAGCCCCCCAGGGAGCCATGCAACCAAAGCCTCAAGAACAGAACACGCAAACAGGCACACTCTAGGCCCAGTGCGCAAGTTAGTGTGGGAGTTTGCACAGGAGGGCAAGCAGGAGGGCACAAGGCTCCAGTAGGTGAGCCTGAAGGGAACAGTCAGCACAGCTGTAACCCAGACTACTACCTGTGCAATGGTGGGTGGGATGCATTGCACCCTGAAGTTCCCCCCCTGTGGCAGGATCCCTCCCCTCTGGTACTTCCAAGACCTCCACCCAGATTGAACCCATGGTTCTGGCCTCCATTCAGATGGAGCCCTGGGCTCTTGGCTGTGGGGGCTGCCTGGCACAACTCCAGGCTCATGTGATCAGAAGCCCCCTTCCCTTGTGAGCTTTGCTCTGTATTGAAATCTCTGGAATGTGAAATAGTGGAGCCCCAGACTGCAGTACAGAGGATGTGTGCCATCAGGGATGATGAACAGGAGATTGACTCCTACTGCCAGGCCCTTCACCCAAAGAAAGATGAAGGAAGAACTAAGTCGCCTGCCAGGATAAGGGAGGCCAAGAGGCACTCCCATACTGTCCAGCCAGGGGGTTGAACAAAGGTTGTCTCCAGCTCCAAGGCTCACTGCACCAGGGTCACCACCCCCTGGATCTCCGCAACAGGTATGAACCCCTCACAGCACCAGTACAACCTGCAGAGTAGGGCTTTGCCAAGCTTCGGGTGGTGATTTAATTCAGGAGATTCAGCCCAATTAGGTGGCCAATCTCTGAATCCAAATTGAATCAGGGAACTAATTTAAAGGTCCAAATCAATTCAAAGCTCTCCAAATCTTCAAAAAAGATTTGGAGAGCTTTGATGATTTGAGCAGTCCCTGGTGGCTGCAGCAGGGAGCTGCAACTGACTCTGACCTGATAAGTACTAGGAGTGGGGGAGGGGACCATGGAGGGATCCCTGCCAGCCCCCC
>NW_017728951.1:41125968-41141630 GCF_001723895.1 Crocodylus porosus | reverse complement strand
CAGGTGCCCTGCCTAGGCCAGCTCCGGCCCTTTAAGAAAACAAACAAACAAGAAAAACCCCAGGACTCTCAGCTTCTGGTACAGCCTTGGGGCTTTTGGGGCTCATGCAGAGCCCTCCACATGGTGTGGGGCAGTGAGGGGTAGTGGGGATCGCTCCTGCCAGCAGGAGTGGTGAGTCCCAGGATTTTTTCAGGGGTTTTTTTTCTTAAAGGGCCGGAGCTGGCCCATGCAGGGCACCCATGGGGAGGCTGGAGGAGCAAGGCGGGGAGTCAGGAAGGTTGTACAAAGCTCCCCAAGCAGCGTGGGCAGTGGGGGGCAGCAGGGATTGCCCCCCCACTCGGCAGCACCGGCTGAGTTGGGGCTTTTTTTTTAACAAGAGCCGGGAGCTGGGATGGGATGGGCAGCCATTCCCAGGCTGGGAGAGGGGTAGGGGGTGGGCCTGGCCTGGCTGATTCAGAGATTCAGCTGCTACAGAGTCTCCAAATCAGATTTGGCCGAATCAAATTGGGACAGTAATTCAAATCACCAAATCAAACCACTGTCCCCTGAATTGTCTGAATCTGAAGCAAATACTAGCCACTTCACACAGGCTTACTGCAGAGCTGCCAGCTTGTGCGAGTGAGGAGGAAATGTGACCAGCTACCATCCCTAAGAAGAAACACAGAATGGTTGTTGTGGGAGACTCCCTCCTGAGGGGGACAGAGGGAGCAATCTGCCCCCCTAACCCCTTAGCCCATGAGGTCTGCTGCCTCCCGGGAGCCCATATCCAGGATGTGGCTGACAGGATCTCAAAACTTATCTGGCCCTTCAACCACTACCCCATGTTCCTTATCCATGTGGGCACCGGCTGAAAAAATGGGTGCGGGTGTAGCTCTCTACATGAAGGAGAGCTACAAATCCTTACAAGCTGAGATTGGCACCCAAGGAGGATGACTGGAAACCCTCTGGGTTAGAATACAAAGGGAACATGACAGAGGGGATACAATGGTATGAGTCTACTACAGACCTCCAAATCAGGAACAAGAGCATACCCATGAATTCACCAGGGAACTGCCCAAGGCTGCACACTCTCGATGCATGGTTGTCATGGGAGACTTCAACTACCTGGACCTCTCATAGGAAGAGTGCTCAGCCAAATCCAATTGGTCCCAAAGATTCCTCACATGTGTGGATGAGCTCTACCTGTCTCAAGGAGTTTATGGGCCAACATGACATAAGGCACTGCTGGACCTGGTACTGGCCAAAGGGGATGATCTAATCAGCAACCTAAGAACCAAAGGGAAGTTGGGTAATAGTGACCACAAGTTGATCACTTTTACTATCCATCGCAAAGCTGGCAAGTCAGCCAGCAATGCAATAGTTCTTAACTTTAGGAAAGCTGATTTTCATAAGCTCAGGAGGCTTGTTCTTGAGGCCTTGAGAGGCCATGATGTGACAGGGAGAGGAGTTCATGATGAGTGGTCGCTCCTACAGGAAGCGATCCTAGAAGCTCAAGGGAAGTCCATCCCAACCTGTAGGAAAGGTGGTAAAAGGGCTTAGCAACCCCCTTGGCTCAACAGGGAACCTATGGGCCTCCTATATCTAAAACAGAGGCTTAAAAAGGATGGAAGACAGGAAACACCACTAAGAAGGAGTATTCTGCACTGGTCTGCACCCATAGGGAGTGAACTTGGAAAGCCAAGGCTACAACTGAACTCAAGCTAGCTACTTGAATCAAGGACAATAAAAAACCTTATTTAGATACATGGGGAGTTGCAAGAGAAACAAGGGCAACATTGGATCCCTGCCAAACCAATTGGGGCAGCTGACAACTGACACCTAGGAAAAAGCCAATCTGCTTAGTGATTATTTTCCACTGGTTTTTCACCAGCCCAGAGGAACCTCTCTTCCTATCATGATGCTGGATGACTAGGTGAATATATACCCACCATTGGCATAGATCTTGTAAGAGAGCACCTTGAGAGGCTGGATACCCACAAACCAGCTGGTCCAGACAGATTGCACCCAAGAGTGCTAAAGGAACTGGCAGACATCATAGTGCGGCCACTGGCAAGGATATTCAAGAACTCATAGTGCTCGGGCAAAGTACCTGAAGTCTGGAAGATGGCCAATGTAGTGCCTATCTTCAAGAAAAGGAGGGGGAAAAAATGGAGAAACCACAGGCCAATCAGTTTGACCTCAATCCCTGGGAAGACACTGGAAAAAATTATCAAAGAAAACATTCTTCACAGCATAAAAGAAGGAAACATTCTCAGGGATAGCCAGCATGGGTTTGTTGTGGATAGGTCTTGCCTGACCTATCTCATTTCCTTCTATGATGAAGTGACATATCACCTGGACAAAAGGGAAGAGGTTGATATCATGTATTTGGACTTTAAAAAAGCCTCTGACCTAGTGTCCCACAATGTCCTCATGGAAAAATTGGGCAACTGCGGACTCGACTACACTTTAGTCCAATGGCTGGGGAACTGGCTCCGAGGTCAGACCCAGAGAGTTGTAGTTGATGGAACTGAATCGACATGGCACTCAGTGACCAGTGGTGTCCCTCAAAGCTCTGTTCTTGGACCTGTACTCTTTAATGATTTTATAAACAATCTGGACTCTGGTGTCAGAAGCAGACTGGCCAAGTTCGTGGATGACACCAAACTTTAGAGATGAGTATCCACACTTGAGGATAGGCTAGTGATACAAACCAACCTCAATAGGTTTGCAAGGTGTGTGGATAAAAACCTGATGCTACACTCGCTAGCACCATGACTGAAAGAGACTTGGGGGTCATGATTGACCACAAGATGAACATGAGCCACCAATGCAATACTGCAACCAGCAAAGTGAACAAAACTCTGGCTTGCATCTAATGATGGATCTTGAGCAAGACCCAAGATGTCATCCTCCTGCTGTACTTGGCCTTAGTGAGGACACAGCTGGAGTACTGCATCCAATTCTGGGCTTCACAATTCAGGAAGGATGTGGAGAAGCTTGAAAGAGTCCAGAGGAGAGCCATACACATGACCAGAGGGCAAGAGAACAGACCTTATGAAGAGAGGCTGCAAGCCATGGAACCCTTCAGCCTGGAGAAGTGCAGGCTCAGGGGTCACTTGGTGGCAGCCTATAAGTATGCAAGGGGTGTGCATCAGGATCTGGGGGGATGCCTGTTCACCAGCAAACCCAAGGTATGACAAGGTCCAATGGTCACAAACTGCTGCAAGACCGTTTTAGGCTGGACATAAGGAAAAACTTCTTTACTGTCCGAGCCCCCAGGGCCTGGCATAGACTCCCCCCAGAGGTGGTGCAAGCAACTACTCTGGACGCTTTTAAGAAACATTCTGATGTTTTTCTTTCTAGGATCCTCTGACCCTAACTGACTTCCTGCCCTTCAGGCAGGGGGGTGGACCCAATGATCTTACAAGGTACCTTCCAACCCTAATGTCTATGACTCTATGAAAAACACTAGAACAGGTTACCCAGAGAGGTTGTGAAATCTCCATCCTTGGAGGTTTTTAAGACCCAGCTAGATAAAGCCTTGGCTGGGATGATCTAGTTGGGGATGGCCCCACTCTGAGCAGGGGGTTGGACTAGATGACCTTCTGAGGTCCCTTCCAACACCATTTTTCTATGATCCTGTGGTTCTAGCTCCTGTTCTTAAAAGTGACCTTGGGACCTAACTTCCATTTTTAAATCAATGGGACTTAGACTGTTAGGTCACTTAGATGCTTTGGACAGTTTTACCCTTCATTATTGCTTGCATTGCTTAGCATTAGTTGTCTAATGGAATTTCTCTGTGTTGTTTTCCTTCTGTTGTGATGCTTATGAAAAAGGAACATCAGCTATCTTTGAATGTGATAGGACAGAATTAGACAGAACATAGCATATATATTGTGTTATTTTTTCTAGATTAGATAATCTCTGAGAAGAACTAACTCTGACAAAAATGAGAAAACATAGGTAAAGTACAAGGAAACCAAAGTTCAAATGTGTGGCATTAAACTCTAGAAGTATTACAGGCAGACAAGGTTCTTTAGGTAAATGTGCTATCTTTTATTAGACCAACTAAATAGTTAATAAAATTGTTCTTTGCAAGCTTTTGGGCACAAACACCTTCATCAAGCATAGGGAAAGTCTGTTGGTGTTTTGTAGAATAGAAGCCAACTTGCAAAATGCAGGTCAGTGAAAATGCAAATGCATGGCAGTGAGGCTCAGAGACCATGGGAGACAATAAATGTGAGATAGGTAGGTGGTGGAAGAGGAGAGGGGGGATGTTGACCTGGTGATAGAATGTAGCTGGTAAAATGGAGAGAGGTTACCTGGGGTTATCAGTTGGCAAGTAGGTTATAATGTGCCATAAATACAATGTCTATACTGAGTCCATGATTTTTTATATCTAGTAGACTGATGAATTGAAATTCATAGGCTCATCTATGAAAGGTGTTTTGTAAATTCCCTTTGAGGATCAGAACTGAGAGATTAGAGAGAGAGTGGTTGTCTTGTGAGAAGTGGGCACCCACAGGTAATAGGGTATTTTTGTTTTTGATAGATTCTAGGTGTGTATTTGTTCTGATACACAGTTTTTGTTTGGTTTCTCCTACATATTTTTCATCAGGGCATTTAGTGCACTGGATGAGATATACTATATTTCTGGAAGTGCAGGTGTAACATCCAGGGATGGTGATGTGATGGTTCTGTTGTGAGGTGTACTTAGTGTGGGAGTGGTGGAGATATGTTGGCAGGTTTCACAGGTCTTATCCTGGCATGTTCTGGACCCACTTAGTGTATTTTGGGTCTGTTGATGAGACTGGCAAGGCTCTGTGCCTGTTTAAAAGCCAGGATGGGTGGTTCTGGGAATATCTCTTTAAGAATTGGGTTTTTCTCTAGTATGAGTTGCAATTGTTTGAGGATTTTCTGTATAGGTTCCAGGAAGGGATGGTATGTTATAACTAATGGTGTGAAATTCATGAGGATTTTCTTTTCGTAGTGCATCAATTCTTCATGTGGTATCCTGGTAGCTGTTTAAAAAGTGTGATTTATCTCTCTGGAGGAATGTCCTTGTTAAGTGAAGAAAATGAAAACATCTAGAACTCTTGGTTCAAAAATTATACCTTTTATTAGATCAACTGAGAAATTGCAAAAAATGTGGACAGAGGAAGTCTGCAGTGAAGACTGGAGCCTGGCAGAACCCAGCAGTGACAGGATCCAGACACGGCTGATGGACGACAAGTACCAAGCCCAGGGAAGAGGCGACGTGCTGGGAATGAAATGGTACCGAAGCCGGACAACATATAAATGGAGAAAAAGGGGCCATAGGAAGCACTCAGGATAGGAACACTACCCCTATCCTGCGGCCATAAAATTCCAAGAACCAGAGCACTGAGAAGGTACAGGACATCAGCCTCAACAATGCAGGTGATGACATCATAGTTGGGGTTAGGCAGGGTGTAGGGGAGGTGGAGCCCCACAAAGGAGGAACAGCAGGAACACTGAATTTGTGATGGAAATCAATCAGAGATTGTAGGTTTTTGGCCTAAATGATGAAGATGTCATCTATATATTTTAAGTATAGCATGGGTTTGATGGTGCAGTTCTTGCAGAATTCTTATTCCATGTGGGCCATAAAAAAGTTGACATATTATGGAGCCATTTTGGTGCCTATAGCTGTGCCCATGTTCTGGAGAAAGTCTTAGTTATTGAAAGTGAAGCTTTTGTATGTGAGGATGAAGTATTTAAGTTCAGTAATATCTTCAGGTCTGTACTTTGAGTTGTAATCTTGCTCTTGTAGATATGTAAGGCCGGCTTGGATGCCATCCTGGTGTGGGATGTTGCTATGTAAGCTGGTAACACCCATAGTGGCTAAGAGTTTATATCTGGGAATGTGGTCTATGTTTTTAATTTTTCATAGAAAGTCTCTTGTATCTTGGAGAAAACTTGCTCTTTGGGTGACAAGAAGATTTAGGATGGATGTCATGAAACCTGATATTTCCCCAGTTAGGGTTCCATGGTTGGATATTATAGGTCTGCCTGGGTTCCCTTGTCTGTGGATTTTAGGGAACATGTAAGAAGTTGCTGGGTTGGGTATTGGTGGGGAATCAAGTTCTGTAGTTTTTTTTGTAGTTCAGATGGAAAACATTTGATGGTTGTTTTGAGTTTTAAGATGATAAGGGAAGTTGGATCTTCCTCTAGTTTTTCATAGTAGGTGGTGTCAGACAGTTGTCTGTTGGCTTTTATGTAGTCTCCACGGTTAAGGATAACTATAGCTCCTCCTTTATCTGCTGGTTTTATTAATATTTCATGGTTGGGTCTTAGAGATTCTATGGCCCTTCCTCTCTGAGAGGGGGAGAGGTGGTTATGGCAGCATTTGTTGTTGATTATTTCATTGTTTATTCTTTCCCTGAAGTAGTCAGTATAGCGGTCAAAGTTTGAATGCTGTCCACTGTGATGTGTCCAATCCAATGGTTTTTTTTGTTTCTTGGGGGTTAATCTTTTCCTTGACGTTGTCAAAGGATGAAGTGTTTCTGGAAGTGGATTCATTTTGGTTGCGAAATATTGTAATTTTTCTGGACAGAAATGAAGTCCTTTAGGGAGAACAGATTTTTCAGTTTTGGTAAGTGTGTGCACATGGAGAGACTGATAATATTTGAGGGCTGATTGGTTCCTTTAGTTTCATTGAGTATGGGGTTGGAATGTTGTTAAGGTATTGGTGTTGTTTCTCTGATGGTCATTTTGTGGCTGGGAAAGTTTTTCCTGTGGTAATTGTTTCCATTTCTCCTTTTTATGTTGGATGGAAGTTATAAAAAATCTTTGGCAGTTTCTTTGTATGCTTTGTATAATGTTTGAAAAGATATCCAGATTTATCTCTTTTAAGTTGTTGCAGCGTGTGCCGATTTCCTTCTTGAGTTGATCTTTTTTGGAGTAGGTTGTGTGAAGGAAATGATTTCTAAGTTTTTCTGAACTTTTCCTGCATAGTTGTGAGGCATATTTGGAGCTCTGTGTAGTAGTTAAAGGATTGTAGATGTTCAGTCCTCTGGGGGTAATGTGTTTCTTGCATAGGTTTAGAAAATATATGTTGCTGGTGAGTTTGGCTTCTTTCTTCTTCATGTTGTGCAGTTCCTATTTCAAGTACAAGTATATGTAAGTATAAAGTATTATGGTAACTTTACAGAACATTTGGAGTAACCTCACAATGGTTTGTGGTGGAGAACATGACCTCTGCAAATAACTGTCAAAATAAGAAGGATGTAACATGTGGATGAAGCATAGGCACAGTGAAAGAAAAAGGAAGTATTAAACATTTTTTCAAAGATATGATATGGAAATGCTACCTCAACTTACTTAGAAAGTGAGAAATAGGATGATACATGACTACAAGTATGTGTTTACAGTTTAACGCTCTGAAAGGAATAAGTTCTGCTATGGCATAAGAAAAAACAAACCTACTAGAGCCAAAGAAGCAGCTGTTGCCTAGCAAGTTAAGAACTGGAACTTGCAAGGAATTCTGGAAATGCCTGATGTAATGATAAATTATCAGAAATCCTGCTATGAATTTGGCTTGGAGATGAACAGGAACATTACAGATAGCGATCACACTGTTTCCGAGAATGCTGAAGAGATCTATCTAATAATGGAGAAAAAGCAGAGATTTTTTATGGAGCTTTGTTGACAAGACTGTTAAAGAAGTCCTCATTAAGAAAGCTTTCTAAAAATTTTATATTCAGATTTCTCAGTACTGAAATATTGTTAGAAAACTTTGGTGGAGCAACACATTTTCACTGACTATATGGAAGTTACAAAGGAACAGAAGGTTCCCTAATATAGCAGAGAAAAATATAAATAGAATTGTAGAAAAGTAGGGCTGAAAGGAACCTCCATAGATCCATCTATGCATCCCCTGCCTGAGGCAGGATTAACCCTATCCAAACCATTCTATACAAATCCATTATCTAACCTCAAAGCAAAACTATACAGTTAATGCTGACACAATGCAACACATAACACCCTAACCTGCCACAGGTAAAGCAGGTGAATTTCAGCGGCTAGTGCCCTGCTTCTCTAGATATTGTTAATATACACTCAAGAGGTCCCAGGAAGAGAACCATACCCCGCTGGCCCCCGGGAAATACCTCCATAGTCCATACAGATCTGACTATGGGGTAACATTTCTTATTGAACCCAAATCAGGCAACTGGTTTGATCCTGAGCAGAAGGAATCTAGCCAGGAACCTCTGGGTTTATGTCCTAGCAGGAGCATTGGCACACCCCAGACAAAATCCCCAGTCTTGGCTGCAACCAACATGCAATACTCTGAGAAAGGCTTAAAAACCTCTGACACATGGAAGTTTGAGGGGGAAAGAGCAGGCAATTCCCTACTAGCTTCATGTGGCAACCACTGAAGTCAAGAAGCTTGAATACCCATAGTAGAGCATAGCTATGCCTAGATCATCCCTGACCACTTCTGTCCAACTTCTTCTTGAGCACCTCTGGTGATGGAGAATCCACAACCTCTCTATGCAGTCTAGTCTACTTCTATTCAGAAGGTTTTCCTGGTATCATAGGTGACATGTAGAGGGGGGTACGGGGGGCATGTGCCCCCTACCCCCTGAAACTGGCTGTCGCCAATGCTGGTGCCGGCATCTGTGGGCAGTCCCCGCTCACTGCTGCTGACACCATTGGCAGCATCTGTGGGTGGTCCCTGCTGCCCCCTCCCTCCCCCGCCACCAACGCCACTGCCGGCATTTGTGGGCAGTCCCTGCTCACCACCCCCACCCCAACCACCAACACTGCCACCACCATCTGTGGGCAATCTCTGCTCGCTGCCAATGTTGCCACCTACAAATGGTGCCCCCCCAAGTCTCGGGAAGCACCAGTTGTTCATGCCTGGTATCCCATCTAAACCCCCTTACCTGCAACATCAAGCTATTTGCAACTTCCAGCCAACTTCAAGTCCATGTCCTACTCTCTACAGCAAGAGACAAAAGGTGTTTTCTCTCTTCTTTATGGAAGTCCTTCAAGTACTTGGCCACTGCTATCATGTCTGCTCTTAAGTGCCTTTTCTGTAAGCTGAACATGCCTAGTTCCTTTGACCTTCCCTTGTATGGCTTGCCTTCCAAGTCTTTTATCATCCATCTCTGGACCCTAACTTCTCCACTTCCTTTTTTAAATTTTGGGCCCAAAACTGCACATACTACTCTAGACGAGACCTAACCAGTGCTAAGTAGAGAGGCACTATCACCTCTTGTGTCTTGAAGCTAGCATTTCTATTAATGCTTCTCAAAACCACATTAGCCTTTTGCACAGCTGTATCTTGTGCAGACTCATATTGATACCCAAATGTTGCAGTATGGCTGTAAATACCAGAAAAAAGGAGACGGTGACATCCAGACCTTATAAGAAAGGACCACTTGGAATCTTTAATTGTGCGCAGGTTCTTGGAAACTTTCCATCAAGATCAGTTCTCAGGTGTGACAGCTACAAATGCTGCTGAAAGTGAACATCATACCATATTTCTACCTCTGGACAGGGTCTTTGGGCCACAGATTAATGATCTCTAAGGGCTTTATTACCAGTTGTTCCTCTGCCTGTCCACTTCATGCTCCAGTGCTCCAGAGCCACTACCAATAGGCTGTTCAGCTATGTTGACAGTATAAAGTCCAGCAGGGAAATGCTCTTTTTAAATGGGAACTATCCATGTATGATTATAACAACAGTAGTGGCTCTCTTTATCCATCAGCTGCAAACTGTATGCACTGGATTCCAGAATACAACTTGCACTCATTAGTTATTAATTCCACAGAATTTTTTTTAATGCAGTATGTTGTGCTTTTAGGATTCCTGTATGACATATTTTGTAGCTGTGCTACAGTGATATTATCAGAAGCTGAAATCCTCAATTTACAGGTGCATGATAGACACTAGCACTGGACACTACCTCATGCTGAATAAATAAAAAATTGAGACTTGATTGGCACAACTTGTAGTGATTCACAGATAGCCTGTGCCTTTGGCTCACCTGAAAGTTCATGACTTGAGTCTTGTGCCAGTCAGCAAGACTGACACATGCTGTCTAGTCAGTCAATGGGGGGACTCATTTATTGAGTTACTGTGCCATCAAATCAATCTCCCTTTTCCTCATGCACCAGAAATTCCTGATGACGTCAACGGGAAGTTTGAGTGCGTTAGTAGTCCAGGACAGAGGTTGGGTTTCCTATGAGCGCCACAGTTCCACTTACGAGGAGCTTTCTTTAAAACCTACTTAATTTAGTTTCCAACCGATTAAAGCCTGAGACTGAGAAGATAAATTAGTTAGATACAGTGACACAGATATTTTTGGGAAATACTGGATTCTTTACCAAAAACATGTAAACTGACAATTAAGTTTAGTTCTAGGAAGCTGCCAACTGGAAACCGTCAGAGTTGGGTAAACAGTGAGAATTTTGACCACAAGCAAGTGTCAGCCACTTTTACTTGCAGCTTTATTTTGTGCATGTTCCTAGTCCTGGCCAGTTGCCTTTTGGCCAGTATTTGCATGAAAAAAATGTTCTTCATGGAAATTGTAACGAGGCAGTCAGGTGTCTTTGGGAGAGTGCCTAAGCTTGGCTGGTTGTAGAAATAGTTCTAATATTCCCTCTCTAGTTCTAAGTGGTTTTCCTGGCAGGAAACCTTATTTTAAACTTGCTGAAAATATACTGTTTGACCTCCTGCAGAAATAAGGATACCACAGAGGGAGAAAAAGTCTCTGATTTCTCTCTTTTTCTTATCACGAGGTATATGCATTTATTAGTATCCCTAATTAGATACTTTAGAACAGGGGCAGGCAATTATTTTGAGTGGAGGGCTGCTTACTGAGTTTTGGCAAGCCATCAAGGACCACATGGCAGGCAGGCAGAATCAGATAAATATTAATTTTTAAATTTTTTAGGGGTCCTGTGGGCAAGATAGAATGGTCTGGCAGTCTGTATCTGGCTCGCGGGACAAATTCTGCCCACCCTTGCTTTAGAATATGTTTGGACCTGTATGTATATATGTGATATTAGGTGTACAACTTCTCATGTTCCCAGTGAGAGACAGGCAAAACACAATGGTCAATATTTGGTGGGGTTTGGTTGTGTGATATTAAAAAATAAAGTATGTTTGAAGGGAAAAATGAGAGTACAACTATCCCAGAAAAGTCTGACTATCTTATCTTCCATGTATGGAAAAACCTTCACTAGCTTTTCAGTTAGACAGCTGCCCTGTTAGATGCATGCTTTTTGCGGTGATTTGGAAAAGACACACAAAAAACTGAAGGGTGGTTATTCCAACTTCTTTATTTGAAATTATTTGATTCTCTTTACTTAAAAAAGTAAACATTATAATACATAATTTGCCAATACTATATTTGCATGGCCCTCTTCAACTTCTCCAATTGATAGCCAGGATACTTTTGTTTTCAAAAGTGTCTTTGGAACCTATTTAAATCTACATTTCCTTATGTTCTGCAGCAAGACAGCCCTGCTCTTTGAACTGCCTAAACTGAAGCAAATTCTGGCCTAAGAAGTAGTTGGAAATGCCACATACAAAAAAATTACAAAAAAAACAGACTAGAAGGAAGTGGTATGGATGATGTAATACATGGCACCTTGCCATCTGAGTCAGTATTGCACCAACGCCCCAGCATGACACCAGGGTTATAAGATATAAAACTAAGGCCCTGACTACTTGTGGTCACTGAGGAATTCAGTGACTCTGTTGACGAGAGTAGCAATATTGACTGCAACATCCCAGTCAGATTCCAACTTCAGGTAATTATGTTCTGCCTGTTCACCATCCTAACCTGTCTGTGGCTTTACTGGGACAGACTTTATTCTTCATCTTACCCTTTTGGTTTGTACTGTGTGTTTGGATCCTAAACCAGGGCTTGGCAACCTTTTGCCACCATGGACTGCTTCTGGGAACTGAGAACCCTACCACAGGTTGCAAATCTACAACCCCTTAAGCATCCAGTTACCCTTGCCACTGATTCAAATGGCCAACTGTGATGGAAAGGTTTCAAACATATGGTGCTGTAGGAACAAATATGGAGGTCAGGGCAGTAATCAGATGCTACAGAGGGAATAGATAAAACAAGAGGGGTGATAGGACCCTGGAGATGCCCCATTTCTGCCCTGACCTGCTACAGGCCTTAGGCTGCCAACACAGTCCGTAAAAGAGGTAGGTTCTTGATGGAAACTTCTGTCTAGGGCCAGTGTGCCACAAGTGAAATTATCTATGACTGCATGGCATGTGGAACAGGGAATATACATTGGCAAAAGTTTTTTCTACTGATTTATGGAATTTAAAGAAATACTGACTGTTATTTGCTAAAGTAAAAGTTCTTGTTATCTGGCATATTAGAACACTGACCCTTAGAACTAGCCATATTAGCTAAAAAAATTGATTAGTTTTAAAACACCTAGATGCACATAGTATGAAAGGAATAAATCAATATGGCTTCAGTAAAAGCAATAAAATACTACTTTCAAATCTAAAAGGAAGTCAGCAAATTAACTGGTAAAAAGGGATAAATGCAATATTTGGCTTTGCACTGGAGGAAGGCTCGTTCAGTGTTTTAGCTAATCAGTATAACAAACAGAAGCGAATCCAGGATTTTGCCAAGTGGGGTATGGGAGCAGGGACCAGTGCTGCAGTGGTGGCATCCTGTGCACCCAGCCTTCCTCCCCTCTGTCCCTGCAATAGAGTGGGCAGACTAGGCAGGAAGGGGGAACCTGGCCACCACTGCTGCTGTCCTGGCTCCTGCACAGCCTAACTAGAATGGGCAGGAGTGGCTGTGGGGCTGGCCCCCTGCACCCCCAGATAGTAGACAGGGACAGGGACAGGTTGGGCAGGTAAGGAGGGAGAGAGGAGAGGACATATCATAGCATAGGTGGGAAGGGAAGAAGAGAATTCTTACCTGCTTCAGGGACTTAAAAAAGCCCCTTCCTGCTGTCCCTGCCGTGTAATTAGAAAAGGAGTGTAGCCACACTGCTGCACCCTCTCTGGATCATACCTGTTAACTGCTCCAGTTAAGGGATCTGAGTAACTATGAAACAAATGATAGTTTAATTCATGAGCTTACAGTATTTTCCTCCACAAAGGTAAAGGTTGTACGTGGGGAACAAAAATCATTTTCCAATTATATGTAGCACTCAACTAGCACATTGCATCTACAGGGCCTTAGCATGTAAGGGCATCCTCACCATTTTTGGCTGCTCTCCTCTGGCTACAGGCATCTGCCAGTGTCCCTTTGCGAGGTCTAGGGTCAATATATATCGGGCGTTCCTGATGCACTCCACTAGTTCAGCCATGTGGGGCATGGGGAACACGGCGAAGATGCATAGTCTCAATAGCAGAATGGCCTCCGGATACCGGGTAGCATAATCCATGTGGACTAATATGTACTGGTGGCTGGCAGTACTGTAGGGCAGCAGTCCCACGACATCTAAGGTCACCTGCGAGAAAAGGACAACTGTGACGGGCATGGGTTAGAGGGGGGCCTGTTCAGGACGCTCAGCCCTTGTTTTCTGATACTCGGGGCACACTGCACACTACTGGGCCACTTCTATACCAACCCACCACCTGACAGGGCCCCACACTTTGAGGTAAGGAATCAACTTCTTTACTGCATACAAGGGGGCAGGCAGGATGGGACTGAGGGAGCGCAGCTAGTGGTGCCTGCCCAGTTCCATCAAATCATCTGGCGGTTGGCCCATGCTAGCCCTGCAGAAGGACATCTAGGGTGGGACAAAACCCTCATGAGGGTGGCTAGATTTTTTTTTAGCCTGGGATGGAGGAGGAAGTGGCCCGGTAGTGTGCAGTGTGCCCCGAGTGTCAGAAAATGAGGGCTGAATGTCCTGCACAGGCCCCCTCCAACCCATGCCCGTCACAGATGTCCCTTTCTTGCAGGTGACTTTAGACATCGTGGGACCGCTGCCCTGCAGTAGCGCCAGCCACCAGTACATTTGGTCCTCGTGGATTATGCTACCCGGTACCTGGAGGCCATTCCACTGTGAGCTGTGACCGTCCCACGCATTGCTGAAGAACTGACAAAGTGGATAGCCAGGATGGGGATACCATGGGAAATACTGACCGACCAAGGGTGAAATTTTATGTCTGGGGTCCTGAGGGTAGTGTGTTGGACACTCTGGATAAAACATCTCTGCACCTTGGTCTACCACCCCCAGACCAACGGCCTGGTGGAACGTCTAAACGGGACAATAAAGAGGATATTACAGTGCTGCATACAAGGGGACCCCTGGAAGTGGGACCTTCTCCTTCCATTGGTACTATTCACCCTCCGGGACACCCCTCAAGGTTCCACAAAATACTCCCCGTTTGAGTTGGTATTAGGATATCACCCCAGGAGCCTCCTACAGGTCCTAAGAGAGGAATGGGAATGGGATGTAGGACACGCCCTGGAACCAGCCATGTACCAACAGGAGTTCCAACAGAGAGTAAAGATGGCCCATGACCTAGTGGACGAGAATATGCGCGAAGCCCAGGTCTGCCAGAAGGAGAAATATGACAGCTGCGCCAAAGAAAGGGCGTTTGAGCCAGGGCAGAAGGTGCTGGTGCTCCTCCCCACTTCTACAAGCAAGCTTTTGACTCAATGGCAGGGGCCATTTGAGATAATTTGGCAAGTTGGGCCCGTGGACTATGAGGTACACAGACTAGGGCACCTCTGGCAGAGACAAATGTACCATGTAAATCTCCTCTGAGAGTGGTGAGAGCCTGAGGGGTGGGTCGCCTTCACAGATGCTGATAATGAAGATCTCGGACCCCGGGGGATAAGTAGAGGAGCCGACCCCTCTGAACTCAAGACCCTAGTTAGGGTAGGGGAGGAGCTGTCTCCTTAACAGAGGCAGGAAGCACTAGACCCGGTAGAAGAATTCTGGGATGTGTTTTGGAAAGAACCCGGATGGGTTCGGGATGCCTTCCACATTATAAAAACTCTGCCTGTGGCAATAGTGAGGGAAAGGTGGTGACCTATTTCCCACCACCTTTCAGAAGCTGTCCGCAGGGAAATCAACTTGATACAGGAACAAGGAATCAAACGCCCTTCAAGGAACCCCTAGAGGAGCCCCCTTGTCCCGGTACACAAACCGGATGGGTCGCTGAGACTGTGTGTCAATTACAGGCGGCTGAATGCCATGGCAGGCTTTGCCGCATTCCCCATGCCCCACGTGGCTGAACTAATGGAGCGCATCAGGAAATATATCAACCCTAGACCTCGCGAAGGGACATTGGCAGATACCTGTAGCCAGAGGAGATCGGCCAAAAATGGCATTCGGGACCCTGTGGGGACGCTACGAGTTTGTGAGGAAGTCCTCTGGGCTACATGGCGTACCAACCACATTTCAGCGCCTAATGGACCAAATCTTAGCACCTCACGCTGAATATGTGGCGGCATACGTAGATGACATTGTCGTATTCTCACAGACTTGGACCCAGCTTAGGAGAGCCCTCAGGGCCATCTGTTCTGAATTAAGGCATGCTGGACTAATGGCAAACCCGTGAATTTCATAGATTTCAGAGATTTCATAGACATTAAGGGCTGGAAGGGACCTCAGGAGATCATCGAGTCCAGCCCCCTGCCCAAAGGGCAGGAAGACAGCTGGGGTCATAGGATCCCAGCAAGATAAGCATCCAATTTACTCTTG
>NW_017728951.1:41056152-41070126 GCF_001723895.1 Crocodylus porosus | reverse complement strand
ACCCCAGCTGACTTCCTGCCCTTTGGGCAGGGGGCTGGACTCGATCTCCCGAGGTCCCTTCCAGCCCTAATGCCTATGAAATCTATGAAATGGATGGGGCATCTGTGTCCTCTGCTCTGCAAACAGGATGGAAACAGTCACCCTGTGACCATCAAGTCTCTAACACCCTCTCCCGTGCAGCCTTAGACAGAGCAATGGGTGTTGTGCATCTTCCTGTCTCCTGTGATAGGCAGAGTTGCTGGTCCCTCCAGGAATTGTCTCCCCCTGTCTCACCTTCCATGACTTTGAATGTTCCCAGTGGGGGAGGTTGACTATCCTGTGCCCCTCTGTTGTCCATGGGTCACTCATGGGGCTCTGCCACTGCTACACCCTGGCCTCACACCACCTTGGTGGATCACACCGTATTTCTCTTGCTCCTATGGTTACGGTGCCTCTCGGTCTCCTTCCTATTGGTGCGGGATTCTTGAGGCCTGTTCTGCTGGCCCTCTTCATGGGTCCTTGGTACCCATAGGTTAAGCTCATGGAGCCTGTTTTTGCCCTGAGCTTTCTGGCCCTCGAGTCCAACTTTCCCCCTTGACTCCCTATGGGCTATACTACCCAGCCACCTCACTGTCTCAACCCCTTCACCATGGGGAAATACAAAAGAAACACAAAACTTAACCAAAACTTGTCCGCTGCCATTGCTGCCGAGCCTAAGCTCAAGATCTCCTCCTGGCTTTCCATCTGCTCCTTTTCCCCTCCAAGAGGGTTCCTGGAGTGGGTCCAGAGCCTGAACTCTGCTCTGGTCTGCTCCCTCTTCCCTGCTTCTCCAGCCAGCCACCATTTTTATTTTCATCAGCCAGCTATTGCAGGTGACGTCACCAGCTGGCTGCAGATGAATGAAGGTGCGGCTAATGAGCCATGTGGGCTTTTCTTCTCATCCCTGCTGCACTGCAGCTCCTGCTGTAGGTAAGTGTTTTTCTTTCATTTTTTTATTTGTCCCTTCTCTCTCCCATTCTTCCCTGGGACATACCCCCACCAAGGAAACAATGAAGGGTGTTTGTCATTGGAGACTCTCTGCTACAGAGCACAGAAGGAGCCGTTTGTCATTCAGAACCTTTTGCTTGAGAGGTCTTCTGCCTTCCAGGAGCCAGAATCCAAGATGTTGTAGATAGGATCCCTAGGCTAGTCTGCCCTATGGAGCACTACCCCATGCTTCTTGTCCATGTGGGCACCAAAGACATGGTAAGATGCTAAATGTCTATGAAATCTATGAAGAAATGGCCCTGGGAGAATCATAGGCAACTACAAGACCATGGGGGTGAAGCTCAAGGACCTGGGGTCACAAGTGGTGTTTTCCTCAGTCCTCCCAGTCAGGGCCAAAGCCGATGAAGAGAGGAGTGCATTGAGGAGGTCAACCAAAGGCTTTAGAGATGATGTCACCATGTAGGCTTCAGATTCCTTGACCATAGTAAGCAGTTCTACGGCAGTGGTCTGCATGCAAGAGATGGTATTGACCTCACAGGCAGGGGGAGAAGACTCCAGCACTAAGGACCTGATTGTCATGGGTGACTTCAACTACCCCGACATCAATTGGGAGGACCATTCAGCCAGCTCCAGCAGGTCAGCCAGTTTCTTGACAACTATTGACAACATGTTCCTGTCACAGATTGTCAAAGGACCAAGTAGAGGGCAGACTACTCTGGATTTAGTGTTTACCAAAGGGGAGGATATGATAGGGACCTGAGGATTGGTCGTACTCTGGGTGACAGTGACCATGATCTGATTAGGTTCACCATGCACCAGAAGGCTAGGGTTTCAATTAATATAACATAAGTCCTAGATTTCAGAAGGGCAGAATTTAACAAACTCAGGCGTCTAGTTAGTAAGGCGCTCTGTGACTAGCAACTGGAGGATTTGGGGGTTCAGGAGCAATGGTGCCTCCTCGAGGGAGCAATCCTTTCTGCACAAAAAGAGGCCATTCCTATGAGAACAAAAGTGGGAAGGGAGCCAAGAAACCTGATGCTCGGCTCAACAGGGAGACTGGAGAACTTTTGAAAAAGAAAAAGGATACATATAGACAATGGAAAAAAGGATCAGCAACCAGAGGAGAGTTAATTTATATAACCAGGGTCTGCAGGTATGAAATACAGAAAGCCAAAGCAGGCATGGAATTCAAGCTCGCATCCAAAATTAAAGACAACAAAAAGTCCTTCTACAGGTACATGGGGAGCAAGAAAAAAAATTGAGCTCCACTGTGGGATCGCTACTGAATTCGGAGGGGCAGCCCATAGTAGATTCCCATAAAAAGGCAGAGCTCCTAAATGAATACTTCACACTGGTATTCCAGAAAGCTAACAGGAGCTGTGCACCTGGCCACAGGCCCATGGAATGTGGAGAAGTCAACAGACAACATGAAATCAGCCCTGACCAGGTAAGGGTCCTCTTAGAACAACTGGACGTTTTTAAGTCAGCTGGCCCAGATGACCTACATCCAAAAGTCCTAAAAGAACTGGCTGAACTCATAGCAGGGTCATTGGCGAAGATATTTGAACAGTCATGGAACATGGGAGTGGTCCTGGATGACTGGAAAAGGGCTAATGTAGTACCCATCTTTAAGAAAGGGAAGAGGGATGACCCTGCAAACTATAGGCTGGTCAGTTTAACTTCAGTCCTGGGAAAAAAAATTGAAAAAAATTGTTAAGGAGGCCATCAGTCACAAGCTTGTAACTGACAAGGTATTAAGAAACAACCAACATGGCTTTGTGGAGGGTAGATCATGCCTTACAAACCTGGTGTCCTTTTGTGACCAGGTAACTAATCAGCTGGACAAGGGACATGGGGTAGACACCATTTACCTGGACTTTAGTAAGGCCTTTGACTCTGTCTCCCATGAAATTCTCTCAATTCAACTGGAGGGTACTGGCCTGGACCAACCTACAGTGAGGTGGGTAGACAACTGATTTAAAGGTTGGTTCCAGACAGTTGTAATCAATGGGATGGCCTCATCCTGGAGACCTGTCTTCCGTAGTGTTCCACAGGGATCAGTGCTCAGACCCGTGCTTTTTAACATATTTATTAATGACTTGGATGAAGGGGTGAAATGCTCTATCATTAAGTTTGTCAATGATACCAAGCCGTGAGGAAATGCAGGCACACTAAAGGATACGATAAGGATCCAGGATGACCTAGACAGACTGGTTCTATGGGCTAATCAGAATCAGATGAGGTTCAATGGGGAAAAGTGCCAGGTCCTTCATCTGGGTAGGAAGAACCTTCACCATAAATTTAGGATAGGTGGCAGTCCACTGGCCAGCACAGCATCTGAATGGGACCTGAGGGTCACAATCGACCAGAGGATGAATATGAGCCAACAGTGCAAGGAAGTTGACAGCAGGGCAAACAGAACTCTGGTATGCATCAGCTGATGTGTTGCTTCAGATCCAGAGAGGTGCTTCTCCCTTATAGAAGGATGTGGATAACCTCAAGAGAAGGGCTACCCGCATTATCAAGGGCCTGGAGGATAGGCCCTATTAGGAGAGGCTCTGGGAAATGGGCTTATTCAGTCTGAGCAAAAGGAGGCTGAAAGGTGACTTGATATCCACCTACAAGTATGCTGGGGGGAGTACCAAGATCTGGAGGAACAAGTCTTTAGGAAAGCACCTCTTGAGAAGATGAGGACCAATGGTCACAAACTAACAGAGGGAAGATTTAAACTGTGCGGCAGAATGCCATCTCAGTCTCTTCCCAAACTCTGCCATCAGGCTTATTACATTTCTGACAATTTGGTTACCATGGTCACTGCAGAGGCCAGGCACCCCTGCCCCCATTTGCTTTAGGTAACCCTGAGTTATAACCTGAGCTGGATGCATTCCAGAGGAAGGGGGGGAACCTGCTCCCTCTGCCTACGTGACTGGCCCCACACACCTGAGTGGGGGCTTAAACTCCCTATTGATCCTAGATGTCACTTCACACTTTACATTGTATCTATTCTAGTAGCTATCATATAAATAGTAGAAATAATTATGTTGTGCAAGAACATACAAAAATAGTTTTCCTAAAGAAATTGCTTACAGCAATTCTGTTGATTTATTTTCTTAATAAGGAAGGTGATTAATTATTAGACCTACCAGATTTCACAGAAATGAGGAAGTTTGATGAATAAAACTTCTAGTAGCTAAGGAAATATGACAAAATTAATTATGAGAATTAAACCGCAATTTTAAAGCATTGTTTTTCCAAAAGTAAATTCTAACTTGACTTTGTTTTAAAAGGAAATCAAAACAATTATGAAAACCTTCTGATTCTACTGCCTCCTTTATAAGAACAAAAACAAAGATATTTACTCATGAAAATAAGATGCAGCTTGGTATAGGCACATATCATAGTATTATAGAATCACAGGAAATTAGGGTTGGAAGGGACCTTAGGAGGTCATGTAGTCCAACCCCCTACTCAAAGCAGGACCATCCCCAACTAGATTATTCCAGCCAAGGCTTTGTCTGGCTCATATTCAGCTTATTGTCCCACATCTTTTTCTGCAAAGCTGCTGCCTAGCCAGTCAGTTCCCAGCTTGTACCAATGCATGGGATTGTTCTGTCCTAAGTGCAGGACTTTGCACTTGTCCTTGTTGAACCTCATGCGATTTCTTTTGGTCCAATCCTCCAATTTGTCCAGGTTTTCTGAATCCTAGTCCTACCCTCCAGTGTATCTACTACTTCCCCCCAGCTTGGTGTCATCTGCAACCTTGCTGAGGGTGCACTCCATCCCATCTTCCAAGTCATTAGTGAAGATATTGAACAAAAGCGACCCCAGGACCCCCTGAGGCACTCCATTTGATACCAGCTGCCAACTCTACATCAAGCCATTGACTCTGAGCCTGATGATCCAGCCAGTTTTCTATCCACCTTACAGTGAATTCATCCAACCCATACCTCCTTAGCTTGCCTGTGAGAATGTTGTGAGAGACTATCAAAAGCCTTGCTAAAGTCAAGGTATACCACATCCACTTGTCTCCTTGCACCCACAAAGCCAGTCATCTCATCATTGAAAGCAGTCAGGTTGGTCAGACATGGCTTGTCCCTGGTGAAACCATGCTGACTGTTCCTAATCACCTTCTCCTCCTCCAAGTGCTTAGAAATGAATTCTTTGAGGACCTGCTCTATGATCTTTCCAGAGACCAAAGTGAGAATGACCAACCTGTAGCTGCATGGATCTGCCTTTTTCCCTTTCTTAAATATGGGCACAATATTTGCCCTTTTCCAATTGTCTGGGCCCTCTCCTAATTTTCATGAGTTTTCAAAGATGATGGATAGAGATGATGGATAGTGGCTCTGCTATCACATCAACCAACTCCCTCAGCACCTTCAGGTGTATCTCTTCTAGCCCCATGAACTTGTATATGTCCAGCTTTTCTAAATAGTCCCTAACCTGTTCTTTTGCCACAATTGGCTGCTCACATCCTCCCTAAACTGTGCTACCAGTTGCAGTAGTCTGGGAGTTGACCTTGCCTGTGAAGACTGAAGTAAAAAAGGCATTGAGTACTTCAGCCTTTTCTGTATCATCTAACACTGGGATGCCTCCCTCATTCAGTCAGGGACCCACACTTTGATCCTCTTTTTTTACTTGTAGAAACCCTTCTTGTTACCATTCACGTCCCTGGCTACCTGCAACTCCAATTGCACTGTGGCCTTCCTAACTTCATCCCTGCATGCCCAAGTAATACTTTTATACTCCTCCCTAGTTGTTTGTCCAAGTTTCCACTTCTTATAAGCTTCCTTTTTGTGATTTAGCTTGCTGAAGAGTTCTCTGCTAAGCCAAGCTAATCTTTTACCATACTTCCTAGTCATCCTGCACATTGGGGTGGTTTGTTCCTGTGCTCTCAGTAAGGTTTCTTTAAAATCCAGCCAGCTGTCTTGGACTCCTCACCCCCTCACACTGGCTACCCATAGAATCCTGCCCATGAGTTCCCTGAGCAAGTTAGTCTGTTTATCTGAAGTCCAGGTTCCTTACTCTGCTGTTCTCCTTCCTTCCTTTCCTCAGGATCCTGAACTCAATCATCTTGTAGTCACTGCTGCACAAGTTGCCATCCACTACTACATTCCCCACAAATTCTTCCCTGCTTGTGAGCAGCAGGTCAAGAAAAGCACGGCTCCTAGTTGGCTGTTCCAATGTTTGCACCGGCAAGTTGTCCCAACACTCTCCAAAAACTTCCTGGATTGCCTGAGCATTGCTGTATTGCCCTCCCAGTATATGTCAGGATGACTGAAGTCCCTCATGAGAACCAGAGCTTGTGATTGGGAAACCTCCACCAGCTGTTTGAAGACAGCCTCATCTACCACTTCCTCCTGGTCTGGTTGTCTGTAGCAGACACCCACCATAACATCACCCTTATTGCTCCACCCTTAACCCAGAGACTTTCAACAGACTTATCTCCAGTTTGATACTGGAGCTCTGAGCAATCATATGGCTTTTTTTATGTAAAGTGCAATTCCTCCTCTTCTCCCCTGCCTGTCCTTCCCGAACAGTTTATACCCATCCATGACAGTTTTCCAGTCATGTGAGCTATCCCACCAAGTCTCTGTTATTCCAATCACATCATAGTTCTGTGACTGTGCAAGGACTTCCAATTCTTCCTGCTTGTTTCCCAGGCTCTGTGCATTTGTGTACAGGCACCCGAGGGAACTAGCCAATTGCCCTGATTTCTCAGGAAGAATGAGAACACCTCCCCTGTTGCCCACTCCAGCTTGCACCTGCTCCAGGTCTCCCACTTCCCATTTACCTCAGGACTTTGGTCTCCATCCCCAGGCAAGCCTAGTTTAAAGTCCTCCTCACTAGGTTAGCAAGCCAGTCTGTGAAGATGCGCTTCCCTCTCCATCAGGTAGATCCTGTCTCTTCCTAGCAATCCTTCTTGGAACATCATCCCATGGTCAAAGAAGCTAAAGCCCTGCTGGCAACACCACCTGCCCAGTCATGCATTGATCTAATATGATCTGCCTGCTCCTGCCTGGGCCCTTGACCGGAAGAATCAAAGAGAACACCACCTGAGTCCCTGTCCCCTTCACCCTTGCACCTAGAGCCCTGTTGTCACTTTTGATCTACTCAGGGTCTCCCCTGGCAGCATCATTAGTACCCACATGAATGAGCAGCATGGAAAAGTAGTCAGAGGACCAGATAGGTCTCATTAATCCCTCCATGACATCTTGGATCCAGGCTCCGGGCAGGCAGCAGAACTCCCAAGACAAGTCAGGCTGGCAGATGGATGCCTCTGTCCCCTGCAGAAGGGAGTCTCCAACCACCACCACCCATTACTTCTTGGTGGCGATGGTCTCAATCCTTCCCACCTTGGGGAGGCCTGGCCTGTCTTCCTTCACCAATGGGATGTGCTCCTCCCCCTCTGTTGGTGGGCTCCATATCTGTTCTCCAGGCAAACTACTGCAGGTGGAGATGAACATTTCTACTTGCTGTCAAAACTTCCACCTTCCTTGGAATCAATGTCCTTTCCTTTCTCTAGTGCTACCTCTGGCAGTTCTTCCTCCACAGCCCTGAGGTCTTCTCCAGAATCAAATCAATGAACTCCAAATCAATGATGCTTCAGAGCCTCACCACCTCCCCTTGTAGCTCTCTTGCATGCTCCCTGAATCTCTGAAATATCTAGCTCTGCTTGCTTTGATTTACACTATTCTAGAAAAGCTTATTCAGAATCAAGTTCTAAGAAAGTATAGGGCAAGTGTTCACCTGAGCCTAAAGGTATATCTAAATTTTTCCTGAAGAGTGTGAGAAATAAGGCCTGCCCACTCGCACCTGTTCTCTACATAGGCAGAGTAGATGGCATGGAGTGTCCCCATCACAGCATTGTGTTCAGGTTCTCTGTCTTGAGAGACCATGTGTGCAGTGGAGGAACAAGCACTCAGGGCCTTTCTAAACCATCTGCTCTGCAAATGTGTGTGTCTGGGGACATGCCACGCCTTAAGTAGGCAAGACTTATTTCTCAGCACTGTGCCAAGGCTTGCTTAGGAGGCAGTGTAGACCTTCGATAGATGGCCTGTCATCCTAGTATGGTTAAGGCACATCGAGTAGCCAGCAGTACACAAGGGAGTGACAGAATAATGCCAAACCACATTTGAATGTCCAGCCTAAATGGCTAGCTACCTATTTATAGCTAAGTCAGGTGGGGATGGCCAATAGTCCAGAGTCAGATTTAAATTCACCCTTCTAGATCTGTAGCAAAACACCTTAACTGTTCTAATACTCTACCCCTGTCTTGCTCTGAAAACTGTACTGGCAGCTGGAACCACAGGGCGTCTTTACACGCGCTCCAGGGTGGGGAGAGGAGCCACTCTAATTAAAGCACCCCCAGCATCTCATGCTTCAAAATGGCAGTGGGGGATCTTTAACTAAAGCTCATTTGATGAGCACTCCTTTGGTGCTTGGAGGCAATAACTTATTGGTGAAATATCCATAATAGAGTTGTTGAATCCTTTGGTTTCTAATATAGTGGGGGGGAACCTTTTTGGTAGGCAGACTATAAATTAGCTTTTTACTTTCCACAAGTGCCACTCTGCTCCCTTCCCATGCCTGATCTGCTGCTTTGCATTCTTCTCCCAGCCCTGTGCTCCCTGCCTGATACGCTGCTCTGCTTTCTTCTTCCTTCCTTATCCCTGATTTGCTGCTTTGCTTTCTGCTTCCTATCCTTTCAGCCACTATGCTGCCTCTGTGTGCTGTCTGCTGCTGTTTTCTGCCCTTGATCTGCTGTGTGCCACAGATTTAATTGTTAGCTATGAATAAGCTATTTTAGGTCATTTGCTGTTGTGGCAGAGCACCTTTGGGGGGCTTGCCATGTGGCAGGGTCTGCAGTAGGTTGGGACAAAGCCAGCAGGGAAGGCAGCCAAATGAAGCCCCCAAATGTCATTTTAAGGGGGGAGGTGTGTGGTGGTGCACCTTTGGGGTACTCGCCACTTGAGGGCTCTCACAGGCTCTGAGGGGAGCCTGCTTTGAAGGAGCAGCAGGGGAAAACTCCCCCAGGAAGTATTTTAAGGGGGAAAGTGTGTTGGCAGGGCACTGTGGGTGCCTGCCACTTCAAGAGCAGAGCCAAGCAGCCAGCAGGTATTTGATCATGGAGGCCTGTGGCAGGGTGACCTCTAGGGGTGCTGTGAACTCCCCTAGTGCTCCCTACCTACTGTGCCAAATCGGGTCCAAATGCACCCTCTGTATCTCTCCCGCCACGTCTTTGATGTTGATTGTTAAAGGGAGGCTGCCTTCTTTCCTCTTTGGCATGGTGCTCTGATGTATCTTGGCTAATGTTCTGCCTAATTGTCCTGGTGCACTCCAGCTCTAGGGTTACGTGTGGGCCCTACAGTCACCTGTGCCCCCACGGCTCCCTGGGCTCACCTCTGTTGCCTGCCTGCACCCTCACGGGTGCCCCCTCGCTCCCCTCGTGGCTCTTGCCACACCAGGTCCTGTCTCACATGCTCTCGCCCACACCGGGGCCTGCCTTGCCTCGCGATTCCCGCAGCCCACACTGGGGCCTTGCCTCGCGATTCCCCTGCCCGCACTGGGGCCTGTCTCCCTGCGGCCCTTGCAGCCCACACCGGGGCCTTGCCCTTTATACAATCGCCCTCCCTGGGGCCTTGCTCACGCTCACACCCGCACTGGGGCCTTGCTCGCGACTCCCGCAATTGGGGCTCAGGCGGCTGTGGCCATGCCTGGCCCCCAGACCCCTTTCCAGATCCTACACCCCCCTGGGGCTTTGCTCAATAGGGCTTAGGCGGCCTCGGCCTTACCTGGCCCTCAGACCCCCTTTCCGGGTCCTACGCCCCACTGGGGCTTCCCACAATTGGGGCTCAGGCAGCCTCAGCCTTACCTGGCCCCCAGACCCTCCTTCTGGGTCCTATGCCCCCCTGGGGCTTCTTGCCTGTGCCCACACTGGGCTCCTCCCAATACTGCCCAGACTGGGGCTGGGGTCGGGACACCCCAAAACGCAGCACCCTCTCTGGTGCCAGGAACCACCCCCCCTACTGGGGAGCTCCCATGAGGCCTCCTCCACCCCTACAGCCTTGCCTGGTCCTCCGGTGTTACACAACAACCAAAACAGAAAACACAAAGCCCCTGGGCTATAACATAAATCCCAAGCCAACCTGGCTATCCTTTATATGTATCCCTGCTAGGGTTTCCTCCACCCAGTATCCTTATGCCAACACTGCTCAGGCCATAAGCCTTCTCTACCATGCCTGCCCTGCTTGCTCCAGCAGAGCTCCAAGCCTCCTTGACTGCCAGAAGGGAACTGCCTCTGGCCTTTGGCCTCGCTGTTTATATAGGCCAGGCCCCCTTCTGGTCAGCTGACCAGACTGGCTGCCCTGGTGAGTGGCAGCTGAGGCCATATTACTGTCATCAGTAGCAGGCACCTTAGTGCCCTGATACAAGGCCATTTTAGATCTCTGGCCACCCACATAAATGAAGCAGTTTGCTGCTGGCACCAGGCAGCAACATTGCTTGGCTGCAAGGCTTCATGTATCACCCTGGAGGTAAGGGCAGGAGCTCTAGGGGATGGCTTGGAGGCTCCTGGTCCTGGGCCTAACATTCACAAACACTGGTAATGTAGATTCATAGATTGTTATGGACTGGAAGTGACCTTGCAAGATCATTGGGTCCAGCCCCCCTGCAGGAAAGACAACTGGGGTCAGATGACCCCCAGCGAGGTGACTGCCCAGTCTCCTCTTGAAGATTTCCAGAGTTGGTGATTGCACCACCTTTGGGGGAAGTCCCTGCCAGGACTGGGTGGCCTGGTGGGGCTGTCAGTAGTGCAGGAGCCCCCAGGAAATGCCAGGCCAGTTTCACTGGAAAGGCAGGTAGGGGTGCCTTAACCCTAGCCCTCACCTTTGGGTGGGTCATGTAACATTACAGATAGTGGGCTAGTCATGGCTGCGGCCTAAGCTTGGCTTGGCTGTAAGCCAGGAGCGTTGTCATCTGGATGCCATATGCAAGGCTTGGGCTGTGGCGTAGGGGAGGAACGGAGCCACAGATAGTGCCCTCTGGCATCGGGGCAAGAATGGGCAGTCTCCTGCCTTGATTAAGATCCTAATTAATTAAGAACAAGGCATGGCAGGAGAATCAGGTGGGTGGCATGCCCAAAGGCAAGTGGGGAACTAGCACAGCGGCTAGTCAGGGAGCCCCACTTTGCCACGGATATATTTGTGTATTTTAGCTTAATTTTTTTTTCTTTTATCTGAGCCTTATATAGTTGACTTTTTGGGATAAGAGACACAAGTAACCCTAATAAGGTGTTTTAAAAATTCGCCCAACCGTTCTAAAATAACTTTATGTAATATCCAACATATAGTAAATATGTAGTGCAATATAGAGCTGTTATAAAGCTGTAAGCTGCTACTTAGTAGCAGCCTACCACCCTTGGTAGCAGCTTACCGCTATATCAGGGGAATACATCAAGGGCTTGGTGAGCAACTGATCACCAGGGGACACAAAGGGAAAACCAGGAGTAATGGCCGCAAACTCCTGGAAGACTGTTTCAGGCTTAACACTAGGAAAAACTTCTTCACAGTTAGACTGTGGAATAAATTTCCTTCAGAGGTGCTGCAATCACCAACTCTGGAAATCTTCAAGAGGTGACTGGGCAGTCACCTCGCTGGGGGTCACCTGACCCCAGTTGTCTTTCCTGCCTAGTGCAGGGGGGCTGGATCCAATGATCTTGCAAGGTCACTTCTAGCCCCTTACAATCCATGAATCTACATTACCAATGTTTGTGAATGATGACCTTCAGAATTCATTTCTGGCTTTCCTTCTGAAGGATGCAACCATGCCAAATTCATGCTGGTTAAAGACACTTACATCATACCACGCTACCTTTTTATTTATATCTTGTGCCTGTGATAGAGAAAAGATTTATAGGGATTTATAGACCACAGCCAAATTGTGCCATCACTAGGACTTGGCCACATTAAGGGTGAAACTGGCAGGGTTCAGTGAGGGATTCTCTCAGGCAGCCTCAAGTTCATTCATGCACCTCTGTAAAGGTACAGTTTCATCTTATACTTTGATTCATTCAATGAGACTTTTTACCTGCTAACAGTTAAGGGCTTATCCACAAAGGGAAAAAGACCAGCAGAATTACAGAAGTCCAATCATTGGGCCATAACTATGCTAGTATATCCCCACTCAGCAATAAAAATGACTTTTCTCCAATATGTGGTAATTATACCATAATAAATCCTTCATTGGTCTAGAATAGTGTTGACTCAAAGAAGGGTACTGCCATAGTTGCACAATATAAGGTGTGATGGTAGGGAGCGCACATAGCCTCTAAGGACCCTGGAAATCCCAGCTAACCCTGAACGGGCCAGGCACAGAATCCCAAGAGAAAAGGAAAACTTAACCACAGAGCAGGGAGAGTTGGAGCCGAGGCAGCTCATGGCCCTGTCACCATGGTTTATAATTCCCTGTCAGTCAAACTAGGTGGCACCCAGCTGATGAGGTCAGCCACAGGCATTGCCAAAAAAAGTTTACAAGGTACTAATAGTGCTAGTGAGGGGGAGCAGGGAACTGCCCCTGCGCCAGCAGAGGTCAGAGCAGAAGAAGCCTCAGGGCACTGAGGCAGTGGGGTGCTTGGGCCACAAGAGCCTTGTTAAAATGGGGCAGGGAAGCCCCAGCAGGCTCAGGAGGGGTCAATGGTTCCAACCCGGTTCAGGGGACAGCTCCAAAGGGAGTGAGAAAACTAACATAAATTCAAAGAGGTGTACTGAGCCTTGGAGTCTGCCGTGTCTCTCTTCAGTGCATCTTGTATGGGGATTCCTCTCTAGCCTCACTATTATTCTTAAAGATGAACAGCTGGGTTACTGAAATGACTTCAGGTTGGTTCACCAGGGGGCCTCTCCTGCCACATCTTTGATGATGATTGCCTTCAGATTGGGAGGATGATGTTTTGGTCCCATTTCTCCTTAGCGTCTCCCCTTGGTTGTTCCTGCTGTTCTACCTTTGTGCGGCTCCAACCTTCCCTACACACCACCTAATGCCAACCTTGATGTCGTCACCTGCGTTGTTGAGGCTGATGTCCTGTGCCATCTTTGACGCTCAGGTTCCTGGAATATGATGACCGCCGGGTGTGAGAGATATCACTATCCCGAGCATTTCTGCTGGCCTTCTTCCTTTCTGATTATGCATTGTCCAGCCTCACTACCGGTCCATCCCCCAGTGCGTCGCCTCCACCCCAGGCTTGGGACCTGATGTCCATCTGTCTCACCTGTATCCCAGCTCTGCCAAGTCCTGCCAGGCTCCAGTCTCTGTTGCTGGCTTCCTCAGTCCACATTGGCTCTGTAGCCAAATCCCTGGGCCCTCTCTGGCCCTGAGCTATCATGGAGACCCCTTCCCAGTGTACCTCCCAGGTCCGCTTACTGGGACTGTTTGCATTCTGTGGCCTCCAGGCTGGCTGGGGATGCCACTTTCAGTCCCGTCCCCCCCCGCTTGTCTTCCACCAAGCTTTTATCTTGGATCAAGGGGTCTGGCTGCCCAATCAGTCCTGGCACACTGTTATCAAGTGTGCTCACACCGATGGGGCTGTCAGCCCCAGCTCATAGAATCATAGAAGTAGGGTCAGAAGGGACCTTATAGATCTTCAAGTCTGACTCCCTGCCAGGGCAGGAGAAAAAAACTGGGCTCAGATGATCCTAGCTAGGTAAGCATCAAGCCTCCTCTTAAAGACCCCCAGGGTAGGAGCCAGCACCACTTCCCTTGGAAGTTGGTTCTGGATCTTAGCTGCCCTGACTGTGAAGTAGTTCTTATGGATGTCTAATCTAAACCTACTCTCCAACAACTTGTGGCTGTTATTCCTTGTTATGCCAGGGGGTGCTAGGGGAATCAAGGTCTCCCCCAAACCCTTCTGGTTTCCCCTAGTGAGTTTATAGATGGTCACCAGGTCCCCCCTCAGCCTTCTCTTGTGAAGGCTGAACAGGTTCAGGTCCCGCAGTCTCTCATTGTAGGGTCTGC
>NW_017728951.1:41040066-41056042 GCF_001723895.1 Crocodylus porosus | reverse complement strand
GTGCACAGAACTGGACACAGTACTCCAGCTGTGGCCTGACCAGTGTTGCATAGAGGGAGAGGATCACCTCCTTGTCCCTGCTAGAGATGCACCTGTGGATGCACGACAAGGTGCGGTTAGCCCTTCCAACTGTGACCTCACGTTGTCGGCCCATGTTCATCTTGGAGTCAATAATGACTCCAAAATCCCTTTCTGCCTCCGTGCTCTCAAGAAGGGAGTTCCCCATCCTATAAGTGTGCTGCTGGTTACTACTGCCCAAGTGCAGCACCCTGCACTTGTCAGTATTGAAGTGCATGCTGTTTTTGCTAGCCCACCCCTGTAACCTATCCAAGTCTTGCTGCAATCTTTCCCTCCCTACTCACATGCTCACCTCCCCCAGATTTTGGTATCATCAGCGAATTTAAACAGGTTGCTTTTCACCCCATTCTCCAAATCGCTGATAAAGAGATTGAACAGTACAGGCCCACAAACAGAGCTA
Organism: Crocodylus porosus; assembly: GCF_001723895.1. Taxonomy (NCBI): domain Eukaryota; kingdom Metazoa; phylum Chordata; order Crocodylia; family Crocodylidae; genus Crocodylus; species Crocodylus porosus. Next base: position 41,055,564 of record NW_017728951.1, on the reverse strand, counting down.
AAATTAAGGCCTTCTCTGGTTGTTTTGTTTGGTTGACTTCTATATCAGCTATTTCCTGGAGATTTGAGGTCATGTTTTAAACTAGAGTATAAATATTTGTATTCACTTGTTATTGTAAATTTCAGATTCCTCCCCTGCATTTAATTGTTCTAGCTTGTAAGAGCATGCTGCTACATCAGCCCATATTGTTGTTTAATTTGAATAGATTTGTTTTTTCAGGGAGGCAAAATATATAGATTTCACTAGCAAACTTACTTTGACCCCACAAAGAATATTATTCTCCCACACAGTAAACTATTATATTACTTATCACACTCTTTCTAATGGAATTTAGAATATTCTGGGTTATCCATGGTAGACTGGTTATTTAACTTGGGTGTGGACTATATTTTCAAAGATTATATAATGGACCTAATGAATGGGCTTTATTTGGTGTAAGAAAGCAAAACATAATTTGCCATAGTGCTTGAAACTCATAATGCTTGAAAATGAGTGTAGAAGGGTAAGGGAAACAATATGTGAATGTCATTTTTCATGAGGACCAGAATGATATTTAATATATGTGAAAGACCCCTCTTACTTCACTAGAGTTGGATCTGCTTTCACTATCTCTAGACTTAAAAAGTCAAACTTCTCTCTCCTAACCAAGTAGACAGATTTCATTCTAAGAAAACTATTATGGCTTTGGGTATATTGTTTCCAGAAGGCACAAGCCTAATACTATTACTCCAAGACATGAGATTCTGAGAAATTAAAACTATCTCCAGACTTTGTTGCTTGGATTGTGACTTCCCCTCATCTTTCATAAGACCCTACACAGTTTTTTTACCTCGACTTATCTCACAACATTTGGACACACACACATCATTTTGTCAGCAATGGCAGCCTCTTTTCCTAGCTGTTTAGTTTTCTAACAAACACCTTTATATATTCTCTTTAGCTATCCCTTACAGAGAGTGGCCTAATTTTAACATGGGTAACCATGGGGCATTGTACTGATTCTTCAGTAACAATTTGTTAACTGTGCACATACTGGGCGAGTTGCTTTTTAAGTCAGGGGTGGCCAACTTGTGACATGGGTGCCACAAGTGGCATGGGCTGCCTTTTTGTGTAGCAAATGGCAGAATGGGGAAGGGACAAACAGCACAATAGGAGGTAGGGCAGGCACAAGAAAGGAAGCAGAAAGGAGAGCAGCAGATCAGGCAGGGACCACAGATCTGGGAGCGGAAAGAACAGATCAGGCAGGGGAGGGGAATCAGAATGGCACTTGGAGAGAGTGCAGAGCTAATTTCTGACTGGCCTGCCAAAAATGTTGGTCCCCAGCAAATTTTTCCTTATATCTACTAACCACCTTCCATTGTGTTGTAAGTAGCTCTGTTGCTTCTTGTCTCTGGCAAGCTTGTAAGCTGTGCAGGGCAGGGACTCCTTCTTCATGGGCATGTATACGGTAAAATAGTGGAATTCTAATTTCAATTATGATTAATGGGCTTCTTTATACAAATAATATTTTTTTAAGTTCATTACCCCTCCATGTACTGTATGCACACACACAAAACAATATATCCTGTCATACATTCATACAGATGTGGCGGGCCAGTAGGGAGTGCTTCTGCATTGAGCCACCCACTTCAATGCGCCTGACCACCTTCCAGGCTCTGAGTGCCTCCCTGAGGCTGCCTCATATCCAGCTGATCCTCTTCCTGGAGCATACCCGCAAGCCTGAAGATAATGCCATCACCACCCAGAGTCTGGACTGATATGGGACCTGCACCCTCTGGGAAACACAGGCCTAGTAGTCCTTGAGGGTACTTGACCCACGGAAAGAACTTGGGGTGCTTCCCTCAGTCTGAAGCACAAATAGTATTCACTGAGTGGCCCCAGTCAGCTGAACCAAGGGGACCCCAAGGCATAATCTAGACCCTCTCCCAATAAGTCTCCCATGCTAGGTACAAAGGAGAACTTTATTGGTTACAAGGAGCAGGTTTGGAATAGGGTACAGGGTAGAGCAATACTTTAAAGCAAACAGTGGCATGGTAGCCTTTGATCACGCATCTGAATTACTGCAAGCTATATATCTAGTTAGATCTCGGGTAGCTTACTCACAAGTATCATCCAGAGGCAGGTAAAGATTCTCTCTGGAGGCAAACAGTTCATTGATCATGAGTTTCAAGAGAGAGAGTTTCAGATGGTCCATCTTCTCTCTGAGTTCTCATCATGGTTACTGCCCCTCCTCCTGGGCAGTCCTTCACTTATATAGCCCTTATGACCCCATTTACCTGATCCAATGATGGCCAGAAACTGCTGCCTGCCAGCCAACCAATTTGAAATTCATCGTTGGTTGCCAGGTTGCCTGCTGCTGGATTGCCACTGCTGGAGCCCCAGGAGGCTGCAGAAAGCTCCCAGAATCCAAGTAAGGTTGCTGGGGCCAGCCCAGGTGCTGGCCCTGGCCTCCCCTACCCCCCCGCCAGGGCAACTTGCCACATGCTAGAGCATGTGTACATAGGCATTCCCTGGAGACAAGTAGGAGCAGTACATATTGTGCTGCAGCTATTTGTCCCTGGGGAAATAAAACATACGCACTCATCTGGGCACGCTCAGACAGATCTTTCCTGCAAGGAGTTTACAGAGAACCTAAACAAACTATCACAAAGTGAACAGATGTGGAATGGAGACTCAGATGAGATTATGATTGTATTATAGGGAGTATGTGACAGAGAATAAAACCCAGACAATCCACTGGACATTCCCTGTCCAGCACCTTAACTACAAGGCCATCTATCTTGCAGTTTAGGTTTGCTGGTTATGCACCTAAATTACCTACATACACATCCATTATCTAAACATTAACCTTACTGACAGGTAACTGGGAACTGATACAAGAATGCACAGAATTTGACATATTGAGGTCAGAGATGACATCTAACACATTAATTAACACATACTTGGAGGAAATTACCTTTTTTTTGATATGTTATGATTTTTATTGCCAGGCAGTGTAGGCGGTTGCAGTTTATGATCCAAGAACCTAGGTCAGTTCTGAAAGCTTCAGTTTGAAATATTAGGGGATTTAATGTGAAATTACATACTCATTGATATATGGCATTATTTTCAACTCATTGCAGTATAAGCAAAATATGGAACCTTGGAAACAAATTTAAATTTTTGCTTTTCAAAAGATGTATAACTAACCAAAGCAATTCTAATATAACAAAGGGCTTAGTCCGTCTGCCCTTAACACACTTGGAGCACTCTGACTGGCTACAGAAACAACCCATCAGAGTGCTTCAAGAGCATTACAGACAGGAGGTAGTGGAGGCAGTGTGGCTGGTGGAATGGAGCAGGGGGAGGGGCAAGGCCAGCACTGGTGCTGGCCTCTCCCCCACTCCCACCCTGGCCCTGCTCCTTGGAGGCAGCAGCAGTGATGCGGGGTGCTGGCAGAGGGAGACAAGAGGTTCAAATTCAGAAAGGATAGAGCAGTACCTGCATGAACAAAGGTACATATTTGGACAGATGGTAGACCTGTCCCATTTGCAGTACTTATATGCTATTATTGTGAAATGATGCAATGCAATTGCGTGCTTAAAACAGATGAGGTAGAATTGCCACGGAGTGCAGATATTCTAAAAAACAGTAGAAAAAATATTTTTAAAAGCTCTAAGTATTCATGTTCTCAAGATTCTAGAACAGGGGTCGGCAAAATATGACCTGCGGGCCACATATGGCCCAGCAAGCACTTTCATCTGGCCCACGGTGCCCACTAACAAACTGTGTCCCACCCATCCCTCCCACCCATAAGGGGTCACTCAAACATACCCTGTTGCACCTCACTCCCACCCTCATGGGCAGAAGAGCCCAGCCCAGCCAAAAAGAAACTTCCAATTGAGGCTGCTGCTGCCACTGCTGCAGCCCCCGAGGACCTGTTCCACTTCCCTGGTCTCCCACTGGCTCCAGGCAGCAGGTAGAAAAGCAGCAGTCGTGGGGCTGGAATGTGGGGCTGGGGCTGTTGGAAGCACAGAACCTGCACCCAGGGGGGAGATGGCAGTGTGGAGTTTGGGTGGGCAGCGTGGGGGTGTGAGGAACAGGGGGAGGTGTGGGGACCCACCCAAACTCCCCGCATGGCACGCAGCCCCATAGGCAGTGGCAGCAGCAGCAGCAGGCAGGGGAACTCGTGTCTCAGAGTACAGCTCTGGCCAGCACTGCACATTGCAGCAAGGGGCACAGCTTCCACCAGGCAGTCTGTATCACTGGTGCTCCTGCCATGCACACACAGCCCCTGCACTCACAGGCATGGGAGAGAAGCTCCAGGTGCAGGAGCCAGTTGCCTTCCCTGCAAGGGCTGTGGGGCAGGGGAAGGAAGCCCAAAACACCTTCCTCTGGGAGGCAGGGAAAGCAGCTGGCTCTAGCACCTTGGGCTTCCCTCCCATGCCTGTCATGTGTGGGGAGTACTGGCAATACAGACTGCCCAGTGGAGGCTGTGCCCCTCACCACAATGTGCAGCGCTAGCCAAGGTCACATCCCACCAGGCATCTGTGCAGTAAGCACCCTCACCTGGTGCTGCTGCACCATGGGGGGAGTGTGGGGGCTCCTACACCCCCCACCCTCCCTCACACCCCACAAACCCTACACACCCACACCCTGCCCCACCACCTGCTCCACATATAGACAACCCCAATGTACTCTATGCCCCCACACAGCCTCACCCCCTCATAAACCCCCCCACACCCCATATTCACCCCCCCCACAATATACAAGACTAAGAATTTATTTTTGAGTTATTATGCAATCACCTCTATATACACCATGCAAACACGAATCATGGCAAAAATATTTTTTGTAATAAAATTAAAATATGTTATAGTAGCTGTTTGACTTTTAGCATGTGATTTGGTTTTTTTTCTAGTTCTAAGATGGCAACCCCCTCCCAAAAGGAGTATTTCCGGGGTACAAAGGGAGAAACTCCCAGTGGCAAAGGTCAGGGGTTGGGGTGGGACTTCACATCCCAAGATGGCAACAAGGGGGCAGGGCAACTGTCAGGAGATGGGGTTACTCATGAAGCCCTCGACAGCTCACCAAGATTCATTAAGTGGCCCTCCACCTGAAATACTTGCCTGCTCCTGTTCTAAAATATGTCTGTAGTTCTCCTGAATTGCCAACAGAAAAAGTAAATCTCTGTAATTTTCTGTAGCTCTCTCCTGCAGTCTCCAGGATCACTAAACAAAAAAACTAAACTCTAATTCTGCTCCTGCCCCAAAACTCTCCACTTATTCCCTAACATCATACTTTTTTGTAAATGAAGACAATTAATGACACCACACCTATTTCCATCCAAAGAGAAGTAGAAGAGGTCCAATCATTCTCCCACTCCCATTCTTCCACTCTGGCATGTCTCGCTGGGCATGTCTACACATGTGCATTAATGCACAGTAGCCTATTCTACCACGTATTAAAGCATCACATCAAAAATGCTAATACGCTAATGCACAGTAGAAATTGCTCCATTGCTAGTAGTTAACTAGCAATGAAGAAGCAGGGCATTGGGAATCACTTCCCAACACAGTAAGCGCATCTACATGCGCATTAACATGCTTTTACTACTGTGCATTAATTTTATTACCTCTAATATGAGGTACTGCAAAAAAGCACATTAGGCTGCCCTAATGTACAGTAGCAAAAGTGCATGCCTTTTTAGTGACGCTTAATATCCAGTAGCAAGAGCATATTAATGCACATGTAAATGCTCCTATTGTGTTGGGAAGTGATTCCCAAAGCCCTGCTTCTCCACTGCTAGTTAATTGCTAGTCTTCTGTGAAACCAGAAGCCTTCTGATTAACCATTATTCTGAGGACCTATTCAGGCTTAGGGCTGTCCAAATTCTGAGCAGCCAGGGCATGCAGCCACATAGGTTCCCTGTCATGATGCCAGTGCTCCTGACTCCTGCTTCACCCCGCTGTGTGATCATCCTAGGGCCCCTCCAGCTGTGGGCTCCCTAGGTCCCATCAGCCATACTGTACTGTCCTGCTCTGCCCCCAAGGGCAGTGGTAGGAAGCTGAAGCTGGAGAAGGGAGGGTAGTAGCTCAGACACCCTAGTGGCAGCAGCAACCAAAGTAGTGGGGGAGTGCTGTCCAAGTAGGAGCCCATGAGCTGCAATTTAAGCCCTCATGTGCTACATGTGACTCAGGCACAAGAGAATATAAGTGCAGCCTGTCTTCACCACCAGCTGAAGTCACTTTATTATATTGGAGTTTGTTAAAGCACATCCCCTTTTTCATTCTGTGATCTATTGTCAGTTATGATGTGTAGGAAACTTTGTCTTCAGTAGAACAGAACAATCTATTTTAAAAGTTCCAGCGGATTTTAATTCTCATGGGATTCTAAAACTGCTCTATAACTCCATCCTGTCTTTGAAAGTAACGATTTCCACAAATTATGTTACACAATGTGCTGAAGAACGTGGCATGTGTCATTCTGCTCTAAAGAAAGTATTGGGCTGAGGAAATTCATACTCTAGCTTCATCCTTAGGAAGTTGAAAAATTGGTATTGATGAGGAAGTGGGGACAGGGATACATGCTTTTAGTCAGTGGTGGTTCAGTGAGAACTTGCAGAAATTCTGAACCTGACTTCCATTTCTCTAGACATATTAGAATGAATCAGGAAAAGAGAAAAATAGGGTATTGTTTTCACTATTTTGTTAGTGGATTTTGGGTATTTTTAGGCCTGCTAAGGATTTCCTTTCATCCAGTGATTAATATTTACATCAGTGACCAGATGAGCTCATTTTAGTTTTCTTTTTGAATGTGTGTTAATCAGTGCTAATAACTGTTATTAATTACAGTCAAATGCTTCCACATTTTTGGCTCTTCTGCAGACAAACTTCAAGAAAATGATGCTTCAAATTTCAAGTAAACTGCACTGGAGTTATGAAAGCTGGAAAGGCAGAAGGCATCAAAATCATAATATTTCTTGCTTTAATCGATTGATATTTATTTCAAATGAACCTCTCAAGGAACTCAAATTCAACTGTATTTGATCACTCAACTCTTTCGGGTTCCTATTAAAATGCCAAACACTGGCCTTGCTTACACTAGAAAATGTTTGCCAGTGTAGCTTAAATTGGTTTTTCAGATGAAATAACTTCTATCGCAGTAATGGGTTTTTTGGTGGTATTGCCATGGCTACACCAGACTTTTTATGAGATAAGCTAAAATCTCTAGCATAGACCTGACCCTAAAATCTAGTCCTAGTCCCTGGTTGTTGAAAGATAGGAAAACTGTTTCTCATATAGATGGAAAATGCCACCATCCATGGGAAATTTAATTTCTTTTTAAATTTTGCAAAATTACTATTATGTGTAAATCCCACACATTCCACCCTGTCACATTCATTGTAACTGATAAGAACTTCTAAAATGTCTGTATTTCATTAGGAACAAGGGTTTTTTCTCTGATATCTTTTATTAGCCCAACTGTATAGCTGGAAGAGGTTTGGCAAGATTTTTGGACATAAAGTTTGAGCTGTTTTTTAACAAGAAAGACACAATATTCATTTAAAATAATACATGAGAGCTTATGCACAGTAATTTAACCTAAAGCACTCATATGAAATAGATACCAATATAATTCCTATTGTTTGTGGGAACCTGGGTATGTCTACAAATGCTATTAACTCAAAGTAGGCTTACTGAACAGTAAAATACTGCACAGTAAGCCTTCCTGGGAACACATCTACATATTTGCTTCCAATAGGAGCAGCCCAGTACAACTCCAGCCCAGTAGGCGCTCCAACCTCCCCACCCCCCATGCTAACATAGGGGTTGGCATGGGGCACAAGACCAGTCCCAGTGGGCACAGGGCCAAGAGAGTTCTGCCAACTGAATCAGCAGCCATATCCTACCCCCAGGCACATTGGAAGGGACATGATATGCCCGGGGCTCTGCAGTGGGATGAGCTCTCCTGGCCCCGTCCTCATCTGAACACATAGCGGCCAGCAAGCCCCTTGCTTGACAGGGCTTCCCTGCCTGGCAAGAGATTGCTCAGAGTTGTCCCAGGTGTGTGGCAGCTGCAGGAAAGCTGGGGGGGGGGTGCCATGGGGCTCACCAGCAGCTGCTGTGCTTGGCATGGAGTAGGCAGGGACTGGGAATCCAGCCCTCACCTGTTCCCTGGAGCAGCTCTGAGAAGCCCTGCCCACTCCCCAGAGCAGCCAGCTCTCCACTGCACAGCGCTGTTCCAGGGGACAAGCAGGTTTCATAGTTTTTAGGGCTGGAAGGGACCTGAGTAGATCATCTAGTCTGACTCCCTGCCATGGTAGGAAAGAGTACTGGGGTCAAATGACGCTCGTCCTGTGTACATCTAGCCTCCTCTTAAAGACCCCCAGGGTATGAGCCAGCACCACTTCTCTTGGAAGCTGGTTCCAGATGCTAGCCGCCCTGACCATGAAGTAGCACCTCCTGATATCTAGCCTAAATCTACCCTCTGCCAGCTTGTGACCGTTATTCCTGGTCACTCCTGGTAGTGCTCGGGGGAACAGGGACTTCCCCAGTGCCTGCTGATCCCCCCCGATTAGTTTGTAAGTTTCCCAGCCCCCACTCACCCTCCAGAGCTGCCAACTCTGCACCAAGAGCTGGAACAGAGGCAGAGAGCTCCCCGGGCTCGGTGCTGATCAGCTCCCAGTTCTTGGGGGGAGCGCCAGGACCAGGGACAGAGAACTCTGTCCCCTCTGGCTTTCTGCTGCCTAGGCTGACTGGGAGCAAATTACCTCCTGGTCAATATCTATATGTTTGTTACTCTGCAGTATCTATCATCAAGTTAGTCTACTACCTGTATTTACAGGTAGTCACTAACTGCACAGTAAATGTGCACACGTGTAGAAGAATGATCTACTGCGCAGTGAAGGGTCTTGTGTAGACACACCCACTGAGAACTAATGGGATTCAAATGACTTACTCTAGTCCAGGGAGTGTTAGTGTTTGAAACAAGAAATAAACCTAGTAATCCTTAGTTTTCTGTGCCATGTTCTAGTCCCTGAAACACACCTGTCTGTCCTACGTGAGGAAGTTGGTGCCTGTATTTTGATCAAGCACTAATGTGTCTAGATCGGGGTTCCCAAACTTTTTATGCTGAGAACCAGTAAACCACAGACTGGACGTGACTGTGGACTGGAAGTGACCACACACCGACAAACCACGGACAAGCAGTGACTGGTATACTTCAGGCAGGCAGCTAACCCTTTTCTAAAACCCAGTAGGCAGTATGCCAGTCATTTCCAGGCTGCAGTTTTCCAGTCCGTGGTTTACCAGTCTGCAGTCACTTCCAGTCTGGTGACCAACTCTCATGTGGACTGGCAGCCAACCCTTTGCGGCCTGGTACCGGGCCGCAGTCCAGGGGTTGGGATCCCTTGGTCTAGATACATATGTAAAAGGAACTATATATGTATTGCTTTAATCTAAGAGTTTACAATGAGTAAAGGCTACAAAACTGAGCTCTTTGATGCAAGGTAAGGAGACTGAAAGGTACAGTGTAACAGTTTTATTGAAATGTTACTCTTCTATAATAAAGTCTTGTAACGTATAGATGATTATGTGTAGAGAGAGGCCCTATTATAGAGTATTATGGACCCCAAACTCCTCTGATGTCAAGGAATATAAGATTCAGCCATTAAGGTCAATTTTTTTTTCCCTCTGTGATACTCCAGAGGAATTCCCAGGATTAGGTCTGGCCCATAAAGTGCTGGATATGGCCCCATCCAACTGGGAATCACCAGGAAGTATTGATTCCTATTGAAATACTGGGAATTGAAGCACTCACCAGTTTGCAGGCCTAATGATGATGAATTCATAAAGCTGCATGAAAGGATACGACTCATACGTAATTGTTGCTATATTGAAGTCTCTCTCTCTGTAATACATTCTCTATTGGAAAAAAATATTTTGTAGTTTCTTGTAATTTTTAAATACATTTTAATGCTCCTATTTTTAACATCCTCTTTTCCTTCTTTAAATAGAGAATCAAAATAAAAATCGACATGGGCTCATTCACATGAGCACGCATGTGCCTCTCAAGCCCCTCCACAAAGTGTCAGGACCCAGTCCAGCATTGTGTGGCTCACTAGCATGGCTTTGCAGCAGACTAGCAGGCATGGCTCCAGGATGTATGGCTCCTGTGCAGAGGCACACTACCTGTGCAGCCTGGTCCAGGTTGGGTTGGGTCTAGCCAGTGAGGCTTATTTTCCATGAGGCTCAGGAGACAGTGCACAGCAGCAGCCATGGTGCATCACCGCCGAAGCTCATGGAAAATGTGCCCCGCTGGCCCGACCCAAACTACCCCGGCCCACACAGCTATCATGCCTCTGCACAGAAGCAGCATGTCCCAGAGCCGTGCCTTCTGGTCCACTGCAAAACCATGCTAGTGAGCGACACTGGGCTGGGCTGGATCGGGTCAAGTTCCACTGCACACTTTGTGGCGGAGCTCAAGCAAGGCTTGCCACATGCCTGTCCCCCCCAACCTGTCTTCAAGCTCCTCTACAAACCCACCTATATATGGGACATCCCCCTTCCTCACCCCACACTCCCAACATCCCCCCACCATTCCCAAATCCCACAGCAAAGCCATGCCAGTGAACCATGCCAGGCTAGGTCCCTCAACGCACCTCCTCCCCGCATGCACAGCAGGTCTGGCAGTGCTGCCACTGGTGACAGGACCCGGCCTGATGCAACACGCAATCACCACGAGCAGCGCCAGCCCTCAGCTGACAGTGCCGCTGGCCCCAGTGCTGCCTGAAGCAGCGTGGCAAGCCAGGCTGCCCCCCACTATGAGTGACACTTGCTCTGAACCACTCAGGGCTGCGCCACACCAGGGGGGCTGGTTTCTGCTGCTGGGATAAGTAATGGACCCTGCATGGGCAGGCTGAGACCCTGTGGTGGGGGCAGTCCATGTGCTGTGTGGGAAGGCTGTGCCCTGTAGGGAGCAGAGAACCCACCCCTCCTGAGCAGTCCCCCCATAATGCCCCCACCCCTACCCACACACTATACTGCATCTCACCCATACCCATACCCATACCCCTTCCCACCTGCCGTCTGCAAACCCCACACTCACCCATCACGCAGCCATCATGTGATAAGAAATTGAAAAGCAAACATTAAAACATATAGATATTTAGAATTTATTTTCTTATGATGAGAGGGACACTGATAGGCTTCCAAACATAAAAAGGTGGGTGTGAAATCCATCCAGAATCTCAGGAGGAGGTTCTGGAGGTGGAGGGGCTGTAGCCTGGCTTACTCAAGTGTCATATGCACCAGGGTCTCCCTCTGCTCACAGAAGTGGCAGGAGACTGGAGTGTCTGTGAAGCTTGCCACATACGCTCCCGTGGCAATGGCTCCATGGAGGAGCCACCAGCTGAGGTCCCCAGTGGCTCGTGGGATGAGTATAGGCTCAGCAACTGTGGCACCCCAGCTTTGCCGTCACCAAGAAGGTCCTGCCTCTTGGTATCTGGGTGGGACATGAAGGCGGCATGCTGGATCATGTGGCACACAAACATGTAGAGGTAGTAGTGATGGGTGGTGAGAAGCAGATCAGTTTGGTGTCCTCCAGCCAGCTCAGGTGGTGGAGAGGGGAGCACCATGGGGCCAGGCAAGGTGTCAGCCTTACAACAAAGTCCAGTGGGCTGGAGAACACAGGGGGACAGGGACCGCCCAAGTCCTCAGCTCTTAAACGGGTCTGAGGGGGACATACTTGCCCTTCACCATGAACCCCCTCTCCACCACCTTTTGTGCAGGGGCCTCTGAGGCAAGAAAAAAAAGACTCCCTTGCCATGAAAGCAGGAGGCCACCATGATCTCGGGGACCACAACTATCCAAGCCAGGGCCTGCACCCAGGTCTCAAAGAGCAGGTTCTCCCACTTGGGTAGTTGGCACTTCACCCCATGCTTGCAGGTAAGTGCCAGAAAAGGGGCCCTGCCATCTGAGCTGGAAGGGCTGGCAGTGGAAGGTCCAGGCCCCATGGCTTTGGGTCACCCCCCAGTCACTTGTGCATAGCTGTGGTTCCCTGCAGGGGGGCTGCATTGGTGAGGTTGGGGCTAGAGCCAGGGAAAGGCTAAGTGGGTGTGCTGGTTGTTGCATTGCACCTGGTCCCCTCAAGCACCAGTAGTCTAGGCTGGGGGTGAGGCCCTTGCCTTTCCCACCCCAAGCCATGGAGGATGAAGAGGCTCTCTTCCCACTGCCCTTGGACCATTATGGGAATGGGATTTGGAAACCCCTCTAGGAGGGTCCTGGTCAGGGGAGACACCCTGGCCCCCTGCTAGAATCTCGCTTGCCCCTGCAGCATGGTGTGTAGGCTTGTCTACCTCTGAAGGGGATCAGTTGGACTCTGCACCCAGAGTGGGTGTTGTAGGGGCATGTGGTCCCTTGGGAGCCTGGCTGGAATCTGCCCCACAAGAAGGTTCCTGCCCTGCCATTGCTTCACATGAGAGAGGGGAAAACAATAAAGAAAAACAGAATATACAGTGGGTCTAGTGAATCCATTAGGGGCAGGCTGGGCCTGTAGGAAAAAGGGACAGGGGTGCTAAAGCTCACCCCACAGGAAAAAACCCAGGAAGGCTATGCTTGGGAGAGGTGGAGGAAGGGGAACACACACACACAAGGGTCCGGGAGACTTGAGCTGGCTTACTCAGCCACACAACAAACACCACAGCAGGGGGAGCGGACCACAGGACTTACCACACAAGGGCAAAAACACATATGGAAGGCTGCTGAGGCAGATGTAAGTCCCACCATTTGGTGTCTGGGCGAGATGCAAGGACAGCATAATGGATCGTGCAGCACATGAGCATGTACTGGTGGCAGCAATGGACAGTGGAAAAGTGGACTGGCCTGATGTCCTCCAGTCAGCTCAGGAGGTGGAGCGGGGAGTGCTGCAAGGCCGAGTGAGGCACTGGCCCCACGACAAACTCCAGTAGGCTGGAGGACATGGAAGGGCGGGGACTGACCTGGTCAACAAAGGCAAGGGCATTGGGAGGTAGGGTAGATTTCACCTCTAAGACCAGACAGCAGGTCCCACATGTCATGGGTAGACCCACGTGCCAGACCAGTGCAGCAGGGTCCACCCACTCCTGCCTATCATAGTCCAGGAGGTCTCCAATATAGGTGACAACAGCCAAGATCCACTTCTGTTGCAACTGGGGCACCCTGCTGTCAGCACCTCCAGGTGGAGGTTCCAGAGGAGGAGCCTGATGAGCAGGTTGGCACCCTGGGCAAGTGTTGCAGGGGATCTGGAGGTGGAAGCCAGCCTCCAGGCATGGAGGAGGTGCAGAGAGAAGCCCCACAGGCTGAGGAGCTGCCAGTTGTATTGGAGCCCCCTGGAAGTATCAGAGGAAGGTGCAGCCAGGTGGCCCCATGCCACCTGGCTACAGACACCATATAGCAGTCACTGCAAGGCCTGAAGGCAGAAGGTCAGGACCTGGCTGCAGAGGAAAACCAGGCCCTGGCTGCTCTCCTGCAAGGGGAGGCTCAGAATGTCTGCAGAAACCCAGTGCCTTCCTGGCCAGAAAAACTCCAGCACCCATATCTGGAGCCCTGCCACAACCTCAGGGGGCACAGGCAGGGTGTATAAGTGGTGCCAGAGTATGGACAGGATCAGCTGGTTCAGCACCAGCACTCTCCCATGCAGGAAGAGACACCTCAGAAGCCCTGCTCATGCCTGGAGCCACTCCACCACTCTTGCCTCCAGCTGGTGCCAGTTCTCCGGCAGAGAGGTGTCTGTGGGGGACAGGTAGACGCCCAAGTAGAGCAGCGAGCCTGCATTCCAGCAGATCCTGTAGAGTGTGGGTGGGAGTGAGCCCACCTGCCACCCATCATCCACTGCCAGGCCAAACCTCTTGATCCAGTTGACTATGGCAGGAGGCAACTGAGTACAATACCTGGAAGGCCTTCACCTACACCAGGTTGCCTGAGTCCTGGACTGTGAGGAGTATATCATCAACACATACTGACAGGAACAGCCACATTGCCAGCTCCTGGAGCATCAACCCTGCCACCCACCTACACAGGAGAACAAGGAAGGGCTCCAGGACCAAGGCATGCAGCTGGCCTGACAGCCCACAGCCCTGACCTCCCCCTCTCCTGAATGGAATGGGCTCCATCAGGGTCCAGTTAAGCTTAACCAAACACTCTGTAGAGGTGTACAGCACCCCAGCTGACTTCCTGCCCCTTGGGCAGGGGGCTGGACTCAATGATCTCTCAAGGTTCTTTCCAGCCCTGATGCCTATGAAATCTATAGTTCTTACCCTTGGCCTCCAGGTGTTCTAGGAACAGCAGCTTTAGCCAGTACTATAACTCCAGTAGCATCCCTACAACAACTACCAGCTTAGCTCTGAGAGCCTGGGTTTATACTGATGCTGCTCAGCCCTGTCTTCCAATCTAGGAACCCTTCCATGGTCATGTGACTGACTCATTAGGCCGCATCACACCTGCTGACTGCTCCACAGCCTGCTCAAACCTCTTAAACTGACAGGCACTAAATTTTCATAGATTCATAGATTGTAAGGCTGGAAGGAACCTTAGAAGAACATCAGGTCCAGCTCCCTGCACCAAGCAGAAAAGATAATTGGGGGCCAAGTCACGCCAGTATGGTGTCTGTCTACTCTCCTCTTGAAGATTTCCAGGGTAGGTGATTGCACCACCCCAGGAGGGAGCTTATTTCACAGTTTGAACATCCTAAGCTTTTCCTAATTGATCCTGAATTGACTTTCCAGGAGTTTGTGGCCATAACTCCTGGTTTTCCCCTCAGGTGCCCTGCTGAACAGTTGCTCACTCCCTTAGTGTAGTGGTATGCTACTACCAGGTCCCCTCTTAGCCCTCTTCCTCAGGCTGAAGAGCCCCAGATCCCTCATATGGCTTGCCTTTTAAGACTCTGCTTATATGGATGGCTCTTCTTTGAACTGTCTCAAGCTTGTCCACATCCTTGTTAAAATGTGGTGCCCACAAGTTGCCCTGCCAAAATGACATACATTTCCACAAATATATGTGAAGCACTCTGCGCAAGAATTGTGCTATTTTCTTAACATCTGAGAAAAACAAGTTAAGGCTTGAAAGATGAATTTAATTGTACATGCTCTACAGATGCCAACAATAAGTGCAAAATTAGTATTGCACTTGGGGCATGTGTACACATGTACTTGTAACAGCTCAAATAGAAGTAGTGGAAATTTGAGCTGGGACTTTTTGCCTCAGTGCATGTGCCTGGACATGCACTTTGCTGTGGGGCAAGCTGTGCCACCTGGGGCAAAATAACCCTGCTCAGCTCCTCCTGGATCTGCAGCCAGGGGGAGCTAGAGGCTGGGGCCAGCACCTGTGCAGGTCCCAGCAATATAATTGTCACAGGGGCACTGAGGTGTCCTGTGCCTTAGAGGATAGAAGGAGAGCTGTCAATCAGCAGGGCAGCGCAGCTGCTGGTTGCTGTGGCAACCAGCAGGTCAGGTGACCAGAAGGGGGCAGGGCCAGGCCCTTT
>NW_017728951.1:41024745-41039876 GCF_001723895.1 Crocodylus porosus | reverse complement strand
ATGGGGACTCCCCAGTAGCTTGGGGGTTCCTGGTGCCCAGTAGGGCACAAAGAGTGGTGCTAGTGGGGCACAGCTGTTTGCATCAAAGAGGCGTGGTGTGCGGGGTTTTGGGACCCAGCCTGTGAGGGTGGTATCTGGCCCCAGAGGGGGGTAGTGGGCATGGGAGGTGTGGCAAAGGCCCTAGAGGGGGCGAGAAGCTCCGGAAGTGGGTGAGCACACTGGGAAGAACCCTAGGAGAGGGTGAGTGCACTGAGGGAAGCCCCAGGGGCAGGAGCGTGTGCTGAGAGGTGCTCCAGGAGTGGGCGTGGGTACCAAGAGAGGCCCCCAGGAATAGGTGGGGCATTTTTCTGATGGTTAGAAAAGGATCCTAGAGGGGTTCCTCAGTATTGAGGACCCCGAGGGGGCTAAAGGGCCAGGTAAGGCTTCGGTCGCCTGAGCCTAAGCGGACACCAAGGTTTGACAGGACCCCGAGGGGTCAGGTAGGCCAGGTAAGGCTCAGTCGCCTGAGCCTAAGTGACTCATAATGTTGGCAAGAACCCAGTAGGGTCAGAAAGGCCAGGTAAGGCTCTGGCTGCCTGAGCCTAATCTGGGATCCACCCTTAACTGACTTTAGAGGGACCAGTAAAGGTTTAGGGTGCCGGCCCAGCTGGGTGTGAGACTGGCGGACAGGCGCCGGTAAAGGGGCGACAGGTGCGTGACCAACCCAGGGGCACCGGTAAAGGGGTGCCAGTGGCATGATGGGTGCAGAAGGATAGGAGACGGGTGCGGGGACGTGATGAGCCCCAAGGGCGCCAGGTGGATGACAGGCCCGGGGGTGCCAGAGAGGGGCACCAGGGCAGGATGAGCCCAAGGGGCGCTAGAGAGGGCGCTGGAGGGCCAGGACAGAATAAATGTCCAGGAACAGCTGCGAGGCATGGAGCGTGCTAAAGGGGAGGTAGGAGGCACGCATTGCCCATAAGGCTGGGGGTGATGGAACACCCCACTTGACACTACGCTGGTATTACCTCCGTTCCAAGGTGAGAGTAGGCAGCCTCCCTTACTGAACTTGTAAGAACAAAGATGTGGCGGGCGAGAAGAGGGTGCTGGATCACTGCAATTGACATGGCAGGGGGTGCTAGCGAGATCACGGCCACTCGCAGGCCCCACTCTGTGACAGGTGGCCATCAGATCACCCCTGAGCCTACGCTTTTCCAGGCTAAAGAGTCCCATGTCTCTCAGCCTCTCGTTGTAAGATCTGTTTTCCTGACTTCTGATCATGCACGTGGCTCTCCTCTGGACTCTCTCAAGCTTCTCCACATCCTTTTTGAATTGTGGAGCCCAAAACTGGACACAGTACTCCAGCTGCGGCCTCACCAAGGCCGAGTACAAGGGGAGAATGACGTCCCGGGATTTGCTTGAGACGCATCTATGGATGCAAGCCAGCGTTTTAGTCACTTTACTAGCTGCAGCATCGCATTGCAGGAAATAAAGGAGATTTCTGATCCTGGGAATTACTTAAAACTACACCCCGCTAGGGTTGGATTGTGTGGTGGAGCTGCCTGTGGTCCTCAGGAACTGCCATACCAGTGCCTCCCTGGAAAAAATGAGTATGGGTACCATATAGCCTTATCCCCCATGACTTGGTGAGTTACTCCATAGAGGGGACAAGTGAGGGGTCCAGGCATGTCATCAGGCCTGAGACTCAAGGGATATAAGGCTGAGAGCCCCAGTGAGAGGGTGGGATAGTGGGACCAGTGAGGGTGTGTGAGAAGGCAGTAGAGTGATCAAGCGAGAAGGCTGTGTAGAGTAGGATTCACAGGGGTAGGCCTGAAAGACTGTGCAAGGGCTGCATAGAGTAGGGTCCACATGAGTGGGCTGGAAGGACTGTGCATAGGCCTGCCTTAGTGATCAAATGAGCTGTGTTTGTAGGGGCACAAGAAGGCAGACCCATATGGAAAAGTGAGCAGCTCAATAATCTACCCAGAGTGACCTCGATTGGCCAATGCTGGGGCGAGGACCAGAATGGTCAAAGGGCCAGCACACCCACCACAAGGGACAGCCAGAGCCAGGGGCCTGCACTTCTGACTGGCCTAGAAGTGAGGCAAGGGCCTGTGTGGCCAAAGGTTGCAGAGTGGGGCACTGCCAAGTAGGAAAAGGGCTTGGGGAGCTTTGCAGCCTAGAATGAGGGTAGGGAGAAGACTGCCTGAGGAGGGATCCAGGTGGGGTCCAAACATCAGGTGGGCATAGAGTGAGGTCCACTGTGGGGCTGAAGCCACAGCCTAATGCCATCTGGGAGGGGAAATGGTATAAGGGTAAGTTCGGAGCCGTGTATTACTCCCTTGGCACTGGGCATTAAATGAGCAGCCTCCCATCTATTTTTCTTACTACAAAGGTGTGGCAGACAAGGCCGGTGGGTGGTCTGCCCTAGATGGGTGGATGGGCCAATGATTTGACGAGCTGCAAGATGGCCCCCTGTCACAGTTGCATTCCCTTACTTCATGTGATAGAACTCTCTATCTGAACGGTAGATCCAGCAGGATACTTAGGGTACCTCTTACCACCACCTTGAATTTCCTGCATAAGTAACATAGGTTTTGTTGTTTCATTCTTAACATAGGTCTGAACCTTATTTGTACATTAAATATTTCGATGCCAAGAAACAATTTCTAAACCCTGTTTGTCCTTGAATGAGTCTATGGATTGCCACAGCAGGGAAATGACTGCAATTGGCTGAGCGAGAGGACTGCCTTGCGTCAGTCAGGCTTACATAGTGCAATGTCTCTTTTTTTCATACTGCTTCCTTTATTTATGGTTAAGTTCAAACATCCGTAAATTGATTTATGCAATCATGACTTGACTCTAAGTTGATCTTTCTTTACCTAACCATGTGTTGCATTTCCAAATAAAGAAGGGATATGACTTAAATAGCTTCTAAGACTGAATGAGTGGTTAGCTTCATAAGATCATTTTTATTCATTTCCTCCAGATATCACACACCATATGTCTCTGTCATCTTTCATCTGCAGTCGGTTAATCATTACCTCATTGACAGCCAATCACATTCCATCTTCCCTTTGTATCAGTATAAGATCTGATATATCTTCCATATGCTTTCTTTGCAAAGGGGATCATCCACCCAATCTTCTCTTTTAATGAATTCTGTGCTTCTGTTTCCGACCTTCTTATTTGATTACACCTTTTCAGAGTCCCACTTCTATGGGGTCAGTTCTTTTTTCGGGTATATCTGTGCTGCCTGAGTGAAATCAGCACATAGGGTGGACAGAGCAGAATTGATTTAGAATCTGTTGGCTTCTTCACAATTTTTTGGTTTGAAAGGAAGTAATATTCTAAGAAGTGGCATGTAGCTATTTTAAAACAATGTTTTCAGAAGATATTTCTACTACTAAAAAAAGGTGGGGGAGCAGGTGTCAGATCAAGAAAACAATGAGGAAATCCTTATAGCTATAGTCCTATTTGAAAGACTATTCATGCCAAGTAGGCATTCAACATTTGGAAATTTGACACTTGAGAATCCAGAAATTAAAGTAAGCATTAAATTGGAGAGGAATCAGAAACCCCAAAATGGCTTTCCAAGAGCAAATAGCTAACAGTATAGAAACAAGAGTCTTTCAAGAAAGTTCTGTGCTTCAATTGAAGCAGCAGGGAATTGTGTAAATGGGGCAATTAAGAAGATAGACTTTGCTGAGCTGCTAAATACTTTCCTTTTATCAGTTTTCACCGTTGTGCTGATGGTAAAAATTCCTAACATGGAATTCCTCTTTCCTGCCAATTAAGATGAAGAGCCTTAAGAGACTGATGTCAAGAGGTGCTTGTGCAAAATGATCACTTAAAAAAATAGTAAATTAGACTCATCTCATATGCACCCAGAGGTCCTGAAGGAGCTGAGACATGAAGTAAATAAGTGACTTAATAGAAATAAGTAATTGCTTAATGAAAACAGCTGCTGTTGCAGAGAAGCGATGGGAACATGAGGTACCTATATTTAAAAGTCACCTAATATTAGGATGACCATAGGTCCTGGCTTCTCCAGGATAGTCCCAGATTTCATAGGCTGTCCCAGCATCCTAGCCAGTTAGTGAACATGGAAACAAAAGTCCCAGATTGGCATCACCCTGCCCACACTACCTGGCCCAGCTTTCCCTGAGCAACAGCTGGAGGTGGAGGATGGGCTTGGCAAGGCACCACTCCTCCTGGCTGCGGTGGGGTGGAGGGAGAGTGCTGCTGCTTGTGTGTGTGTGTGTGTGTGTGTGTGTGTGTGTGTGTGGTGCCCTGGGTAAACTTGTATCTTGGCACCTTTGATTCCCTCCTAAGCAGTAGCTGGAAGCAGGAGATGGGCTGGGCTGGGCTGGGTACCAGTCCTCCTGCTGGAGGTGGGGATTGGCTGAGGGGAGGGGAAGTGTCTTGGATTTCTTTAAAAATTATATGGCCACTGTACCTAGTATTGATTTCAGGAATTATAAACCAGTAAACCTCACTCTATATCACAAGCTTGGTGCAACCATAATTAAGAACAAAATAACACTACACTGGCCACATTAAACTCTCAAAGTTTAACCCACATGCAGTACCAGGCGACCCAGGTGCCGAAGTGAAGGGGCGCTAACAAGTGCTGCCTAGCAGGGGTGGGACATGAGGTGGGGCATGGGACAGAGCCATGAGCAGTTCATTTAGTGGGATGGGGGGGAAGGCAGATCCTGCCACTGCGTGAACTCTTGGGCAAGCATGGGGAGGCATGTGCCCCCTGGATCTGTGCATAGAGAAAGGGGCATGTGCCCCCCAGATCTGTGCATGGGACAAAATCAGGCTCCTGCTGCGGGCTTGCCCCAGGTGCCAAACTTCCTTCCTATGGTACTACCTGCATGGGTTCTACAAGGGAAGACCATATTTCATGAGTCTTTAGATTTTTTTTTAAATCTGTCTATAGAGCATAGGTGAAAATAAACCACTGGATATACCCATAACTTATTTAAGCTTGTTGAAGGCTTTGGACAAGATCCTGCATGAGAGGATACCAAAGAGGCCAAGAAATCATGGGGTGAGAGACAGAACTTAATTCTAGATCAAACCAGGATAGAAGACAGGAAGCAAATTCTTAGTAATCATAGGAAAAAGCTAACAGCAGGAGGCCCAAAGTTCCATGCTAGGTCTCATGTTGTATATTACTTTATTTATTAATAATTGGGGGGGGGGGGAATAGAAGGGTGAATGGTAATGTAGACACAACATTATTTAGGTTCTTCAATACCAGACAGAAGTGTGGGGAACTTCAGAACTGTGCAAGCAAGGTAAATGAGCAGCAAGTTAGCAAGTGAAATGTCTCATATTTACATTTATTAACATGACATAAGAGGGGGAAACTTAAACTACTCATATGCTTTACAGGATTCTAAATTTGTTGTATCTACTTAAAAATAAAATATCTGAACCACTGTAGACACTTCACTGAACTTCTGTTCAACGTGCGGCCAAAATGTAAAAAGTAAACAAGATGCTACCATGAATACAGAATGAAATTGTAAGTAAGAACTTGATGAATAGCATAATGCAGGGGTGAGCAAGATCCAGCCAACAGGCTGCATCCATCGCTCAGAGCCACTAGATCATGCTCAGAGCATGAGAGCTTCCACTATGTCCACACCTGCACTGGGGCTAAGCAGTAAAGGGCTAAGCAACAGGAGGAAGGTCAGGAAAGTGTGGGCCTTACTGAATAGGGGAGGCAACCTAGTGACAGATGAGGAAAAGGCTGAAGCACTCCATGACTTTTATCTCAGTCTTCACAAGCAAGGTCAGGTCCCAGACTACTGCACTCAGCAGCCCAGTTTTGGGAGCAGGTGAGCAGCCCTCAAAAAAGAAAAGCTGGATATATACAAATCCATGGGGCCGGATGTGGTGCATCTGAGGGTGCTGAGGGAGTTGGCCGATATGATTGCAGAGCCGCTGACAATTATCTTTGAAAACTTGTGGTAACTGGGGGAAGTACCAGATGATTGGAAAACAGCAAACATAGTGCCCATCTTGAAGAAAGGGAAGTAGAAGGGTCCAGGTAACTGTAGACCAGTCAGCCTCACCTCAGTCCCTGGAAAAATAATGGAGCAGAACCTCAAAGAATCCATTTCTAAACACTTGAAGTAAAAGGAAGTGATCAGGAACAGTCAGCATAGGTTCACCAAGGGCAAGTCATGTCTGACCAACCTGATTAGCTTTTATGATGAGATGATTGGCTCTGTGGATGCAGGAAGATCAGTGGATGTGTTGCACCTTGGCTTTTGCAAGGTTTTTGATACGGTCTTCCACAACATTCTCACAAGTAAGTTAAGGAAGTATGGGTTGGATGAATGGACTGTAAGGTGGATAGAAAGCTGGCTGGATTGTCAGGGTCATTGGGTAGTAATTAATGGCTCGTCTAGACTAATGGCTTAATCTAGTTGGCAGGCAGTATCAAGTGGGGTCAGTTCTGGGGCCGACTTTTGTTCAATATCTTCATTAATAATCTGGAAGATGGGATGAATTGCACCCTAAGCAAGTCTGTAGATGACACCAAGTTGGGGGGTGTAGTAGATACACTGGAGGGTAGAGCTAGGACTCTGAGTGACCTAGACAAATTGGAGGATTGGGCCAAAAGAAATCTCATGAGTTTCAACAAAGACAAGTGCAAGCTCCTGCACTTAAGACAGAAGAATCCCATGCACTGCTACAGGCTTGGGACCAACTGGCTAAGCATAATCTCCCAAAAATGGACAGGTTACAGTGGACAATAGGATGGATATGAGCTAGCAGTGTGCCCTTGTGAAGAAGGCTAACAGTATACTGGGCTGCATTAGTAGGAGCACTGCCAGCAGATCAAAGGAAGTAATTATTCCCCTCTATTCAGCATGGGTGAGGCCACATCTGGACTACTGTGTCCAGTATTGGGCCTTCCACTACTGAAAGGATGTGGACAAGTTGGACAGAGTCCAGCAGATGGCAGCAAAAATCATTAGGGAACTGGGGCACATGACTTCTGAGGGAACTGGTCTTATTTAGTCTGCACCAGAGAAGACTGAGAGCAGGTTTGATAGCAGCCTTTAACTACCTGACGTTTGGTTACAAAGAGGATGGCAATAAACTATTATCAGTGGTAACAGATGACAGAACAAGGAGCAATGGTCTCAAATTGCAACAAGGGAGGTTTAGGTTGGATATTAGGAGAAACTTTCTCACTAGGAGGGTGGCAGAGCACAGGAACAGGTTACAGAGAGGTGGTGGAATCTCCATCCCTGGAAGTTTTTAAGACCCAGCTTGACAAAGCTTTTGCCGGAATAATCTAGTTTTGGATGATCCTGTTTTGAGCAAGAGGTTGGACTAGACGATGTCCTGATGTCCCTTCCAACCCTATGTTTCTATGATTCTATAAGCCCTGGATGTAGTTGCTGCTTCTCCTGCCCCAGGCCCCTCCCCTGGCTGCAACATGAGCACTGCTTCCAGTGGATGAGGAGCTGTGCCAGAGCTGGGCATCTGGAAGCTGCATTGACACTGCTGCTGATCTCCCTCAGTGCTGCCCCCTCCCCTGCCTGCATGGGTGCAGGGAAAATCCACTGCTGCTAACATATCTTGGAAACTACCTGGCCCATGTTGGAGTGAAGCCAGGCTGTTTCGGCCTGCACCTTGAAAAGGTTGCCAGCTGCTGGTATAATGTTTTTATATAAATCCATGTGCAGTGCCGATCAACCTACCTGGAAAGGACTGTGTCTAATTTACAGAAGGATGCTTGCAAATAATAAAAACCATGATCAGAAGGACAGAAATACTCTTATAGGAAGAATGTTTGGGGAAAAATTATTGATTGCTTTAGAAAAGAGAAGAAAAATATGGGATAACATTACAATATATATAAAATAATAAA
This sequence comes from Crocodylus porosus, assembly GCF_001723895.1. Taxonomy (NCBI): domain Eukaryota; kingdom Metazoa; phylum Chordata; order Crocodylia; family Crocodylidae; genus Crocodylus; species Crocodylus porosus. Next base: position 41,031,994 of record NW_017728951.1, on the reverse strand, counting down.
TGGCTTCAAGAAAGTAGATCAAGAATGTCTGTTTTTCCTACCTTATACCATACGAACATGGGGAACTTCAATTAAATTAATAGATTTCAAATTCAAAACCAGTTCAAGGAAATACTTTTTCCCCCAGCACGTAATTAAACAATAAAACTCATTGCCACCAGAAGCTGTAGAGGACAACAATATAGCAAGAATGAAATCCAGACTTATAGTAAATTATGATAAAACTTTTGGAAGAATTGCAAAATCTCATGATTTAGGACTTAAGACTATTTTTATCCAACATCTGTCTAGATCATTATCTGAAGTTTCTGATGTTGGCCACTTTTAGAGAGAGGACACCAGACAACCCAGAATATGCTGAGTCTGATCCAATCTTGAAGGTCCTAAGTTCTGAAGCTATATGTGGCAGGGCATTTGAGGTGCCTGCAACTTTAAGAGAGCAGGCAGCCTGCTAAGCCACCGGCAGGTGGGGGTCAGGGCTAATTGCAGAGTCAGCTGACCCAGGGGACTAGCAGGTGAGGCCAGGCCTGATTATAAGAGTCACCTGATTGCAAGGGAGTCTCCTGATTGGAGGAGGGCTGGGTTTAGACCAGGTATAAGCCCAGACCCTGAGAGTAGGGTGGGCAGTAACATCTTAGGAGCTGGTGTAGGAGTATTGCCTAGCAGGAATGCTGCTGCTGCTGCTGCTGCTGCTGCTGCTGCTGCTGCTGCTGCTGCTGCTGCTGCTGCTGCTGCTGCTGATCAGCAAGGAGTATAACTTCTGGAGGTTTGGATAGGAACTAAAGGAATGGAGGAGGTTCCTGGGGACCCAGTGAGGGGTCCAGAGCCCTGAGAAAGGGGCTGAGTGCCTGGGGCCTAGTGAGAAGCCAGATGAGCCCAGAGAGAAGGGGCTGATGCACAGAGGCCTAGTGAGAGGCCAGGCAAGTCCTGAGAGAGGGCCTGAGTGTCTGTGGGCCTATTGAGGAGCCAGGTGAGACCTGATTGAGGGGCCAAGTGTTTGAGAGATATAGTGGAGGTTCTCAGTGAACCCAGTGAGTGGGGTAGTGTGGGGGCCTATTGAGGGGTCTGGATGAGCCCGAAGGAGGAGGGGCTGTGTAGGAAGACATATGGAGGGCTCAGTGCAAGCCCAGAGACAAAAAAATTGGTTTATGGAGGGACCTAACAGGGTGGATCCACAAAGATAAGGGTTGAGAGCTGGAGGCTTGATCCTGGGAATCTCAATTGGCCTGTTCAAGGCCAGGGCCCAGGAGGGACCAAAGGATGAAACAGACCATGGTAGAGACAGCCAGAACCAGGAGATCCTGGAGTTCTCAACTGGCCTAAGGCAAAACCAGGGCCTAGGAGAGGCTGAAGGTTCTTCTGTGGCCACAATTGAGATAAAGGTGTCAAGGGGCATGCTGCCCAGGATGGTGATGGCTGGTGCTAAACCATCTGAGGAGGAGGGATCAAGGACAGGGAGCTAAGAATGAGCTGGGGCAAGAGATGGAGGGATTCAGAGTGAAGATGGAGCCACGGCCAGGGGGCCTAGCAGCCCAGGAGGGGCATAGAACATCTGAGGGGAAGCCTAGAGAGGCATAAACAAGATCAGGTAGGCCTGAAAACTGGTCCTGGGTAAGACCTAAAACTGCATTCTACTGGGCCTGGTTAGCATGGTGGGGCTGCCTGTGCAGGGCAGCCTCCATGAAATTCCATGCATCGGAAAAGTAAGGATGGGGCACTGGGAAGCCTCAGCCCCCACAGCCTTGTGGGTTACCCCATGAAGGGGGAAGGCTACGGGAGCACAAGCCATATACAAAAAAACTGACAGAAAAGCACTTGGCAAGGAAAATCATGTGGGCCACGAGGAGCCTGAGGATCATAGTGAGGCCCGGTGAGTACAGTAGGACCAGTGGTCCAGCAACAGGCTGGGAATAGAGTGCAGGACCAGATGAGTCCAAAGGCCTGGATGGTTAGGCCCAGTGAGGGGCCTGAGGCATATAATGGGGCCCAACAAACAGGAGCCCTCGGTGCACGGATCAGTGTACAGGACTGTAGAGTTGATGGGACACTGCAGCTGTATATGGCAGCGTGGGTCCCCATCCCTGCCCAAAGCAGGCACCCCTTTGGTGCATGGCGTGGAGAGCAGAGCAGTAACTGACAGGATGCTGTAGCTGCACGAGGCAGCGTGGGTCCCCATCCTTGCAAAAAGCAGGTGCCCCCTTGGGTGCACAGGGTGGTGCGGGGGGGCTGAGAGCAGGCTGACAGGCCAGTGGCTGCATGATGAAGCTCAGGTGACCAGACAGGTAGACCATCCACACCCCACCCCAACCCACAGTTGGAGACAAGCCTAACTTTCCAAAAGCTGCAGGATTCATGAGTTACCCAGGAAGGAGATTCCCACAAGGGAAGAGGAGCCTTTCCCACTGTGGGCGATCAATGGGAAGCCCCAAAGACAGCCATTTTCAAACAAAGGCAAGCCAGAAAGAGCCAGCAGTTGGCAGCTTGTAGCCAAGGAAGCAACACCACCTGCTTCTCCTGATCCTCATAGAACATCCTGGAGGTAAGGGCAGGAGCTATGGGGATGACATTCAGGTCTTGGTCCTGGGCATGACCTGAAACTCCACCCTCCTGGGGTAGGGAGGCCTGGTGGGACTGTCTGTTGCAGGACAGCCCCCATGAAATACCAGGACCATTCACTTCCCCAGTGAGAGGTGGGTAGGGGCACCTCAATAACTCCAGCCCTAATAACACTGTGGGTTAGAGGGCCAGGCATGGTTGCAGCCACCTGAACCCCAGGGAGTGTAAGACCCTGGTGGAGGAGTGTGGGCCAGGCACAGCTACAACCACCTGAGGCCCACAGGGGTGTAAGACCCTGGAGGCCCCAGAACAAGGGGCAGTTGTGTAGCTCCAGGGAGGGGGCAGTCATGTAGCCCAGAGAGAGGGCATGAGAACAGAAGTGGCCCACACAGAGTAAAGTGTGTCTTTATGGCCTGAAGGACTGAGCATTAATAGGTGCTGAGTAGGGCTGAAGGACAGCCAGAAGAGCAGCACACAAACCAACCCCACAAGATAGTGTGTGTGTGTGTGTGTGTGTGTAATGTCCCAGTGAGGGGCCAGGGCAAGCTTAGCCCAATGCCTAGCAAATTGGCTCACCACTACCCAGATGAAGACTGCAGGAGAGGTCCAACAGGCTGAATGTCTTCAGTAAAGAAGTGAGTCTGATAAGCCCTATGGCCTACGGGAGCCACTCCAAAAGGAAGCAGGGCAGGGCAGAGTGAAGGGGGCACAATATCGTGTGATGAGCAAGAGGCCCTGTGGGGGGGACAGTATGAGTGTGTGTGCAAGAGGCTTAACAGAGGACTAAGTTTGGTCCAGCTTTAGGCTGGGAGTACAGTAACCTTCTGGATGCCATCTGTGAGGTATGCATCATGGTGTAGGGGTGTTACAGAGCTGTGGATAGAGCCCCCTGGCAGCGGGGCATAGAATGGGCAGTCTCCTACACTATAACACCAGTTATGAGAACAGCAAAGTTGTGGCAGGCAAGACTGGGTGGATTGCCCCATATGGACAGGTGGGTGAGCCAACTTGAGATCTGGCCCCCTGTCTCAAGAGGCTTTGTAAGCTGTTCTATATCTGAATCCACTATATTGGTTATTTTTATATATGTGCATCTCATTTAATGTAATCTTATTGTGTATGTTCAATTATTATTGTTCTATCGCTGCCAGATATTCCAGTCACTGAATTGTTGAATAACCTGTGTTTTATCATTGAATGCCCCCTTACCTGCTGCCTGGAGGGCCCTGTCAAGAGGCAAGGCTGCAGACTAACTGGAAGGTCAAAAAGGATTAGGCCTGTGCCTGAGTTAAGGGTTAATAAGAGCTACTGTCAGTGTAAATGTCTATATGTAAATAATAGATCATATTGAACTTATAACCATAAATATCTATGTTGTATCATTAAACCTGTAAATATCACTGGGTGTCCTTGATTTCTGCTCTGCTCTGTAGGGAAAGGAGGTGAGCTGGCCTGCAGTTGGGTAACCACCCTCCCACCACATACAAGCACCTGCTGACATCACGGGGAGAGGGGGTACCCTCCACGTACCACATGGGTTACATATTTTTATAAAAATATCAAGGAATGGCAGGAGAGAGTGGGGCAGACAGACCTTAGAGCAGAGTATTTAAAATTTATGTATTTCAAATGTACAGTACTCCATGACTACATACAGAATTTTCTACTTTATGCATTGCATATTTATAGTACACATGTTAGACATCAAAAGGGTAATAGAATATCCCGCTCTAACAGAAGCTACAAACAAAACAGAGCTAATGCCTAGAGTAATTTTCACTAAGATTTCTGCTAATTGTTTTCTTCAATGAGAACCATAGCATCATAGAAAATTAGGGTTGGAAGGGACCTCAGGAGGTCATCTAGTCCAACCCCCTGCTCAAAGCAGGACTATCCCCAACTATATGATCCCAGACAAGGATTTATCTAGCTGGTTCTTTAAAAACCTCCAAGGATGGAGATGCCACAACTTCTTTGGGTAACCTAGTCCAGTGCTTTACTTCCCTTCTTGTAAGAGTTCTTAATATCTGACTTAAACTTCCCTTGCTGTAACTTGAGACCATTGTTCCTTGTTCTGTCACTTAACACCACTGAGAACAGTCCAGCTCCATCCTCTCTGGGATCACCCTTCAGGTAATTGAAGGCTGCTATCAAATCTTCCTTTAGTCTTCTTTCCTGCAGACTAAATAAGCCCAGTTCCCAAAGCCTCTCCTCATAAATCATGTACCCCAGCCCCCTCACCATTTTTGTTGCCCTCTGCTGGACTCTCCCCAATTTGTCTACATCCTTTCAGTAATAGTGGGTGGAGGGTGAAAAACTGGACAGAGTACTCCAGATGTGGTCTCACCAGTGCCAGATAAAGGGGCATTATTACTTTCTTGGATCTGCTGGCAATGCTCCAAATAATGCAATCCAGTATGCTATTAGCCTTCTTTGCAATAAGGGCACACTGTTGGTTCATATCCATTTCATTGTCCACTGTAACCTGCAGGTCCTTTTATACAGACCTGCTGCTTAGCCAGTCAGTCCCCAGCCTGTAGCATGAAATTGTTCTGCCCTAAGTGTAGGAATTTGCACTTCTAATTGAACCTCATGAAATTTTATTTGGTCCAATCCTCCAATTTGTCAAGGTCTCGCTGAATCCTAGCCCTGCCCTGCTGCGTAGCCACTACTTCCTCCAGCTTGGTGATATCTGAAAACTTGTTGAGGTTGTGACAGGCTGGCTGGCAGTGACCTGGCCCAGGGGTTTTGAAAGGGCAAAAGATGATTGGAGGACTTGGGATTCCCTTTCCTCACCAGTCTGGTAATGGTTTGGCCCAGGGGTTTTGAAGGGGTAAAAGATGATTGGAGGACTTTCCACACCAATCAGGCTCCAGAGACTCACTCCCCACCCCACCCCAATGTCCCGATTGGCCACTTGGGTCACCTGGAGGGAGATAAAAGGGGCAGTGTGGGCTGACTTGGGGAGAGACCAGTGAGGAACAACAAGGAAGGAGCTTTACAGAGCTGAGCCAGTGGGGCAGGAGCAGTGCCCTAGAAGAGCCTGAAAGAGCAGAACCTGCAGGCAGCAGTGGGACCCTCAGCAGCACAGTGTGTGGCCAGCAGGAGAGGCTCCCCAGCTCCAGGAAGGATCTGAGCAGCGGCCTGAGGGGTTCCCTGCTCTGCTTCCAGCTCCTCCAATCAGAGGCCAGGCAGCTCGATGTGAGGCTGGGCTCCAGTAAGGTCAGGACCCCTAGTAGGCTGGAGTAGTGTCACCAGTGGAGGCTGTGTGCCAGCATTCCTGCCTACCATGTGGCAGATCTGGGTTCAAGTCCTAGCTTAGATGACTTGGGGTGAGTGAGATAATAAGAAGCAAATCTTCTTGCAGTGGAAAGGGGCCATTGTGTTTTCCCTACCTTCCTCCCCCTCCAGGTACCAAGACCTTATGTTTCCTTGTCATTTTACATTTTGCATTTTGTGCCCTTTGTATATTTCACCAACCCATATTGTTTGTTCTGATATTTGCATTTTATATTTTGTTAACCCTGTTTTTTTGTCAATGATTGTAAGTGTCTAACCTTTGAATCCTGCCCCCTTGGGGCATTGTAGTGGCCACTATACCCTCTGATTTATGCCTGTTATGTTCCCAGTATTAAAAGGTATATGCTTAAGTCCCTATTGGTGGTCTAGCTCTGCTCTATAAAGGGAAGGAGAGTCCCTACACCTCCCACAGCACTTGTGCACCTGCTTTGATCCCTTCAGTTGGAGAGGGGGTACCTCTTGGAGTACAGCCCGGGTTACAAGGGTATACTCTGTTCCATCTGCTAGGTTATTTATGAAGGTATTGAACAAAAATGGCCCCAAGACCAACCCTGGGGTATTCCATTTGCTACCAGCAGCCAACTAGGCATCAAGCCATTGATTACTACCCTTTGAGCCTGATGATCCAGCCAGTTTTCTCTCCACCTTACAGTCCATTCATCCAACTCATACTTCCTTAACTTACTTGCAAGGACGTTGTGGAAGACCATATCAAAATCCTTGCAAATGTCAATGTGTATCACATCCACTGATCTTCCTGCATCCACAGAGCCAGGCATCTTACCATGGAAGGCAATCAGGTTAGTCAGTCATGATTTGCCCTTGGTGAATCCATGCTGACTGTTTCTAATCCCCTTCTTCTCCTCCAAGTGCTTAGAAATGAATTCCTTGAGAACCTGCTCCACGATTTTGCCAGTGACTGAGGTGAGGCTGACTGGTCTATAGTTCCCCAGATCTTCCTTCTTCTCTTTCTTAAAAAGGAGCATTATATTTGCCATTTAACAATCAGCCAAGACCTCTCCCAGTTGCCCTAAGGTTTAAAATTTAATGGCCAGTGACTCTGCAATCACATTGGCCAACTTCCTCAGCACCCTCAGGCACACTGTATCTGGCCCCATGGACTTGTACACATCCAGCTTTTCTAAATAGTCCCTAACCTGTTCTTTCACCACTGTTGGCTGTTCACCTCTTCCCCAAACTGTGCTGCCAAGTGTGATCTTCATAGATTTCGTAGACATTAGGGCTGGAAGGGACCTTGGAAGATCATCAAGTCCAGCCCCCAGCCCAAAGGACAGGAAATCAGCTGGGGTCATAGGATCCCAGCAAGATAAGCATCCAATTTACTCTTGAAGGTGTTCAATGTAGGTGCTTGAACCACCTCCGATGGCAGGCT
>NW_017728951.1:41007501-41024645 GCF_001723895.1 Crocodylus porosus | reverse complement strand
TTGGCTTTCCTGGTTTGCTCCCTGCAGGACAGGACCAGTGCAGACGGAGGATTATTTCTTCACCTTGCCTATGAAGACTGAGGTGAAAAAGGCAGTGAGTGCTTCAGCCTTTTCTGCATCATCCATCACTAGGTTGCCACCCCCATTTAGTAAGGAGCTTACATTTTCCCTGATCTTCCTTTTGTTGCTGATGTACTTGTAGAAACCCTTTGTTGTCACCCTTCATGCCCCTTGCTAGCTGCAACTCCAGTTGTGCTTTGGTCTTCCTGATTTCATCCCTGCAGGCCAGAGCAATACTCCTATACTTCTCCCTTATTATTTGTCAAAGTTTCCACTTCTTTTAAGCTTCCATTTTGTGTTTTTAGCTCACTGCTAAGCCAATATGGTCTTCTTCCACACTTGCTAATCTTCCTGCACATCAGGATAGTTTTTTCCTGAGCCCTCAATAAGGTTTTCTTTAAAGTACAGCCAGGTCTCCTGGACTCCCTTCCCCCTCAAACTGGCTTCCCAGGGGATCCTGAATATCAGTTCCCTGAACAAGTTTAAGTCTGCTTTTTCTGAAGTCCAGGGTCCTTATTCTGGTGCTCTCCATCCTTCCTGTCCTCGGGATCCTGAGCTCAATCATCTTGTGGTTGTTGTTGCCCAAGTTGCCATTTCCTACTATATCTCCCAACAGTTCTTCCCTGTTTGAGCAGCAGGTCAAGGTTAGCATGGCCCCTATGTGGCCTCTCCAACACCTGTACCAGGAAGTTGTCCCCAACCTACTCCAAAAACTTACTAGACTGTCTGTGAACTACTGTGTTGCCTTCCGGAATTCTCTGGAGTTTGTTAAAAATCTCTGGTGGGATGCAAATTCTTCTCATACATAAATATTTTAAAACAAACTTGATGGTGATAAAATTGCTAGGAAATCTATAGTGACATTTTTAATAGCACTTAAAGAGGGTGGGGAGCAAAATCCAGCGCTTTACCAGAAGAGGCACTGTGTCGGTTTGACCCGGTTTGCCCTGCATCTGTATAGCTCACATACTTCAGTAGGGCTTTTTGGCAGTTTTATGTAATAGCTGATTCAATTGTCGATTGAATCAATTATTACATGTGTGCCAAAGAACCCCGCTGAAGTGCATGAGCTATACAGATGGCCACATGATTGCATTAGTAGGAATGTTACCACCTGATCACAGGAAGTAATAATGTCCCTTACTTATTATTATTATTATTATTACTTATTCAGCACTGGTTAGGCAACATCTGAAATACTGTGTCCAGTTTTGGGCCTCCCGCTACAGAAAGGATGTACAATGGACAAATTGGTGAGAGTCCAGAAGAGGGCAATGAAAATGGTTAGGAGGCTAGGGCACATGATTTATGAGGAAAGGCTGAGAGAACTGGGCTTATTTAGTCTGTAGAATAAGAAGACTGAGGGGGATTTGTTTCAATCAGCTATTAGGTAAAAGCACCAAAAAGCCCTGCTGAAGTGCGTGAACTATACAAATGCTAGGTGAGCCAGGTCAAACTGACACAGTGCCTCTTCTGGGAGCACACTGAGGTAAACGTAAAGTGCTGGGGGGTTCCCCCTCCCCTCCATGTCTGTAAGTAGCCTAAGTGACTCAGAACAAAACATGATTAAAATCCATTCATTTTTTTTTTTATTACATCCTGCAGATGTTTTTCAAAATCCTCCTACTTATGAATAAGTGGATTTTTTGAGGGAGGGGGGAAAAAAGTTTGAACTTGCAAAACTAACTAAAAAAAAAAAGCATTGTGTAAATAAACATATGAATTAAAAAAAAATTGATACAATTGTAAACAATGGAAGCATCTGTGCTCTCTGTATGGTTTATATGATATTGGCCATGTAAACAGTTCTATGGAGTTTTTTCTTTTGCAGAATCTTGACATTATTGTGCAAAACTGACACAATATTGACTAATATGGACGATGAGGAATAAAACTAAGCCTATAAACAATGCCTTTCTGTTTTCGGACATCACTAAAATACTCTTTTTAGCAGCAAGGCTCAATTAATCAAGTCTGCTGGAGCATGGTAATTGCCACACTCCAGCAGATCCAACCATCTTGTGTATCAGCATCCCTGTGCTTAAATATAGCAACAAGGGGCTTATAAGTAAAGAAACTCTGCCACCATTTTAAGGTACAGAGGCACTTATACACAAGATGTTTCAGGTGCTTGAATTGGAGAGGCTCCATAGGCAGAGCAAGAAAAAAAAATTGCAGGGGCTGAGCATATGCACCCTTTCTCCCCCCACAAGAAAATCTAGGGGGAGAAGTGACATGGGGGGGCGGGGGAGCAGTATTGCCCAGTGCTGCACCACACCAGCCCTTGTTGCCTTCTCGCATGAGCTCTGCTTGCCTCCCAGCCCTGGGTGCGCCAGCCCCAGCGGCCTCCCCACCCTGGCCTTGCCCATTCACTGCCCATTCACTGCCCAGGGCTGGGGCCTGAGCAGGGCCAGCCTCAGCTACACTGCTGGGCTGGAGGGGACAGAGCCCCTGGGACTCCTGCTCCCACCCTGCCAGGCCCTACACAGCTGGAGCAGGGTAGGGTGGGGTATGGAACAGAGCTGCAGTTCATCAAGGGGCATGGGGAGGGCCCATGGCTCCCACTACTGCACAAGTCCCAGGAGGCCTACATAGTCAAATGGGTTACTAACTGGCTGGAGGGCCACACCCAGAGAATGGTGGTGGATGGGTCATTTTTGACCTGGAGGGATGTGGGCAGTGGGATCCCCCAGGGCTCGGTCCTTGGGCCCGCACTGTTCAACATCTTTATCAGTACTTAGACAAGGGGGTAAAAAGCATCCTGTTCAAATTTGCTGATGACACTAAGATGTGGGGGGATGTGGGCACGCTAGAAGGAAGGAATAGGCTGTAGTCAGACCTAGACAGGTTACAGGGGTGGGCAGATGAGAACAGGATGGGATTCAATACTGACAAGTGCAAGGTGCTGCACCTGGGGAGGAAGAACCAGCAGCAGACCTACAGGCTGGGGAAATCCCTTCACATCAGTGCAGAGGCAGAAAAGGACCTTGGAATCATCATTGATTCCAACATGACCGTGGGCCAGCAGTGTGGGGATGCAGTTAGGAAGGCCAACCATACCTTGTCATGCATCCACAGATGCATCTTGAGCAGGTCCAAGGAGGTGATCCTCCCCCTTTATGCGACACTGGTCAGGTCACAGATGGAGTACTGCATCCAGTTCTGGGTGCTGTACTTCAAGAGGGATGTGGACAACATGGAGAGGGTCCAGAGGAGGGACCCTCGCATGATCGGGGGCAGCAAGGCAGGCCCTACAAGGAGAGGCTAAGGGACTTGAACCTGTTCAGCCTCCACAAGAGAAGGCTGAGGGGGGATCTAGTGGCCTGTTACAAACTAGTCAGAGGGGACCAGCAGGCATTGGGGGAGTCCCTGTTTCCCCGAGCACTACCAGGAGTGACTAGAAATAACGGTCACAAGCTGGCAGAGGGTAGATTCAGACTAGACATCAGGAGGTGCTACTTCACTGTCAGGGCAGCTAGAATGTGGAACCAACTTCCAAGTGAAGTGATGCTGGCTCCTACCCTGGGGGTCTTTAAGAGGAGGCTAGATGAACATCTTGCTGGGATCATTTGACCCCAGTACTTTTTCCTGTCATGGCAGGGGGTCAGACTTGATGATCTGCTCAGGTCCCTTCTGACCCTACCAACTATGAAACTATGAGGCATGGGGGTGCATGACCCTGCTCTGCAGGGGGCAGGGCTGGCTGCCACCGTGGGCTGGGACCAGGGCAGCGCCAGACTCTTCCCAGAGGGAGGGGGCATGCTGTGCTCTGAGCGGGAGGCACTGGGAGCAGGGTCAGGGCTCAGTCCTGCCTTGAGTGCCTGCTCCTTCCCCAGCCCTAGCCCCACTCCCTCCCTCACTGCTGCCTGTGCACCCCTCCCCACCCCTGCTGTAGCTGCAGCTGCAGCTGCAGCTGCAGGAAACCTGTGGCTGGACTGCCTTGTGGCCCTACCACTGACTTTTGTGGGGCTGAGGCCCGTTAGCTCCCCCTTACACTACCTATGAGTGGCTCTCAGAGACACTCTAACTAAAGCGCCCTCTCTTGCCCCACCACCACTCCCAGAGCACATGTATACATGCCTGTAGTAACCAGGTTTTCTTTTGTCTCTTGTGCTTCCACTTTGGTATCCTTTTTAAGCATTCTTGGATACAAGATGGAAGCTGTAATCTTCACAGAATATAGTTAGCCTGAGCCTAAGAAAAAATTCACTAACATATATATTATGAATACATCATGAAAGAAGGAAGGGTTGGCTCACAAACTATTTGCAAACCAAACAAGGAACAAATAGTTTCAACTTACTGTTCTGCATGCAGTATCATGATAACTTGTTGATCGTGTCCAATAATACTGTGTTTGGCCAATACATATTGCTTTAATTAATGTTGCAAACAGGTTTGTTACTTTCTGTTTTCTAAGGCTCAGAAAAACCTGAAAGATCAGTATTTTGGGTGAAACCTATCTGGATTTAGTCTCTGTCCAAAGGAGACAGAGCTTTTTTTTCAGGTTATGTTTATTTGAGCCCTTTAAAGTCTGAGGAAAATCCTATTTTTGACATTTGAAATCTTGTAGGGCTAAAGCTATTCTTTTTCTTGTCCTTCCCAAATAAGCTGAACAGTCAAAATGAATCTCAACATGGTACAATTACTATATGACAAAGTTTGCTAAAACCCTTGACAAATGGAATTGGCAAGTTTGGAAAAAGCTCCCCACCTTCCATCAATCTTGTCTATCCTGCCTTAGATAATAGAGCCATATGACTTCATATGATGAGTTTTAAATGATACATTCTTTCATCTTTGTATAATTATATTAGTTTGAGTTAGGAATATTTTTAAGTGACTTGTAATATGACAGGAGCTAATCTGCATCAGGCTGACTCCTCTCAAGCTACATACAGATGTGCAGTAGTTTATCCTAGAACTAAAACAGTTCTCCATGAGTAACTGTGGTAGGGTACCTTTGGGTGCCTGCCACCTTAAGGGCAGAGTCAGGCAGCTACCAAGTGTCTGATGGCAGCAGCCAGTTTAAGGACAAGGGATATAAAGGCTACAGTTTGCTGCTGCCAGCCAAGGCAGAAACATCGCCTGCCTGAGCTGCAGCAGGAACATCTTGAAGGTAAGAGCAGGAGGCTCTTGGTCCTGGGCGTGACCTAAAACTGCACACTGCCGGGCAAGGGTGACCTGATGGGGCTCCTAGTGGCATGGGAGCCCCTAGGAAATGCCAGGCCAGTTATCTCCCTGGTGAAAGATGAGGAAGGGGCACCTCAACCCCAGCCCCCATCTTCGGGTGGGCTTTGGACAGTTGTGGGAGTAGTGGGGCCAGGTATGGCAAGCAGAGTGCCACCTGAGCCCAGTAGGGATGTGAGATCCTGGAGACCCCAGAGGGGGTAGCATGGGGAGCATAAAGTGTAGCCCCACACACAGTGTGGGGCTAAATCGGAGAAGGTCTGAAGGGATGTGGGGGGGGGCTGAGTAGGGCTGAATAAGGAGTAGACCTGAAGGGCAGTGTAAGGACTAGACCTGTGAATAGTTGATCATGAAGATGAGAAGACCTCAGGGTGGGGCATGATGTAGAGACCCTAGAGGGGCATAGTAGGAGCCCCATGTGTGGGGAAGAGGCCAAGGCATGGTCGTGGGTTCCTGAGGCCACAGTTGGGGCAGAGGCTGAGTAGGGGGCTCAGTCAGAGAGTTAGGGGTGAGTCCTGACCCCAGTAAGTTCTCCATGGTAAGGAGGCTGAGAGTGGGATGAAAGAAAGACCTAAAGGGCAAGCACAATGACCTGCTGCTCCAAGGAGGGGGAGAGAGTCCATGTGAGACCCTGGAGCACCAGTTGTGGTTTAGGTTATGATTACATCATATGGTTGCCATCTGCAAGGCATAGGCTGTAGTGTAGGGGAGGTTTGGAGCCACAGATAGTGCTCCCTGGCATTGGGGTGGGGAATGGGCAGTCTCCTGCATTATACTACCAGTTTATGGGAACAGCAAAGTCGTGGCAGGCGAGATTGGGCAGGCTGCCCCATAGAGACAGGTGGGCAGGCTGGCATGAGACCTGGCCCTGAGTATGCCCCCTGTCACAGTGACAATCTCCAGTGTTGCTCTTGGAATTGACACCAGTGATGATGGATCTGTCTGTAGTAACTCCTCTTTGGTTAGTATATTCTTCTGCAGAATCTGGGATTCTCCAGAACTTGGTACGCCTCTCCAGGTCAGCACGCATGCTTAATTCTAGTCCGATGTGCTTAAGTGTTATAAAATGCTAACTTTGAATAACTTGCTTTGCTGTACAGTAGAAACGGAATGTCCAAAGACACCTGTTGCAGGTTTCTGTCCTCCATTCAAGTCTGTGCTCCAAACTGTCCTTCATTCCAGTCAACCCATTATTTAAAACTACCTCATAGTTTGAAATTTGTTTTTTTCCTAATTATTGCATACAAATTAATTTAAAGCAAAATCTGACCAAAAGCCTTTCCATGTAAAGAATGACACTTGCAACACGAACACCTCCTTCTGATCACAAGATCCCTGTCCATAAAAAATGAGGAAATTCACATTCTTAAAAAAATTAAAACTAAACAAAATTGAAACCTGAAAATGGTGGAGACAGGGACTTCATGTATTTCATTATGGAAATCATTAGTATTACTAATTGTATGGTCATATAGGACTCCTTTCCATGTAAAGGGAGGCAGTGTAAAAACCATAGTGTTCATGTGTATCATTTGCTGTAATAGTCTGATGGGGTGCCTTGATGGTTTGTAGCTTACAGGCATTGTAGGTGAAATTTCCATCCACACAAATGGAGACAAAATACTTTCAAACAATAAAAGTCATTGACACAATTTACTGGAAGAAAATCACTAATGTTCAGTGATTGCTTTGCTTAGATCAGTATATTTCCTGGGTAAGTTAATTCAGTTTTTTGCCAACTTAAATATTTCTGGCTTATCTATTCTTTCTTTGTAGTGTTATTTTTATATTCTGGCCTGTGCTCCCCTCTCCTTCCTTTTAATTATAATATTGCTAAGTAGCTGGTCAGAATTTGAGCAAAAAAAGGGCATTGAACTTTTCAGTCTTCTCTTTATTTGCTTCTCTATTAAATAATGGGTTATACTTTGTCTTTCTCTTATTTCTAATCTAATAATAATTAAGAATAGGATGTTTGACACCTAACTAATTCATTCTTGGATGAGAATGTTTTGTGTAAGTACAGTCTACGTAAAATGTGTATGATCTTGATTCAAGAAAGTGTTCCTTTTTTAGGCCTGTGCTTAAGTCAGTGTGGCATAAGCACTTGTTTGAAATTATAGACATGATTCAGTGTGAAGTGGGGCCTGTTCAAATAATGTATTCCATTTAACTTTATTTATCTGATGATTGTTCTGTAGTAATCATTTTTCACAGTATCTTGGTGTAACCTTGGCATTTTTAGATATATTTGGATGTATTTTAATAATTGTGAATAATCTTTTACTGCACTTCCAACAGTGGACGCATTAGTGCATGCAGGGCTTGAATGTCTTTACCATCATACCATAGACTACAGGCAAGCTTTCAATAACAGGAAATCCTGAGCCTGGACTACAATAGCACTTAGACTAGTGGAGTAACACCGGTGGAATTTCAGCTTTGGGAGAATTCTCAGGAATCATCACCATTGATAAAACCAAAGGTTGGGGCTTAGAGTGCTTCTGTGTGAGAGAGACACAGGAAATGTGCAGAGTGGAGCACATTGTAACTGGAAGCTGGTATAACAGGTCATTTCCCTGCCCATTTTCACCACTAAATAGTGGGGCCTTGCCAACTGGTAGCCCATTAAAGGAGATGGGGTATTGAAATATCTTCAGAAATCTTTGTAATACTACTAGTCACTTGTAGGAATGGCAGAAGCACCCTGTAACAGGACTGGAGCCAGCAGGGATGGCTGTGGCACCACCTCATGGCCATATAGCTCCTCCCCAGCTCAATCTCTAAGATACCCCCTCCTTTGATTCCTCACCTGGCACACCTTGTTTTTATTAAGCTATATTAAGAAAGGGAGGCTGCGCATGGGTCTTGCAGTGAGTCCTAGTCAATTACAGCCACCAGCAGATCCCTCCAGAGCCCAGCTGGTCTCGATTTATGCCTTAAGCTCAGTGGCCCTCTCAGCTCATCTCTATCCCAGGGCACCTGGAGTCTTAAGAGCTAATTACATGGTTCCAACCTCCCCTTACACCACATCCATGCCTCACAAATGTCACTACTGTCAATCTCCCTTGTAGGGGCCTTGGCCTTCTCAGCCTCCACACGTTTGCTCTTGCTGGACCTTTTGCTCAGGCCTGGCTTCTAGCCTATGCCCTAACCCTGGGCTCTGTCTCTGCCCTGCTCCCAGGCACTGAACCTGCTTCAGCTCATCTGACCCCCCTGGCCCTATCTTAGCCCTGCTTTGGGCACTGAGCATATTCTGGCTCTCCAGGCCCTCTGGCCCTGGGGTCTGCCTCATTCTGGGCTATCTCTACCCTACTCTGGGCTGCAGGCCCCTGGTCCCATTAATACATGCCTCTGCTGAGCTTTGGGCTTCTGACCCCAGTCCTCACCCTCCTGGGCTCCCCTCTGTCTGTTTGGCCTCCCTTCAGCCTCCAGCAATAACCCCCTGGTCTTTGGCCCTTTTCTCTCTGGGCCCTGGCCCCAGTCCTAGATCAGTCATGGCTTATGGACCCTCTTGGCCCCGCCAGTCTCCAGCCATGATCCTCCTCAACCTTCGACCTCTATCTAGGCCCTGGCCCCACCCCTGAGCCAATGAGGCCTTTGGGCTCCCTAGCATTGTTTACATTTGCCCCTCCTGGGCTACAGACCTCCAGTCTCTCGCCTTGCTCCCAGGTATAACCTTGCTTATCATTATCAGGCCCCTGGGCTCCTCTGCTGTGTCTACACCCTTCCTTGGACACTGACCTTACTCCCAGGCCTATAGTATTCTCTGCCGTACTCCCAGGCTTGTTGGGATCTCCTAAACCACCCCTCACAGTCCCATTCACAAACCATGAGTCTAAACAATAAGTTGTCTCCCAGGGCCTTGCAGCAAGGCTTCCACTTACCCAGGATTGTGTTCTTTCATGAGGCATCAGTATTGTGCTGGCAGTCCTTAGAGAAGCTCTGGGGTCAGCCTGGCATCCCCCTGCAGTCTTCCTGGCAAGGAGCTCTTCATCCTGCATCTTGCAGTGCTAAACTCTGGCTTGACTCAACCCCAAGTTTATACACCATCTCAGTCCCTCTTCAGCAGGCTTCCCACTTCAGCTTCCAGAGCCAGACTGTTTGCTCTAGCTAGGGCTTATAGACCCAAAACCCAGCCTCCTTCTGGTCATGCTGGGTTTTGGGTATATAACTTCCTGGCATCCTGCAGCTGTTCTCTAACATGCCTTGACTACCAGCCTGCAGGATGGCCTATAGCGCAGGGGTGGGCCATGTCCAGTTTTCAGGCTGGATTAGACCCGTGGTGCACTTCATTTCCCAGCAGCCCCTACCCACATCACTTTGGCCAGTTTCCATGGAGACCCCACCAGCAGTGGGGCCGTAACAGTGTGGGGCCAGGGTTTCCATGGAAACCAGCCCCAGCAGTGTTAGCAGGGTGCACAGCTGGATGGGGAGCAGTTCTGGGGCCAGGATCTTATGGCAGTGACAGTGTAGTCCAGAGCCAGGGCAGACTGTGATCACTTGTGATCCAGGGCAGACTCCGGATCATGCTGTCACCAACACAAGATCCCAACCCCAGAGCTGCCAGCCAGATCTGCCATTTTGCCCACCTCTTCTATAGCAGCAGAGCTATCTCTGCAGGTATTCTCCTGCTGCCCCTTCAGGTTATTCTGCTGCTATTCTATTACTGTGCTAATAGCACATCAGTAGGCACTTCTCCTTCTAAAGGGCTCTGTCTGCCTATCATGTTATGGCTGGTCCTCCTTCTAACTGCCTTAGCACAGCTTGCCTCCCTTTTCCCCTCTCAGTAGCAGGAATCATAGGTTCCCTGTTATACACCCCTATCCAATTTTTTCCCCAATCAATTTCAGTCTTAGTTCCCTGAGATTGAACAGAGATTTTTATTTATTAGATCAGGAATATTTATTTTCTAAACCTATTTTCCTGGTGTGAATTCCATATTTCTTCTTGTTACTACCACAGGGTGAACGGTATTTTTGTGTTTCTGGAAGATATTGCAACCAATCTCTTGTGCAGATATATTAATTACCCTTTTTTTGTTGTTACTGCTTTTAGTACAGCTGCTTCTAAGTTGAGAAGGTGGCACAACTTCTTACAATTACAGGCTGATACAGATGAGGTCAGTAGTGCAGATGGAGAGAAGATTAACTTAGTAATGGAATTTCATCTTCAGCGCTACACTAATAGTGGTGTCATGACAAAGGGCAAGAAACAGCAGAAGAGCATGATGGGACAAACCTTTCACAGAATCGTAGAACCTTAATGGAAAAGGAAAGTGACATACAGGGGCCCTGAGCCTTGTCCTCTCTTTAGGGAAACTGCATGTTCCTTTTCCAGAGACTATTTCACTTCTGCTTGTCAATAAGTGGAGGCTATGTCATGAGTCTGCAAGTTCTAGCCTCAGTTCTGTAGATATCGTGTCTGATCAACAGACAGCAAGTCAAAACTATTTTGCTCAGGGTAAATTTAATTTTTTTTTTCCTAAATCACCAAAGTGGTCTCAAATCACCTTTCCTGATACTCGCTCTCTGCTTCTTTCCTTATTCACAGTTCTTATCTGCCTCATGCCTGATGCAAACTTCAGCCTCTAGCCCAAGACTGCCTTAATTTTCCTGAGGTGGCAATATACATCCATTTCTACCTATCCCTAACAAAGCCCTGACAATCCTATTCCTTCACTTCCTGTTTCCATAGCCTATTACATATTCCTGGAAGACACCAAGTCAGACAAACCTTCCTTCTCCTTCTGAGGTTAAACTGCCAGAACCCTCAAATGCTGCCATGTGAGGGAAGTCCAAAAGTAAAATAGGTTGCTTGAAAGGAGATCTCTCCCCTAGTAATGAACATCAGGCTGGTTTAAGAAATCTCTACTGGAAAAAAAATAGCAGTATAGAACTGACTTTCTCCATCAAAACCATCCACACAACTCATTTTAAAAGTCTTGACACTTCCCAGGAGAGCACTGCCTGGAATTTTGACCTCTGCAGCAGCACTGCTTAGGAAACAGCAGCCACCCAATGCTCTACAATCAAGAAACACCACAATGAGTCAACTCAACTGTTCTAAATTAATCATATTTGACCTAGTTTTACTGCATGGGATTGTAAAAACAAGGCCAGATTTTTCCCTTGCCGGCACATGAGTGGCAAACTCTGCCTCCCTGCTCCACTGCACCAAAATAGAGAATTCAGCCCTGGACAGTGAATACTGGCAGATCCTCAGTTAACTGCTCCAGATTTCTGTATGACCTGGAGGCAAGTTCTCCCAGTAATGCCATATGAGGTCCCTTGAAAAGGCTGCCATCCTGATAGGCTTAACTAGCACATTCCTGGCTGTTATAGCCATCTCTCTTTTCTAATCTGAGCCATTTGCAGGTCCCCCCCAGTGCCTGGGCAGTTCTGGATATAGCCCGTGGGGGCCATCTGGTTGGAGCTGTATTGGATTCTGCTGTTGTACACTGGGTGTGTCTACACAAGACACTTAAAGCAAAGTACACTAATTGCACATTACAGAGTCACTGCAAGAACTGTGCTATTATGCTAATGAGCAGTAGTATTAGTCAAATGCTCATTAACGGTTACAAAAAGTGTGCAATCCGCTAATGTGTGGTAGGGCAGCCTACTGCACATTTATTTAGTACTTCCTTTTGCCAGTATTAAATTTAATGTGCAGTAGGCACTGTGCATTAATGAACATGTAGATGCACCCACTGTGTAGTGAGCCTGTCCTGCCTCACAGTTAATATACTATAGAGCACACTGCTTTTCATGTTGGTACATGACAGCCATTTTAATGGTAGACTCTGTGTGTAAGTTAAACATTCTGCCTTGTCTCTTTCTCCTCTGTGCCACATTCTCCTCTTCATCACACTAGTATAAATCTAGAATCACTTACAGAAAGCAGGGAAGAGGATTTGACTGTTGTATTCTACTCTGTCCTTTCAATGCTCACACAAGCTGGTGTCCCAGCTAACAAATTAGTATATTGCATCTCATAGTGAAAAGACCTCAATAATCTATCCCCCACTCCAGTAAATTAATATTCTTTATTACTTCCATGAAAGTGTGCAGCTGCCATCTGGGAGAAAGACTCCCCTGCAACTCACAAAAAACAGAGAGAGAAAGAGGAGGTTGATAGTAAAAGAGAAGCTGCTTAGCTGTGAAAAATTCGAAAAAGCAATGTTACAACATGGTGCCCATTCACATGCATATCACTCTGCGCTTGACCACCAAATTGCTAGACAGTGAAAACAATCCAGAATCCAGTGAATCATGCATATTGGAGCAACCAGATGTCAGAATAACTAATTCCAACTGTACAGTAATGAAAAACAGACAGTGGATGGCAAATTTAACACAACATCAGCTTTAGATGAAAAATAGCCCCCAGTGCTTTGGTTAAATATCACTACATATTCAAAATAAAATTTTAGAGTCTGAGCCAGATTCATCTCTGAAGTGGTGCTACACCAGTACCAAATATCTGGAGTAATTAGTTTGCTGTATATGGCAGTAGAATGCCCTATCTTAAGACAGTCTATTTGTGACAGACACCAAGTAAATATCTGTCTAGTATAGTGTCTGACACACTCATATTTCAAATTCAATTAATCAAATCAGCTTTTAAAAGGGAGTGCAATATGTGACTCCATTCCTGTTGTAAGCCATAACCGCATCATGTAAGCAATCTTTGATGTAAACAATCTCACCTGACATCCTTTAAAATAACTCTTATGCATTTTAAGCCTGGGGTTTTCAAAGGAATCTAAGGAAGTTGAATGTCCAAATTGCATGGAAACTTGAGGAGGTCAGAGCACCCAGTTGTTGTAAAATCCTTGCTTAAATTCATACCTGTTGTTTTCGCTAGATAAAGTGTTAAACTGTCTTCTGTGTTCTTTCAAAGGTTACCATGTAGCCATTTGCAGATAGTCTCAAACTAAGAAATTCAGGAGATACAATTGTTACATGTACCCATCCCTTTTGTACTGTCCAGCAGCTAATTAGGTATTTCATGGTGTTGTCCTACAATGTTAATAGACCTAACATTGGGTGGGGACATTATTAGAATGGAAACCGAAGTCATGATCACTGGCCCCACCAGATATGGGATGGAGTGGGTAAAATGAAATAATGCAGGACTAATTCAGGGAATTGTTTGCATTCTGTGCATGAAGTCATATCCTGGTGCTGTCAGAAGTCAAGACCTATAGAAGTGTCATTAGGACCAAAGGTTTTGGTATGCTGAGTATTCTCAGGTCTTGCTGACTTTAATTTGATTTGTAGGTGCTGAGTATTTCTGTAAATTAAGCTCTTAGGCTTAAACTACCAGAGAGAATCTGGGTGTAAGTAACGTATCTGACAATGAGAAACAAAGAGAGGTAGTTAGTCATGTTAGTCTGCAGCCAGGAGGAAGACAAGGATGGGTCAGAGAAACATAAGCTGTCATAAGCAACAGCATACTTCAGATTCCATGAATTCATATATCCTTATTTTTCTTAAACATTTCACAAAGTCTGTGTGTTTCTTCTGCATGTGTAATTTGTATAGTACATTTTACTTTTCTTTGAAAAAACTGACACTTGGAACCCTGCAATTAAAAAAAAATCAGTCCCATGCTTAGGAGCACTCAAACAATGATAAACATATAGGCTTACGCAGCTCAGCACTTACAAGCCACCCTACAATAACAAACCTGTGTAAACAGTCCAGCTCTTCTGAGAATTACACTAATAGAGTCATTGTGCAAAGCCCAGCATTTCACAACATTCAGACAATGACAAACCAACATGCACAGCTCAGCACTTAGCATGCTCCTTTATAATAAAATAACAGATCAGCATGACTGTGGGTTGGGAAGGAAAAGCAATCTGGGAAGAAAGTAAATTTTATTTTCAAATTTACAAGTGAATTAAAAGATTTTTAGGAAGACTTTTAAACTGTGCAAAAGTCTAGATCCAGGGGTCTTTGGAATGCTGCAAAGCTCATACTTGGTACTGAAATATGTTGTTTTTTGTATTTCTTTCCCAGAGGCCTCAGCCCACACCAGCCAAGGGGGGGAAGGGGCAGGCTTGAGACAGTTTGGACAGAAATGACAAGTACTACTTAAAGGATTTGTCCTTTAGGGTAATTTTCTGGGTTTGATCTTACAACTCACCCAAGCTCTGTTTCCAATGGGTTTCTTATGGCTTTCAGCCAGTTGGTGTAACTTTTAAAGCACTGGGGTGCAGATTTAGTTTACATCACATAGGAGTCTACCAGACAGAACCAGATGTAACTAGCTGAGCCTGCAGAGTTAGGCTTCCCATTCCCTCTCCTGACTTGAAATAAGTCCATCATTCTCTCTCTCCACCCCTGGCACATTCTCTGCCCACTTCTATGTGTGGAGGATCTGTTCCAGTGTGGGAAGTGGGAAGTCAAGCAACAGAGTTGGCTCAGGTGGTGACATGCTGCCTCTGCTAGTTTGACAGTGTTCTAGGGTCCCTCTGGCCAGAGGTAATTCTCCAGGGCAATCTCTAGCCCTTTTGCTTACTTTGTGCCTTGTGAACCTGGTGGACCAATGAATCCAGCCCTTTCCTCATGACAGATTTTTTTTACTCCAATTCTCTGCTTTCCTTGTATTTGTATGGGCAGAGGCAAAGCAGACTTGAATTTGACATCTGCCACACAGTGCCAAGAACAGAATTTTACCCTGAGGGCTTCAAGCCACAAGGCTATCATAGACCCTTGTCTTCCAGTTTGTTTTTCTTTGCTCAGTGTCACTAAATTGACTTTGATGACTGTTTTGTGTGCAAAAAACATGGATTTTTTGGAGAAGGAAATTCCAGTTACGCACTGAATGTGTTCAGTGCTGAGAACCAAGCTAGGAATCCAGGCTTTGAGCTGGCATCTTGATAAGTTATCATTGCCAAAGCCTAGCCATCATATTTTCCAGACTGCATGTAGCCTTTTAGAACATGCTACGTTTGTCTAAGTTTAGGATTTAACTGGAGATAGGCTGAGAATACCACCTATTGTGGTATAAGCCACCACAAAGTGCCTTTGTTCTCCAGGTTGTCATTTCGTTTCAAGGAGTTTATCTGGCTGGATTAAGCAGTGGCAGCTAAACAGAGCAACTGTTCTGAGTTTGCTCAACCTAGATGAAAATGATTGCCTTTTACAGGTGCTCCTTGGGCTGTTACAGAGCAGACATGTCCAGACAAAATCAAAGCTTCAGCCTTTGGGACTTTGCTTTTGATTTAGAAATATGGCATGCTATTGAAAATGAGGTTGGAAGAAATGGAGGACACAAAGGCCATCTTACTCCAGGGCAGGGTCATCCAACTGGCAGCCCTTGTGGGGTTTGACTGTGGCTCCTAGGCTTCTGATCCAGGTGCCACTTTGCTTTTGCTGTCTTTATGCTGCTGAAGTTCCTAGATTCCCCCTCTCTCCTCCATCTTCTCCTGCCTGCTCCCACTACTGGGGGTGAGACAGCACTGTATGGCCCATGGGGCTGACTGAGACCATAGTTGGAGGGCTCAGGAGACATGGGAACCCCACATAGTTTCCATGCCAGTGATTTGCAACAGGAGTCCCCCCACAATGTAGCATGGCAGAAGGAGGGAGGTATTATGCATTGTGTCATGTCCACATGTTCAGGGACCCACGTTGTGGGATATCTGCATGGTGGGGCCATAGGGTGTGAGAGGCCACGTAACAGGGGTTTCATGTGGGATGGCAGAGGCCCATGCACTGTTTTGCATGGTACAACATGCTGTCCGGGGGGGGGGGGTGGCCCACTTGATGTGAGCTTATACAGCCTGAAGCCCCCAGCCACCGAGAACCTGGTCAGCTCTGCTCTAGGATGTTGAAAATTTCTGTGTACCAGCAACACTACTATGTGACACAAACTGCTCTCTCTCTGGCCTCTTCTCATTACTTCCAAGTGTAACAATGTCAGTGATGCTGATACTTTTGTCACTGCTGTTGGGGTTAGGGTATTTTGCAGTTAATAATGCTGAACTCCCGCTATCAGGGTGATTCACCACAGTCATTGTTGATCCTCTTACTGCAGGGAATGAATTCATCATGGGGGAGGTAATGTCCTTCAGAAATGAGTGTCCCGTAGCTCCAGAGTAGTCAAGCAGTGGCACAAGCACGGCAAGTGGCACAGACAGCTGCTGTATATGGCATGTGGCAGATTAGGGTAGGGATGGGCAATATAATGGTAGGTAATACAGGGAGCAGAAAGCAGAGCACAGCTCTGTGAAAGAAATCAGACTGGCACTCTGGAAAGGGGAGGGACTTAATTTGTGAGGGGCATGCCTGCCAAAAATCTTGATCCCTGCTGCCATAGCTCATTATCCTATTACCTTATTCTCGTCCTGTAGATATGATTCAAACCACTGCATAACTTAAGTTCCAGAGTAACTTTGGACTCCTATTATTTCTGGTGATGGTAGGACATTAATCCAGAACTTGGGTCATTCTCATTTATTACTTCACTGTAATCTGAGGTATAAGCAACAACTACTTTTGCTTTTATACATTATTTTTCCTTTTGGTCTTGAACCAGCAGGATTCAATGTCTTGACTGATAGGATTGAAGAAAGTTAAAAGTACTGAAAAATGTAAATAGGCAGGTAAACAAAATTGAGATCAAGGGCCTACAAAATGTTGACTGCTAGTGGAGGATGTTAACAGTCTAGAAGGGTATAAGTGGGTAATAAGGAGTGACTCATAAATACACAGTAAACACTCTGACAGTTGTAAGATTATGACCTATAGAGTGTACGGTTTGTGAGAACCCTGTAATAAAGAAACTATAAACTATGACTTAGACCAATGGTTTTCAACTTTTTTGAAAAGAGGGTCCCGGGTAATGTGGGGCCCCTGCAGGACACGATGGGCAACTTAGTC
>NW_017728951.1:40975310-41006386 GCF_001723895.1 Crocodylus porosus | reverse complement strand
CTCTTTCCTGCCAAGGCAGGGGGTCGGACTAGATGATCTACCTAGGTCCCTTCCGACTCTAGCTACTATGAAACTATGAAACTATGACCCTAAAAAATTTTGAATGGAGGTGCGGACCCCTTTGCAGTGTAAGTGTGGGTATTTACATGCTTTTGATTGATCGTAGTCATTTTTTGCAGACCTCTTAGTTTGCAGACCCCCAGGAATCTGTGGACCACAGGTTGAAAACCACTGGCTTAGTCCTACATAGACAAACAGTTCAAACACATATGGCGTGTAAATGTATGGGATAAGCTAAATAGCACAACAGTATTTTACATTCAGGCAAAAGCCTGACTAACATGTTTCTATCTGTATTATAACTGACAGTTATATATCATGGGAATGTAAATGTTTCTAGATTGGGAAGATAAAAATAGACCCATCACAAATTCTTATTCCCCTTTTGCAATATCTTAGTACACTGCAGGTTCTGGTTTCCTTTTAAGCATGAGCTTTACCCTGGAGGGATGAAACTTGTTCATCATTCAGGTATCCTTATACTGGGATGTATAATTGTTTGGCAGGGGTACTGGAGTTACTAAAATAATACACGCTTATTGGTGACTCAGCCAGCTCAGCCACAATTCTTCTCTCCAGTCACTGCTGCTGCAGTGTGTCAGAGATGAATTTGTCTACATTATTGGCCAGCTCCCTGCCTTTCCAAGAGACTCCTCTTTTCCTCAAGTATGTATTGAGGAATCCTTTCCCCTGGGTTTCTTTCCTGCCTTGGTTATTCGTTTGTCTTCTGCATCCCATAAGGAATAGCCATATCAAAATGGTGAGTTACATCAGGAGACACTGGTAGCAAAGCAGGAATTGGGATTGACTGCCCTCATTGGCTGCTTGCTGGCTGGCAAGCATTGTGGCCCTGGTTCTCATCCTTTACATCAGGGATAGGCAATTATTTCAGGTGGAAGGCCGCTTAATGAGTTTTGGTGAGCTGTTGCTGGAAGGGTAGCCCCAACCTTTGACAGTTGCTCCACCACCTGGTTGCCATCTTCAGACCGGAAGTCCTACCCTCTAACTCCTGACCTTTGCCACCAGAAATCCCTTCCCTTGCCCCCCCCCAAATACTCCTTTTGGGAGGGGGGTTGCCATCTTAGAACCAGAAAAAAAACAAATTATACACTAAAAGTCAAATACCTACTGCAGCATATTTTAATTTTATTACAAAAATATTTTGTCATGCTTTGTCTCTGCATTGTATATATAGAAGTGATTGAATAGTAACTCAAAAATAAATTCTTAGTCTTGTATATTGGGGTTGTGTGTGTGTATGGCAGTGTGTGTGCCTATGTGTATATAGGGGTGTGTTGGGATGTAGGGGAGTGAGGGGGTGTGTGTATGGTAGGGTGTGGGGGTATGTGGGGCGGTTGTGATGGGGTATGGCTGCATGAGTGGGGGGCATAGGGTATGTTGGGAGGATGTATATGTGGGAGGGTTGTGGGGGCAGGGTGTGGGTGTGTGGGATGTGAGGGAGGGTGAGGAGGTGTGGGGACCTCCACACTCACCCCATGGTGCAGCAGGAGACAGGGGTGCTCATGCCCAGCACAGGTGCCTGCCATGGCACAGCTCTGGCCAGTGCTGCAAATTGCAGACAGAGGTGCAGCCTCTGCCAGGCAGTCTGTATTGATGACACTCCCTGCACTTGCATGGCACTGGAGGGAAGCCCATGCACTGGATCTGGCTGCCTTCCCCACCCCACAAGGGAATGCACCTGGAGCTTCCCTCCCATGCTGGGCAGCCCTGGCAAGGAAGGTAGCTGGCTTCCCTCCTGTGCCACATGAGTGTGAGAGCTGCATACGCATGCAGGGAGTGCTGGCGATACAGACTGTCCAGCAGAAGCTGCTCCCCTCACTGCGATGTGCAGCACTGGCCAGAGCCACACCCCACCGGGCACCTGCACCAGGCACGAGTGCCCTGAGTGCCCCACTTGCTGCTGCTGCCACCACCTGCAAGGACTGTGCACCATGGAGGGGGTATGTGGGGAAGTCCCCACTGCCCCTCACCCTCCCTCACACCTACATGCTGCCCAGCTACACTCCGCACTGCTGCCACCCCCCTGGGCATGGGCTATGTGCTGCTGCCAGCCCCAGCCGCATGCTGTGTGCTTCCACCCAGCTGCTGCCCCACCCTACTGCTTCCTTACCTGGTTCCTAGAGCCAGCAAGAGACTGGGGAAGTGAAGAAGGTCCCTGCAGCAGCACATTCTTGGGCATTTTGCTCTTTGTGTTCCGGATATAGGCTGTCATAATTTCTTGAGCTCTTCCATACAGCCGTCAGGGGTTTAGCACTGAATTTGAATGAGCTGGGTGAATAATTTCCTTTGACTCCTATGAATGGCACAGCCAGAAAACCTCATTTTCACAGGCAAGATGGCAGGAGATGGCCAAAGAGTTTCCCTATGGCCAGCTAAAAGGAATCCTATCCTGTAGAAACACAACTGTGGATTGTGGGCAGGATAAGGAGTTGAGGTTTGGTGGGGTGAGATTTGCAGCTAGTCTGTGGCTTTCTACGCTAGTTTTGATTGCTCCTAGTGACAAAGTTGGGCGCATTTAAGGCACCTATACGTGTGATAGAGTTCTGTTCCAGCGCATGTTAATTAGCACATGCCAGAGCAGATTCAATTAATTGAGCCTGCTGTGAGTCTGCTGGAGCATGTTAGTTAGTGCATTGCAGCAGCCTCCACATCACATGTATTCAGTGTTGCCATTTTCAAATGGCAGCAGGTGCTTTAAATAAAGCTCAATGAACAAGCTTTAGTTAAAGTGCCCCCACCACCATTTTGAAGCACAAGATGGTGAATACATGCGTCACTGTGGGAGCTTTAATTAGAGCTGCTCTCAGAGCCACCCTAATTAAAGCACCCCCTTCCACCCCAGATTACTTGTATAGATGCCCCTACATATGCATTAACAAGTTTTAGTTAACGCACATTAAATCTAGTACCTCCATTGTGAGGTACTACAAAAATATGCATTAGTTTGTCTTAATGCACATTAACTAAAGAGCATGGAGTGCTGAGGCTGCTCTGACATGCTGGAATTCCAGCGCATCAGAGCAGACTTGATTAATCAAGTCTGCTGGAGCGTGGCAATTACCACACTCCAGCAGCCTCCCGTGTCTCATGTGTCAGCATCCCTACACTTAAAAATGACAGTAGGGTGCTTGTTGAATGAGCTTTAGTTCAAGTGCCCCCACAATCATTTTCAAATGAGAGGATAATGATACACAAGACACTGAGGTGCTTTAATTACAGTGGCTATTGGAGCCGCTCTAATTAAAGCATGATGCCCCCAAAACTCCCACAGCATGTGTAAAAGTGCCCATGGCTTTTTAAGTGATACTTAATGCACATTAGCCTATTTTAATGTGCATTAAATAAATAGCACAGTTTTTAGTGACATGTTAATGTGCATTAAAATCGGCAGCACATTAAAACACACATGTAGAAGCACCCACTGAGACACAATATCGAGTAGATGCAACAGGCTCACAGCTCAACAAAAAGTGTAAACTATTAAGAAAAGTGATGGAGGAGGTGGAGAATGGAAAGGAAAACAATAATAGCAGCATCTAAGGGTGTGGAGAAACAAAGTAATTCAGTAAATTAAAAACGGAAGGGGACTTGTCATGTGCCAGCTCCTCCACAGAAAAAATCCTGCATTCACTCTTACCCAGCTGTATGCGAAAGGTAAACCATGATAATTTACCCCCTTTCATTCAGGGCTTGGTTACCACAGTTTAGTTTTAACTTGCTACAGGGCATGAGTGAGCAGATGTTTGCAGTAGAGTCTTTCAGCTGCCTATCATTGCTTTGTTTGCCTGTGCCTCAAGAGAATCAGAATCATTTCCAAAAATCAAATCAGAAATCAGAACACTTGTTCCTTGGCTCCCCATTCTGCTTCCCTCAATATCCATGCAGGCGATGCTATGACCATGCCAGGCAACAGAATGACATGGACCTGCCCGCCTCCACTTCTGAGATTTGACAACACCCAGTTGCAGCATATAGGCCTGAGTGATGCTCTGACTTGCCTACCCTATGTTTTGTTCTGCAATGTATAAATCCCTGAGTGTATTGCATAGCTCAGTGCCCCAGCCCACTTTCCCTCAGTTCTTTCCCCAGCATTGCTGTCTTCAGTGGCCCAAAGCGGCAGAGCTGAAAGAAGGTAGACAGATGTTTTGAGATGAGGGGCTGGTCTCCTGCTTCTGGAGACCCCTTTCCTTTCTCTTTAGAGTCTTCATTTAAAAGCTGCCATAGAATAGTTCTATTAACACATCAAAGGAAGTATAGAAGCTAGTTTACTCTTATAGGGCGCTTGTCTGCATCATAACTGAGGAGTTTTTCAATGCCACTGTCAGCCAGAATGATTGTAAAAATCTGCTTGGGTCTCAGGAAGGGATTTTTCCCCATTTGAGCATCACAGTTTGGATGTCCCACGTTAAGAGAGATGAGGCAGGGAGAAACCAAATTTTTATAGCCAATTTAGAAATGTGTGTGCAAAACAGGAAAGCATCAGCAGGGTAATGAGGTACATGCCAAATCTCAGCAACAGCCCCAAAATTCAGTGTAATGAAAAGGATTTAGAAATGAACAAGTGGGTATTTAATAGGAGTGATTCCTAAACTGACACATAAGAGGCTTGTGGGTCTGGAGACATCACTAGACAGAGGAAATGTCCAGAGGACATAATGGATTCCCACCCCTCTTATTTAATCCCTGGAGAGCCACAGACTCTTCAGGTTAGGCCAGTAACTTTAGCAGGTAGAAGTGGGCCCTGGCACACACAAAATAAGGTGGTGACCTCAGGGGTGCAGTGCTGCTTACTCTGGACCCTCAATCTTTTGTAGACAGAGATACATGGGCCACATCCAGACGAGCACAGCTGTGGCATTGCAGACAAGTCTGTAGCATCACAGACTGCACATTCAGGTTTTATCTGCACTCCAAGGGAGCAGTGCAGGGGGAAAAAACCCATGCAAAAAAAGGGCGGCAGTGTACAGAGGAGCATGTGCCACTTAAAACCAGAGCCTGGCTGGCCAGAGCCACACTCCAGCTGCCAGCCAGGCTCTGAGAAGCAGGATTGCCACTGCTGCAACCCCAGGATGCCCCACAAAAGTCCAGGTAAGGCTGCTGGGGCCAGCCCAATGATGGCTCCAGCCTCCCTTACCCAACCTCGGGTAATCTGCCATGTACCAGAGGGCACATGGAGGCATACCCCAGGGACAACTAGTGGCAGCACAAGGAGAATGAAACATCCATGCTCATGTCAACGTGGCCATAGTGGCTGTATGAACAGCACATAGGTGATGAGGGTAGGAAGGGATTTGCTCTCCAATGTATAAAGTGAGGCTATTAGTATTCTCAGTGGAGCAGAAGCTTTAGGATCAGGGCATCGCACTACTCTACTATACCCTACTCAGTGGCATTCCGATGGGGAGGGCGAGGGGTGCCATGCCCCCATGTGCCAGCCGGGAGGGGTGGGAGCACCAGCCAGGCCCTCCAAAGGGTACTCGGTCCCCCTGGTGGCACTTCTGGTTTCTGGGCTCTTTGATTGACTGCCAGGGGACCTCCCCAACCACTCAGCAATCGGCTGTGGATGGGGGGAGGGGCAGGCACAAATGCAGGTTTTGGCCCCTGGGCACCTGAGACCCACAGTACACCACTGACCCTGCTTGAGCAAAACTGGTTTTGCCTCTCTTGAGTCTCGCATTCTTTCTTGCATAGGTGACACGTAGGGAGGGCATGGGGGGGCACATGCCCCCCATAAGATTAGCCACTGCTGAAGCAGTTGCCACTTGCCACCTGCCTCCCCTCGCCACCACCACCAACGTCTGCAGGCAGTCCCCGCTCACCACTCGCTACCATGGTGCCTCCCAGTCTCAGGAGTTGTTCATGCTTTCCTGACAGTTTGAAAGAATGACACGAGGGGATTGGGACAGCAGAAAAAAAGGAAGGATGAGCAAAGACAGGAGAGGGGCTGAAGAGACAAGATTTGCTCCTTGTTCTGTTTTTTGCTGCCATGGTATATGCTGCTTAGAATAACATTGGCCAGCCTTGTAAACCACATGCATTACAAACTCTCAGAACTTCTGTAATTCCCTACTTTCCACATT
Organism: Crocodylus porosus; assembly: GCF_001723895.1. Classification (NCBI taxonomy): domain Eukaryota; kingdom Metazoa; phylum Chordata; order Crocodylia; family Crocodylidae; genus Crocodylus; species Crocodylus porosus. Next base: position 41,000,225 of record NW_017728951.1, on the reverse strand, counting down.
TCTTATTCAAACTGGAGGGCCTCTTAATGAGTTTTGGTGAGCTATCTAAGACTGCAAGGGTAGCCCTCCCCCTTGACAGCTTCCGTATCCCCTAGTTACCATATTGGGACCAGAAGTCCTGCCCCTAAACCCTGACTTTTGCCAACAAAAGTTCCTCTCCTTGCCACTGGAACTATTCCTTTTGGGAGAGGGTGTGGGTTTGCTATCTTGGAACCAGAAAAAAAACAAATAATGTACTAAAAGTTAAACATATTTGAATTTTATTTTTAAAAATATGTTTGTCCTGATTTATGTGTGTTTGCATAGTGTATATAGAGGTGATTGCATAATACTTCAAAAATAGTCTTACTCTTGTATACTGTGTGTTGGGTGTGTGTGGGAAGTGTTTGGAGTATGATTGGGGGTGGGTGTTTGTGTATGGTGGGGTGTGTATGTGTAGGTGTGTGTGGGATTTGTGAGGGGGTGTGGCTGTGGTGTGGGGGGTGTAGAATATGTTGGTGGCGTGGGGAGTTGGAGGTATGTGGGCAGGGTGTGTGTGGTTGTGGGTCTGTGGGGTTTATGAGGTGTGAGGGAGGGTGAGGATATGTGGATCTGCACGTGGTAGCAGGGAAGGCAGCCAGCTCCATTGCATAAGGCTTCCTCCTGGTGACATGTGAGTCCCAGGAACTGCAGATGAGCCACAGGGAGCCTTACATGATGAAGCCAGGCGAACCCAGGCTTCATGCTCCTGCCTCCATGCTGGGCGCAGGTCCCAGACCCTGAGTTCCACTCCCATCAGCCCCTACCCCACACTTAGCATTCCCACCCAACTGCAGCTTCTCCTTACCCACTGCCTCTCCCCTACCTACTGCCCAGAGTAAGCACTGAAGCAGGGACACAAGAAGGAGGCAAGGGAAGCCAAGAAGTTCCCTCAGCAACTGCAACAGTGGCAGCAGTGGCCCTGCCTGGAAGCTGTGCATGCTGTCTGGGGCTGGGGCCAGGGCCCTCCCATGCATGGGAGTGAAGCGCATGGGATGGGCAGGGTTTACAATTAATTGGTGGGCACCTGCAGGCTCAATTAAATAGCTTCGTGGCCCAGATTCAGCCCATAAGCCGTATTTTGCCTGTCCCTGTTCTTAAGCTTCCTAGTAGACAGATGTAGAAATGAAAACGCCTCATATTCACCAAGTCAAGGCTCCCTGGATTTGGGAGCAAAGTCCTAGGAAGGGATGAGGCATTAGCATGTGCACCCCCTGCAAAAAGACACTGGCGGTGCCTGCGGGTGGTCGCTGCTCGCCACACCCCCAGCTGCCAACACCATGGGCGGTCCAGCAATGTCTGCAGGTGGTTGCTGACCACTGGTCACCGGCGCTCGCCAGCCCCCACCCGCCCGGTCAGCACCATGGCTGCCTGTGGGAGCTCCCTGCTTGCCATCGCCATGCTTTCACCGCCACCAGCACTGCCACCGCCTGTGGGAGCTTGCCATGCCCCGCCAGCCTCCGGGGGCACACAGCATTCATGGGCTGAGTCATGTTGCACCTGGGGTTTCTCTTTGGTTTCAGTAATAGCTAAGTTGTATCCATTTAGGAATCAGTGGGTGCATCTACATGCAATGCTTAATGCGCAGTAAACTAATTCTACTGTGCATTAGCACATCATGGCAAAAGCCGTGCTAATGTACTAATGCACAGTAGAATTATTTTTCTGCACATTAAGCAGCACAAAAAGACCCAGTGGTACAGCGCAGTAGCTCTGGTTACTACGCATTTAGTTAGCACCTCATATTAGAGGTACTAAGCTTAATGTGCCATAACAACAGGCCATTAATGCATGTGTAGATGTGCCCAATGTTGCATAAAGCTGCCTTTTGTCACAATTTGCTTGAAGGGTGAGCTGGAAGCTGGTCTGTAGAAGTGCAGTCAGAAGAACCTAGATGTACACAGAAAAGTGGCTAGGCATCACCAGCCCATCCTGAAAATACACCCTCCTATCCCAGCTCAGATGTCTTTAGACACTGCTGTGTTCCCCTTATCTCCTCCCTTCTGAGGTAGGCAGTCAAAGGAAACAGAGCAAGATTAAGTTGAGATTGTCTTTTAGGCTTTCTGTCCATGCTCTCGTCTCTAGATAAGGAAGCATAAAAAGGGGCCTCAGACAGCAAGTATATGTGGATTTCAGATCCATCTCTCTCCCCCTTGGATTGTAGAAATACATTTCTTTCTTCCAAGTAGTTTGAGGCAATGACTCATAACTGGGTTGAGGGTGTAGCTACACTAAAGTGGGTGTGGCAGCCTCTTGTAATCCATGTGCCTGGCTGTTCAGCCTCGGCTGTTCAGAAACTGAGCTTCTTTCTGCAACATGGGATAGCAGAAGCTGTCTGGCTTGACTCATAAAATGGGTTTGACAGAGAATCTAACAGAATTTACCTTAGGGCATTTCAAAGCAACAAGCAGCGTGCTGTAAGTGGATATAAAGCATATCAGCTAGCTATGAAACTGACTTAATACTTGGAGGGGCATGGGGACAGCAGAGCCTCCTGGAGCAGAGAGTGGGCCATTTGACCTCTCCCAGCATGTCAAGATGATTAGGCTTGAGCTGCTTCCCAGCTGGAGCAGTGCTTGGGGCCTGGGGCCAGAATGCATGACCATAGGGCTATGGGCAGCTCATCCAAGGGGCAGGGAGGCAGTTTGTTCCCCACTGCTGTGCACTCTCCTGGGAAGGCATGTGCCTCCCAGATTTGTGCATGAGGTGGGGGTGGGGATAGGGCCAGATGGGCTGCCTGCTGCTCTCCCCATGAGGCTTCCACAGCCCAGGGGGCAGGATCCAGCTCAGCAGGGCAGAGCGTGGCAAGGAAGCTGGGTGCCACCTCCACGAACCCCACACAGCCATGGTGAGGTGCCCCCTGCCCACCCGGCAGCAGCAGGGCTGGTGGCACAGAGTCACATCCCTCACCACTGCCAGGCTGGCAAGGGGCACCTCGCCATAGCAACACAGAGCTCCCCATCCCATTCTGCCCTGCCATGCTGGGTCCTGCCCTCTGGGCCACGGAAGCCCCAAGGGAAGGGCAGCAGGATGGGAAGCCCCAAACCTGCAATGGGCAGCCTGTATCTGCTCCCTTGACAGGCTCTGCTCTGGCTGTCCCACCCATGGGGGAGGGGGAGCTGGGCTCTGTGCCCTGCTCTGCTGTCACCTCCTGTGAGCAGCGTCCCAAGCTCAGGTGCTGCTGCAGGGGGCAGGGGCTGCTGACCTGGGTCCCTGGCCCCCTAGGCCTGAGAGCTAGGGGCCCCCTCCACCAGGACTGTGGTGGTGGGGGGCTGTGGGTGGGGAGTGAGAGGCAATGGCATGGGCAGGGAACTGGCATATTAGGGCTGCTCAGCGCCACAAAGCAATGTGGAAGGGGGAACAGCCACTGCTGGACCCACATCCTGGTGAGCAAAGGGGGCAGGGGAAGCTCTGATTTTCCATGATAAAAAACCCAAAATTAAATGCCAAGCTGTATAGGTATTTAGAATTCATTTTATTATAGTGATTGAGGAACTTCCAAATTGCTTTAAAATTGGAAATATATCAATAAAATATTGTTTTCAACTGGTACCTATATATATAGTGGTGTTTCATTTCAATCATGGAAAAATGCAGATTTGGGGGGGTTTAATGAGAGAATTTTAAAACTTCTTTTTTTCTTTTAAATCAGAGAATTTGTGATTTTTAGACAGAGAAAACCAGGATCCCTGACAATGATTAGTAAGCAGCATGTTTCCTGAAAATATGGCATAATGAAGCACTACATTATAGGATGACTTCAGCTTACCACAGTCCTAGAACCGAGATGATTCCAAACTGAAAATTAGAGAGAAAAATAAGAACCAGCTCAGTACCTGAGTAATGTGCTTCCTTAGTTGTGACAGAGCTACTAATGGGGAGTTTCCAATTCTAACAAATAAATGAAAATTACAATACTCTGAGATAGCAGCCACAAAATAACTCACTGCCGAAACTGGTTTTGCTGCTACAAGCATGTTCTTGCTTGGCTCATTAGCTGCTTAAGGTGCTGCCTCAAGGTGCTGCCTCAAATGTTCTCAGAAGAATGCCAAATCCATTTTACATATAAATTGCAAAGAAAAATTGCCATTTATCTCCTTCCAGAAGGTCTCATAATGTTTAACACTTATGGCACAATTATATAGCACTTTTCCACGCAAAGGAATCTAATCTATCCCATAAAATCTGCACAATATCTGTATACTAGAATCATATTATCCATCCATAAATTCCAGTAAGAAGAGACAGCTGTTCAAGAAAACACAGCAATGCTATGGCTAGGGATAGACATTCAAAGAGTCCAAGCCGGAATTCATTTATTCTTTGTAGATTAGTCTAACCTGCCTAGATTAAACCAATTTGCAAGTAAATAGACATTCAATTTGATTCCAGAAATGTAGCCACATGCCTGCAGTGGCTCAGGCTAAAAGCTGGGACGCCCTAAAGCAAGCATCTTTCCCTTCTGCAGCAGCCATAAGGCTGGAGGGAAGCTGACCTGGAGGCATGACCAACCTACCACCACCCCCACCCCCGGCCATCTGCTAAGTATCATTGAGGAGGAATCAGCAGGGCCCCAGCTGGGGTGTGCCTAGACGGGGAGAGGGGAAGCAGCCCTTGCCAGCCTTGTCCCCGGGGGTGGGGCAGTAATGGGGCATGGCCAGACACTGACCCAGGCAGTGCCTCAGATGAAGGGGACAGAGAGGGGGATTAAACTCCCCTGTTTCCCCTCTTGGGTTGGGGACCCCAGCCAGGGTCTTCCCGGCTTTCCCCCCTACTCACCACTTGTGTGGTGGGGGGCATGGCTGGAGCCTGCTGGCTTGGTCCTACCATCCACCCAGGGCTGAGGCTTGGGTTGGGGCTGCAGCTGCAGCTGCAGCTGTGGGACTGAGTTGGGCCAGCCCATGGGCGCTGATGCGGGTGGGTGTGAAGGAACCAGCCTAGGCTGGACTACAGAGGCCAGGTCCTACCCAGCAGGCTGAAGCTTGGACTGGGGTCACAGGAGCTGTGTGGCCAGATTGTTCCTGGCTTCCTGTGCCACTGGGCTGGGCTGTTATGGAGCTGTAGCCAGCTGGTAAGGGCCATTCATGGCCCAGCCCAGCTCCGCTGGTTCCTTCCCAGCCAGCTGCAGGTCCGTGACAGCCCAGCCCAGCCCAGCCTGGGCATGGGGAGCCGGGAGCAATCCAGCCTCATAGCTCCTGTCGCCCCAGCCCAAGCCACAGTCACCCAGAAAGGGCCCGGCCCCTATAGCCCAGTCTGAGCTGACCCCTCCATGCCCACCATCAGCAGTACCAGCAGGCCAGCCCAGCTCAGCCCCAGCCTCAGTCACAGGCAAAGCAGATAGATGGTGTGGCCATGCTAGCCAGCCAGCTCTGGCCATGCCCTGTTGCTGCAGTGGTGAGGGGGGTGTTACCCTGATGAGCTGCTCCACCCAGCCAGGCAGATCCCAGCTGCAGTCCCTGTGGGGAAAGGGGAGGGGGGAATAAACCCCCTCCCTGCCCCCTTGCTTTAGGAGGCCATGCTGTGCCAGTGTCTGGCCATGCCTCTGTTCCTTCTCCAGCTAGGGAGCAGAGGGGTGGGGCAAGCCCTACTGTCTGGAGCAGACAGCCCAACCCAGCCCATGGCTAAAAAGTATACTGGGATGCTGGGGGACTCTGGCTTAACTTAAACCAGGAGCAGGTCTGGAACAGAAATTCTATAAACCAATTTCACCCAAATCAATTAAGCCTGATACTACATTCAACCAGGTTTATCTTAAACCAGTTTCAGCCATCCTGAAACTAGTTTATGTGAACTGAACTTTTATTGTTACAGGTTTAAACCAGTTTCTGATCACTTAAACAGGTTTATGTGTAACTTTTGTCCCTAGCCTATGTGACTTTAAGATAGAAAGCAAAAGCTCAGTGCCTGTGTCATTATGGAGGATGGCTATTGTTAAGGGTGAGTAGTACCTCTGAGTGCATATTCAGTACTCTCTGTGATTACTTGTTCAAGTGTGAGGCTTAGCACATTCATTTACCCCAGGGTGGGTTCCTAGAGCTCACCATACTTTTATACTTGGTTGCCATCCTTTGGTCCAACTATGATTATTCCATGGGCCTGACAATCAGCATCCTGTACAGGTTCCTTTTGGGAGCAATGATTTGTAGATGATAAGATGGTTCATAACAGTGTCATTCACACTTACATGTAGGACACAGTAATCAGTGAAGAGGGTCAAAGCAACATGAGTGCTTACTGGTTTACTAGGAAGACAAGGTTCTTTGGGTGAATCTGATATCTTTTATTAGACCAACTTAAATCATTGGAAAACAATTTTTAAGCAAGCTTTCGGGGTGAAAAACCCTTTGTGAAGCTGAGGAAGTTACAGCAGTTGGTGCGCGCTCTTCCTGGATGGAATGAAAAGTAAAGAAGCCCGAAGCAGGGCTGGTGTGTATACAAGACAGGCAGTCAGTGAAGATGTAAACTGAGGAGTCAGTGGGTGAGAGACAGGCTGGGTGGAGGGGAGGAAAGAAGGGGGATGAATAATGGAGAAGTACCTAGGGAGTCAGATGTCAGGCAGGTTATAATGTATCATAAATCCATTGTCTATATTTAGTCCATAATTTTTAGTATCCAGGAGGCTGGTGAAGTGGAGTTCATAGGCTCATCTCTGGGAAGTGTTTTGTAAGTTTCCTTTGATGATCAGGACTGAGAGACTGGGGAGAGCGGTTTTCTTGTGAGAAACGTGCCCCCACAGGTAATTGGGTATTTCTGTCTTTGACAGATTTCCAGTGTGAATTCTGGTGCACAGTTGTTGTTTGGTCTCTCCTACATATTTTCCATCAGGGTATTTGGTACATTGGATGAGATATATTACATTTCTGGAGGTGCAGCTGTAAGATCTGGGAATGCTGATGGCTCTGTTGTGGGGTGTAGTAATGTACTTTTTATTCCATCCAGGAAAAGCACACACCAACTGCTGTAACTTCCTCAGGCTGACAAAGGGTTTTTGAACCCAAAAGCTTGCTTAAAAATTGTTTTCCAACTATTTAAGTTGGTCTGATAAAAGATATCAGTTTCACCCAAAAAAACCTTGGCTGCCTATGCCCTTAGACCAACACAGCTACAACCTACACCCCTGTCCTGGTTTACTAGAAGCTTAACAGTTCCCTCCGATTAGGCAGGCCCAATTTATCCCAGGTATCCCTCTGGCTGTGGTTCTGTTTATTTTCTTATAGCCTCCACATCTCCTTTTGTTCATCAGACCTGATTTTTTAACACTTCCCCAGATCCATTTGTAAGGTTTCCTCTCTGAATAGAATAGCCTCAGCCCTCTCTCAGCTAGGAGGGAGACAAACTTCAACGGCTTTGATACCAGTATTGCCAGGTAGGCACTACTGGTTAAGTGATCTGAATCCATTGATGTTCGTTTCTGTAGTCATAAAAAATTACCTAAGACTGACTTCGCCCTTAGTTTTTCTTTAGTGAACCACACAACAGCAATCAAGCATAGAAAGAGTTATGAATAGGAATTAAAGTATTATAGATATCTCCTATATTCTTCACAAGGAAATTGCTTTGGAGTCTTTTACTATTATTATTTGCGTTATATTTAGCACTTTGCCTGAAGGCGAAAACTGAAATCACAACTTCATTATGCCTAGATCTTAATAATCACTTACTCAGCTACACTCCCTGCCCTGAAGAGCTTCCATTTTAAATAGGCCAGTTAGAATGGATTGTTATTTTTCTTTTATAGTCAGGTCAGGTATAAAGAGATATATCCAAAATTGTTGTCATTTGTTAATGTTATTCTTTTCATGAGGCTTTAAATGACCCCTCTGTCCTTCTCTTTGAATTTTGATACTGCTTTAACCATGGAACCACCCTACTGGTTAAAGGAAGAAAACACAGCACAGCACAGCAAGGGATCAGAAATCCTCTTTTCACCAGGGCGCCTCTTGGGCTGAAAAGAAACAATGGTCACAAACTGACAGAGAGCAGATTTAGGCTAGATATCAGGAAAAACTTCTTTACAGTAAGGGTGGCCAAAATTTAGAATGGGCTTCCAAAGGAGGTGGTGCTCTCCCCTACCTTGGGGGTCTTTAAGAGAAGGCTGGATAGGCATCTGGCTGGGGTCTTCTAACCTTGGGATTCTTTTCTGCCTAGGTAGGGGGCTGGACAAGCCTTTGGCTTTAGACTGATATTGTGTAGATTGTACTTACCTAGCCATAGAGATGCTCTGGTTGGTTACCAGACTGTACTTACCTGGCAGGGGAAGCAGAGTAACCATGTAGGCGAGCTCCCCAGGGTAATTGTCTCTGATATGTCCTCCCTAGGAGGTCTATATTGAGCAGATTCTTTTTGGTATTGGGTGGTGGAACCGGAGCGTGCTCCATCCACTCCTACACCGGCCAGGTATTGCAGTGCTTCCAGGCCCGGTGCAAAAAAACGGGGGGAAAAAAAAAAAAAAAAAAATGGACTCAATGATCTACTGAGGTCTCTTCGGACCCTAGCATCTATGAATCTATGAAACATATACTTTTTTTAATCCAAATATTTCTTCTAAAAATGACATCCAACTTAAATTTGAATTAAAATAAATAGATAAAAGCTCTTATATACACCATGGAGGTAGGCTCTTGTAAATGTGTCTTTATTTAATGAGAGGGGTTTCCTTAAATTGCAAGTCAGAACATTTGGGTGCATTTTAAATTCCAGGGCATTGTATATTGCAAGAAATACAGTAAGCTTGACTCTCTTATCCTGATGAGTGGGGGCTTTCAGCACTTACTGAAAAGGGTTTATAAATGGATCCTTCTCTTTTATTTTCAGGTTGTTTTTTTTAAAAGCACACTTTCAAAGGCAGTATGTCCAGCCTTGCAGATAGGATGGAAACCACCCAAAAAGCTTGCATGCACAAACAGATTAGATGTAGGTTTCATATTTCAGTTCCCATACGAATAAAGCTGCAGCTTTCTCATGAATGTCATGTTTTCAAAACAGATTCAGATTGGTTTTTGCTTCTGTTTTGTTTTGTTATTTATCCTCCTACTGGGGGAGGGGAAAGTCTCCCGTGGAAAATCATTGCAGTTTATTCCACCTTTAAGAGAAAAGGCAGGAAGTCTTTCCGCCTGATTCATCATATGCATGAAAAAAAAGAAAATAGATTACCAAAACCTACATCAAATACACTTCCAAAGAAAAGCAGGCTAAATTATGTTGACCTTAAGTCAGTGTAGGAAGAAAGTCTCTAGTTTCTAGTAAGTCAGCTGGTTTGCATGGCCCATACTTGCCCAAAATGTTACTTCTGGGTTATGTTGTATGCATATGATTACTTGATAACAAGCTGCTTGCTTCCATTGTTACCAAAGATAGGCATTTTGGAAACAGCTATGCAAAGTTCTGTTAGATATTCTCTAGATCTTCCTTCTTTGTTGACTATAAAACAAAATTCAAGCTGGAAGAAATATCTAAAAATGCTGAATGTGGCTTTATCTGTGGGCAGAGGTAGCAGGGATGATAAACTGGAACGCTGCAGGTCGATTGTCCCTCACCAAATGAATCTCATATATATTATGATTGCAGACAACATGGAACATAAAGTGGTACTTATGAGGACCAGTTACATATCAGAAGACAGAGGTGTAGCCAGGCAACTCTGTGCCCAGGACAATACAATCAGCAGTGGCTGCGGTCATGGCTATTTTTGTGCACCCTCCCCCCATAAAGGCAGCACCTGGTGTTGTTGCACCGATCTCTGCCTCCCATTCAGTTATACTACTGTCTGAAGACTGCACGTGACCTGAGCTGCAATCCTTACTTAAAAACTAGGCTGATTCCCCAACCCAAGTTTTGCAGGTACAGTTACTCCATTTAAGTGCACTATCTTGGGATGGAAGGAAGAATAAAGTATTGTCATTCAAAAATATAGTAAGATCAGTCCTGTGATATTAGCAGCCACAAAATAGAGTTGTTCCCTTCATTTCAAGGTATGTATAACCACATGCAAGCAAGACCTAGTGAGTGAAGATCATATATTTATTATCTACTCCTGCAGAATATTATCCAAGTCACCCGAGTTTTAATGGGACTGTTCATGAATACAAAGCACTCACCTAAGTATAAATTATGTAGAATCAGATCTTTAATTTGCATATACTTTTAAAATGGTTTGGGGATCTTCCAGAGTGAAAAGTGTTCTATAAAACTAAATGTAAAGATTGAGCATTGTAAATTAAAGTTGTAAGTGGCTGTTGTAGTAACAAACAAAATAATGTTCAGCTTTATTCTGCTGCTTTTATTCCTTAAGTGATGACAGCTCATTTCCGTATTGCCTTTTGTATCAAGTGTAAAATAATCACCAGTCAGCACCATGCATTCAGCTTGTCAGCAGGAGGGCAGGGAATAACACACCAGCCAGAGAAAGCTGCTGTTTTTCTTTCCCAAGACTTTCCTTGACTCAGGAGTGTGACTAAAAACAACAAAAGAAGTCATAGGTGGTAAACAAATATCTAGAAAGAGTTGTGGTGGCAGGCTTATGAGACTCCTGTTGTCTTCATTGAGCCATGGGAAATAGGGCTATAAGGTCAAATGTTTAATTGGTACCAATCACTGTGGCTCCACTGACCTCAATCCAGGTGAACCCATTTACACCATCCAAGGATTGGGCCTTGAATAGTGGCAGGGTGTGAGCGCAGACCTATGACAGGTTACAAGGACAGACACAAATAAACAAATAATACAGATTTGGGATGTCAGGCTGGAGTTCTGTTAGGCATGAAGCATTCTTAAAGAATCCAGCCTCACTGATAAAAGCTTTGCTAAAAATTGCCCATTTGTCTCTGTGTGCATGATCCTGCTCTAAGAAAAAAAAATGCAAATCACATGTAGGCAACCGTATTAGTGAAAGTTATAAAGCCTTTAATTATACAATAGTTGGGGAGTTACTGCACAGCTAACAGTGTTAAGTGTTCAGTAATGCCCCACAGCTATTTGTAAAAACCCTTCCTGTTAGTGCCAAGTAGCTTACAGGGACAGTAAAAAAAAGCAGTGAGCTACAAACTAAAACTTAAACTATAGTGGTAATTGCAGGTTCCAGACCTCTGTTGTCTTGTTGTTGTGCTCAGTGAAAGGAGGAGATGAAGAGGCTTTAAGTCTTCTTTGAAGTCCTCAGCCTTTGATGTGATTTGGCTGCCTAAATCATCCCAGGTGTAGGTTAAACCAGTCACAGGATTGCCATAACCTCTTGCTGTACTTCCTAGGAGTACTGATTGCCTTGGCTACTCCTTTTTGCTCTCAGCTGCATGCAACACTCCTGCCCTCTTAGCCAGATGAGCACCAGCTGTTGCATGACTGGTGGCCAATCACAATCACAAGCTATAAAAACCAAGCCTAAAGTATATATTCCAGTCATCTGAGGTTGACATTTCATCCAGAACATGGCAGGTAGAAAAAAAACAGCCTCCACTGATGGCTAGTGAGCTGTGATTACCAACCTGTCCTGTACAGCATAAGAATCTAGCACAGGAGGTTTCTTCCAGGTTGGTTTCTGAAAGGCTGAGGCAGAGAGTGGTAGGCAGTGACTCTGCTTTGTAAATGTTGGTACAGACTTACTGGAGTTGCTGCAGCAGAATGTGAATTGCAGTTCCGAGTACTAGAGAGATAAAAGTTACATTTTTCATGTGATTATCTCCCTTAAAGTGCTCTACAGCTGTGCCATGACACGTGCATAGCTGCAGAGTGCTTTTAAGTGGCTGATTATAAATTAACCCTTTATCAAATGAAGGCACTCCACTTGAGAGCACTTTAGGGAACTTGTGTTCTGTATGGTTAATTTTGTTGTGGGATCCAGGTTGGGATGCTGCAGCTCAGCCCTGTCCCACCCCCAAGACTGTCAGCAGGAAGGGAGTGGGGAGGGGAAGTGAGATCCTGCCTGGGGTTTGCCCTGGCTGAGCTGGAAGAGGTGGGTGGATTGGAGTCCCCCTGCCTCACGCCCTGCCATCCCCCCAGTTCAGTCAGGGCAAACCTCAACCAGCAGCTTGCTCCCCCTCCCTTTTGGCTGGCAGCCCTGGAACTGGTGGAGGGTGGGGAGAAGGGGTGGCTCCTCAGCTTCAGGCAGGCTCCTTGGACTCCTACAGGCAGACTTAATTTGTACCCCCTTCCCCAACCAAACAGGCAAATGTCTGATGGGTCGTGGGAGGGGGCGGGACTCTAATTCATGGTGCTTTATATAAAGTGGCATGAGTTACAGCAGGGGCCTGCTTGTCTGTCACCCTTATATGTCAGCCTGGGACAAGCATCACTTTCCTGCTGGAGTGCCTGGAGGAGGGGAACCATTGCAAGAGCTGTTGCATCCCTGCAGCTTAATGGCTGTTGCTTCTTTGCTAGAAAGAGTTCTTACACAACAAGCTTCATTCAAACCCTGAGGAAACAACCAGAGGTTTTGCATTAATTTTTAATGGGCATTTGATTGAGCTTTAAGGCAGGTAGTGTAAGCATTCAAAGCTTTTTATAAAACAATACATGCATGAGTCGGTCTGATTTTTTCCAATTTCTTGGCAACCAGGAACATTTCGGAGATGAATTTATCAAGTTCTCAAGTGACTCAGTGCTCTTCCTCCCTGGGCTTTTTAAAACTTTGCTGCACTGGGGATTCAGATCATTGTTTTGATCAAGCAACTTTATCTTTAAGCAGGAAGAAGATTAGAGCCCCCTTCCTCCCACTTACATTGAGCTTCTTCCTGTCACAACTCCTGCTCACCCCTTTAGCACTGGTTGCAGCATTCCTGGGCTGGATGGTGCTGAAAATGACTACACCCTGTCTACAGCAGAGATTTCCCTGTTGCAAATATAGCTGGCAAGATATATCCTAGTGCAGGTGCATCCTCGGAGTCAGCAATGAGGCACTAGCCCAATATGTTAAAGTACCTTCCCCTGATCCAGTTCCCAATAGTTACTGAATGATTTTCATGGAGATAGGTGGGACACAGACGGGCCATTATTGTGGCTGAGAATGTCCTACCAGCAGCAGCTAAACTCTCTTATTTCAGTGGTTAGTCAGAGGGTGATCAGTCACTAAAGAGGCAATGGGCCCTATTTCAACTCTTTTATTGGTTTCAATAAGAAGTAACCAATTTTTTTTGTTTGGGTCACCATTATTGTTGAGCTACATCAAACCCATTAAATATCTGGTAGCAGCTGCCTCAAGTTCGAATACCTCTAAAGCTGCTCTTTGACCCCACCTCCCACTTTGATGGGTATAAATCTAGAGGAGAGTAGCTGACCCAACTCCATTACTGAGGATTGGAGCCCAACCAAATCAAATCACACTCAGATATTGGTTTCCTGAAATTCAGCTCTGGGTCATGGTGTCATAGCCACCTCTAGTAATTATTTGTGTTATCTGACAACTGAGACAGAACAATGGGTGACCCCTTCCATCCTCTCCTTGAGAAACTGACTTCTTTCCTGCTACAGGGTTAACAAGCATCTTTGTACCTTGCTGTCAATATGGAGATGAATGTGAGCCCACAGTGATTCATGGGCAATACTGCATTCCATGTTTATTACTGAGAGTGGGTTGGGTTAGGGATTTAAAAAAAACAGCCATGGCTATTCTCAACTGAATGCAATGGCTGAATCCAATGCAATGGCTACTTCTAATCTTATCTATTTAACTGATTTATTCATACACCTGTTCTTAAGTCATTTCTCCAGTTCCTGGCCAGGATTAGAATGGTTCTATAGTGCTAGAGAAGTTAGAGATGTTAGCTGCATTCAGATGCAGCTGTAGCCTGAAAGGTAACTTTTAGGGGGATGCCTAATACTTTGACTAATCCACTGTGGATCATGCTATCAGAACTAGACAGTCACTAAGACTCTTGAGCATATAATTGGGTAAGGGGCATCTTTTCACTTATCTTAGTTTATTCTTTTCACAACTGTAGCTCTGTTCTTACTGGAGATGGATAAGAAAGCCTAGTATGCAAAGACTTTAGTTACCAATTGGTTACTCCTTTCTTGCTATTTCACTGCTCCATACACAAGTTAATTTGTTTAACTAAAGGCATGATATTAAACCAGTTGCGTTAAGCTGGTACAAATTTGGGTATGGATGTAGTTAGAGAAGTTTAAATCCAATTGATATTTGTTTAACTTAGACCTGTCAATGACCATGTATATATTGGTGGGAAGCTCAGACCTTATAGACCCAGTTCACATATAGTCAGTATGTTTTAAGCACATGCTCTGGTCATACTTCATGCTTGAACATGTTTCATGACTCGCTGAATGACAACTGGAAAAGTGAAGCAGCCTCTTTATCTCCAGACACGCTTTAAGAATAGCCCTATAAACAAGAGCTGCAGGGCATGGCGTTCTTCTCCTCCTCCTCCTTTCCCAGCTCAGTTGAGCAATACTCTGTTTCTGTTGTGGCTGTTTCTTACTCCTCCTGTTTCAGTGGGTTTATCCTTTTCTTCATGTTAAGATGTGCATAGAATGCTGAGGAGACAGCACTAGCAGTGGTGTACAATCTCAACGGGTCGTTTTGGGGGCATAACAAACATGAGAAACATAGTTGTATGGGTCACCACCTGATCACACTATGCACTGATCATAGTTTTATTTTGTTGTGAAATCAGCACATTTAACAAGGTCAGATATTTCACAAAATCATAAAAGATAAGTCTTCCCTCGTTTCCTGAATCATGAAGTTCGAGCGCCCATAGTTTAACCTACATAACTGGAAATTCAGACTTTTTTAATCTGCATTTGGTATCTGATTCCCAATTCCTTTTCTGTTCCAAATTTAGTTCAATTTATGTGGTAAAATTATACACGGAATCATTTGGCTGCACCTAGTGAGAAGGATAGAGGCCTTGCAGGTAAAGGCATTAGGAAAGAATCTTGACATTGATTACAGCGGAGGGACAGTTTACTGCTGAGTGTATATGGCTAGGGACAGACATTCAAAAATCCTGAGCCTGAATTGATTCAATCTTTGCAGGTTAGTCTAACCTGGCTAGGCTGAACTGGTTTGTAACTGCACAGATATCCCCTCTGGACTGAGAAAATGCTAGCACATGCCTGCAGTGGCTCATGCTGAGCTGCGGGAGATAGTGACGTGATACTCTGAGGGTTCTGCCCACCCCTCCCCCCACTGTTAATAACAGAGCATTGAGTTACACAGTGGGCAGTTACACAGGGCATTGTTAGCATTTATCACCCCATCAGCAAAATGACAGCCTCTCTCATTAGTTCAAGCTCTTCTTAAACAACTTCTTCCAAGGAAGAAGCAGAGGGACATTACCAACTACCTGTTGATTAGCTCCAAAAAGCCCTAGGTCAACACTGTTTTGTCTGCCTTTGTCCTGTCTCCCACAGCATGGACTATAGCCAGTATGTGATATGCTAGCTAATGCTAAGAGGTCTTTGTGTAAGGCAGAAGGGAGGAGAAAGCCAAGCAGACTCCACTGTACCTGCAGTCTCTGCTGGAGCTGCAGCCAGGGAGCAGAGGGGAGAGGCCAGCCCTGCTGGGCTGGAGCAGAGGGCAGAGCCCTACCCTGAGTTGCAAAGCATCTTGGATGCTGGACAACTCTGATTTAACTTAAACCAGGTAGGGGTCTGGGACAGACATTGCATAAACCAGTTTGAGCCAAATCAGTTAAGTCTGACACTATATTCAACCAGGTTTATCTCAAACTGGTTTCAGTCATATTCAAACTGGTTTATGTGCACTGAACATCTGTTCTGTTACAGGTTTAAACCAGTATCTGATCACTTAAACTGGTGTATGTGTAATATCTGTCCCTAGTCTATGAGGCAGTAGAACTGACTTAGGCAAACGGCTAAAATATCAAGATATCAGTGACAAGAGGGAGTGGGAGAGTTGTCATGGAGAATTGGGGACTTGTGTTTCTTCTTTAGACAGACAAGGAAGAGAAGATGAGAATAGCTGCGGCAGTCATGGAAGAGACCAGACAAACTTCAGAGAGAACAAAGATGTTTGTACACAGAAAATTTATGACGTATCCTTTGAGTGGGTACCTGATGGGTGGTTGAGATTGAAGACAGAACTCATGGAAATGAAGATGCAAAGATCAGAGGTACAGCTAAAGACAATGGTGGAGTTCAAACAGAAATTCAAGGACGTGATGGAGGAAAAGGGAGACAAGGTTTCATGGACAACTCAAGACTTGCCAAAAAAGGGGATATGGAGGGCAAATCCCTAGACAAAGTTGGCAACCGTGGGAGAACAAGACCGGGAGGATGAAACAGAGGAATAGACCAGGGGAGTCCAGATATTGGAGAAGAGAGAGAGTTAAGAGACATGTTTGCTTCATTGGAGGAGAAAAAGGCTGAAACAGAAGATAAGGTAGCAAGGAAGAGAAGAACAGCTAAGCCACAACAAAAGCAGAAGAAACAATGAAGACAGTCAGAGACGAGCGCCAAATGATAAATCAGCACAACAAATAGAAGACTGTGAGAGACACCAGAAGACAAGGCAATTGTAACAGGGAGTCAGAGTCTCCTGTTACTTTAAGGGGAGAGCACAGCAGGCCAAGCTTGCTGTGTGACAACTGGAAAAGTGGGGCTGGCAGTTGGGCAAAGGCTAGCTGCTAGAAAGCAAGCAGACCAGAGATAACAGGGATAGGAGCTACCCCTGGGGAGTGACTATCCTGGAACTAGCTGCATTGCAGGAAGCAGCCAAAGGGCAGACCTCCAGGCAGCAAGCAGCAGGATTAAGCTGCAGCACAGGAAGGCAGGCTGGCCATTAAGCCAAAATGGCTGAGGCTTTGGGCACATAAGCCTAGCACCTGAGATGAAGCAGTTAGTCTGGCCCTGAATGCTGCATGGAGAGGAGCTCCTGAGGGAGACAGCTTCAGGAGACAGACTGGCAGGCACCTGAGCTGTCTCACAGAACTGGAAGGAGAGAGTTACGGGGCACTTGTGACATGCAGTGAGGCAATGACCCAGAGTGGGGTGCATTGCAGTAGTGAAGCAGGTTGATTTTATTTATGTTGTGATTATATATGGGACTGGAGGACTGGACAGTGGCTACAAGGGAGGAAGAAGGCACAGAGGGGGTGCCTGTGGGGCACTCCATCATCTAGCCTAGCCTGTGGTCAGGGACCCAGAGGCCTGAGGACTGGAGTGGAGATAAGCCATAGCTGAGAGGATTGAGGCCTGTGTAGGAGAGCTGGAACCCAGGAGGCACTGCAGCCAAGACAGGACCAGGGGCCCAGAGCTCAGGGCACATGAGTGCAGGACAGTGGACCTGGGCTGAGGGGCACAGCCAGAATAAAAGGGCTAAGGCTGGGAAGTCTACAGCCTGTACAAAGGTTCAAGGCCTCAGGGACCAAGGGCTGTTCTGGGGCCAGGGAACCCCCTCCAAATTAATATGGAGCAACACCTTAAAGGCATGGGCATGGATATAAGGAAAAACAGAGGCCACAAATACAGCTTATAAAATGACTGGTGCCTTGAGGCACTGATAGGGCCAAGAGAGCTACAATTTAGTGCCTAAGGGTTGAGACTGAGGAACTAAGCCTCAGTTTTGGACACTGAGGAAGCCTCACTATACAGGATAAGATACATCAAGGTGTGGCAGAAGAGGTAAAAAGGGAGGGTATCCCAAAGAGCCAGAGTTGGGTAGGAGTCAGGGAGAAGTTGCTTGCCCACAAGGGGGTGTCACACCTACCCCGGGGTCAGATCCTGGTACAGTGATCTGCAGACAAAAGGAAGAAAGGAAGGAAAAGGGACTAAGATTCATACCAGCATCAGGAAGACACAGGTCTTTATGCCTGGGGACTCCTTGTTAAACAGCATTGACAAGCCTGTCACCAGAGCAGATCAAGAGAATAGAAGGGCAAGTTATCTGCTTGCATGTGGATGTGAGGCTGAAAAGGATATGTTATAGACTAGAAAGAGTCTGCCAATCACCCTTTATGTTGGAATAAAAGATGCTGGCAGATTCCTGGTGGAATGGGTGAAGCTAGGAAAGATGTTAAAAAAAAAAAAAAGGGGGAGACCCAGACAATCTTCTGGTCACTAGAAAAAAAGGGCAAAAACATGACAAAATAATGAATCATAGAAAAAAAGGGCAGGAAGGACTCTTAGGAGGTCAGCAGATGAATAAAAAATTGGT
Source organism: Crocodylus porosus (assembly GCF_001723895.1). Taxonomy (NCBI): domain Eukaryota; kingdom Metazoa; phylum Chordata; order Crocodylia; family Crocodylidae; genus Crocodylus; species Crocodylus porosus. The sequence goes on along the minus strand of NW_017728951.1, from coordinate 40,982,080 downwards.
GTCATAAGGAAAGTTCTGTGATGACTCATCAGAAGCACTGATGGAAAAAGGGCTCTTCCCAATGGATAGATACCATTTGTCATGCCAGCCCATGGGCAGCCAGTTATGTGGTCACCTTAGAGTCCAGAGAAGCCAGGAAGTCATAAGCCAGGAGACCTGTCTGGGGAACCAAAATGGAGATCCAGAGGATCAGGCAAAACACAAGATCAGGAAGCTAACTGGATCAGGTATCAGGGGCTAGGGACAGATATTCAAAAAGCCAGAGCCTGAATTGACTCAACCTTTGCACGTTAGTCTAACCTGCTTAGTTTGAATTAGTTTATAACAGCGCACACATGCAGGCACATGCTTGCAGTTGCTCAGGCCAGGAGCCAGGGGTGCTAGAGCATACCCTCTGCTTCAGGGAAGCTGTGTTGGGGGGGTGCGGCCAGTCTGGGCTGAACTGGCCAGAAAGGGGTTTAATTCCTCCCTCCCCGCTCCACTGGCAGGGACAGGAGCTGGATCTGCCAGGCGCTCCCCTCTTGCTGCTGCAGCAGCAGACCAGCATGGCCCCTGAGGCGCCTCTGTAAGGCGCACCAGCATTTGCGCTGGTGTTTGCACAAGGCAAGTGTGCAGAAGAAACCAGGTCGGAGACTTAACCAGGGGATAAAGGAGGACACTTTGCTCTACAATAATGGTGAGTACACAGTGGACTGCCAGGGCCCTGGCCTAGATAGCGCTTTCTGCCTAAGGCTCCTCTGCAGCCTCCACGCAGACGGAGCCCATGTGGGGGCTGGAGCCACTCTCCCCCCCTGTCTGTGGGGGCTGCCTGGAAGGGCCTCGGTGGCCTGGGGTGGGGGGCAGCAGGAGTTCCCTCGCCTGTCCCACATGTGCCCTCCTTCGGGCCTTGGAGGAGCAGGTGGGGGAGCTCCAGGCTGAGGTCAGCAGGCTGCAGGGGATTAGAGCAGCTGAGGATGAAATTGATGGATACTTTCATTCTCTGCAGAGACAAAAACCTAGAGGAGAAGCCACCCGGGAAGCACCCACTGCAGAAGTATGGCAGATGGTCACCTTGAGCCAGGACTATTCATGCTATCTCAGTGGCAGCTCTCCAGGTACAGCTGGGGAATAGGCATGAGGCTCTGGCAGCCATGGAGGAGGAGGTAGGAGAGGATGCCTCCAAGGGAGCTGAGGCCACTCTAAGCACAGCACAGGCCAAGAACTACCGGAACACCAGGAGGAAGACACGCTGAGCCCTTGTCATTGGCAATTCCATTCTGAGACGAACAGAGGGGCCCATCTGACACTCTGACCCCAAGACATGTGAGGCTGTTGCCTGCCTGGAGCTCGGATTCAGGATGTCACAGAGATGATCCCAGACCTCATCCAATCCTCTGATCATTACCCCATGGTCCTCATCCATGTGGGAATGAATGACACAGCCAGGGGCAACCTGGATCACATCATGAGTGACTACAAGGCTCTAGGGGTAAAGCTCAAGGAAACAGGGGCACAGGTGTTTTTTTTCTTCTATCTTTTCAGTGCGTAGACGTGGATGGCACCATGAGACATGCATCGGCAAGGTTAACCAGTGGCTTCATCCAGTGTTACCAGGCAGGCTTTGGGTTCTTGGACCATGACCCACCTTTCTGCACAGAGGACATACTCAGGCAAGACAGGCTTCATCTCTCCCCAAAAGGTAAGCGTGTTTTTTCTTCCGGGCTGGCTGATCTCGTACAATGAGCTTTAAACTAGGTTCGCCAGGGGACGGGAACACAGAGGAATATGAGGACACTTCACCATCAAGCCAAGTGACATGCATAGGTAGTACCCAGGTAGGTGTTGGCAGCCAGGGCAGCCTTAAGAACAAGGGGGTGGCATGTGCACCTACAGGAGGCTTCAAATTTCTCTACACAAATGCTCAAAGCATGGGGAATAAACAGGAGGAACTCGCCTTCCTGCTAGCTAGCAAAAACCCAGACCTAATGGGGCTCACAGAAACCTGGTGAGATTCTACCCATGACTGGGCAGTGGACATCCATGGGTATAGGCTGTACAGGCAAGACAGAGCAGGAAACTGAGGGGGTGCTATATATCAAAGTGCAATACACGTCCTCAATGATCAAGATGGGGTCAGAGGAGGGGCAAAATGAGGCGCTCTGGGTAAGAATGCAAGGGTTCGTGCAGAAAGGGATTTGCTGGTGGGCGTCTATTACAAACCGCCTCACCAGGGGATGAGCTGGACCTGGAATTCTCAGGTCAGCTCATAGAGGCTGTGAAGTCAAAGGGATATGGTGGTCATGGGTGACCTAAACTACCCAGACATCTGCTGGGAGGAGCAGTCAGCCAGGTTCAACTGCTTATGTAGGTTCCTAGCTGGAATACAGAACCTCCATCTATCCCAGGAGGTTCATAATCCCACCAAGGGAAATGCCTTGCTGGACTTGGTCCTTGCCACAGGCAACGACCTGGTGAGGGATCTGTGGGTACTCAACCACCTGAGCAACAGTGACCATTGCCCGCTGGAATTTATTATCCGGCGCAGGGTGGTGAAAGCTAGCAGCAAAGCAGAGGTCCTCAACTTCAGGAGGGCTGACTTCTGTAAACTAAGAAGTTTAGTAGGAGAGGCACTGGGGTCTCAGAGCTTCAATGAGATGGGAGTCCAAGATGTGTGGTTGTTCCTCAAGGAGACAATCCTCTGAGCTCAAAGAGAGTCAGTCCCATTGTGCACCAAGGGGGACAGGAGTGCTAAGAAGTCCCCATGGCTCAGCAAAGGCATCCAGGGATGCCTGAGGGTAAAAAAGGAGACATACAAACAGTGGAAGCAAGGGGCTATCATGAAGGAGGATTGCACCTCCATTGCTCAGGACTACAGGGAGGCAGTTAGGAAGGCCAAGGCTGAAATGGAGCTAGGGCTACCAACCAGAATTATGGATAATGTAGCAGGCTTGCCTTTTAGAGCTTGGGTTGAGTCCCAGGCTTGAAATCTTGCTGTTTTGATTGGTGGAGCTCATCCCCCAATCAGGAGGCAGCCCTTTCCTAAGGGGAGGGGGAGAGGAGTTTCCCACCCCATGGACCTGATTGAAGACTGCAATACTCAGGTCCAGAAGACTTTAGAGGCGGAGCCCTGGACAGTATGAAAGGAGCTTGGTGCCCAGCATGAGGGGAGCACATCCGGGAGAGAGAAGAGCAGGACTTAGAAGAGCTGAGGAGAGCTGCAAAGCAGTAGCACCCCTGAAGATTTCCATCAGTGGGGAATGGAAGATGGCTCTAGCAGCTAGGCTCTCGCTATGCAGCATGACACATGGCATACAGACCTTAGGAGCTGCATGAGGCGGCTCAGGTCTGCAACCTCTGGTGTGTGGTCAGAGACACAGTGCACAGGACAGTGCACAGAGTAGGACCTTTGGAGCACTTGGGAGGCTCAGGTCCTCAACCCCCAGAACAAGGCTGGGAGCTTGGTGCAGGAGGCACTGCGTGGAGGGTCCAGGAGCAGACCAAGCCTAGTGCTGCATGAGGCAGCCCAGATCTCCTACCCATACCAAAAGGTTGAGTCCAGAGAGCCCAACAGTGATTGAGCTACTGAGCCAGCTGACAGGGCCAAGTCAGAGGCCCCAGAATCCCTGCATAGTGAAGCCCTGTTCCAGGGGACAGCGACCCCCCACTAAAGCCCACTGCAGGTGAGAGAGCAGCCTGGGCCAAAGGATGAGGACAACCCGCCATGCCTGGGAGCCTTGAGTTGCAGAGAAAAGTGGATTCCCACAAGGGAGGGGAGTCCTCCCCAGTTACTTAAGGGCTCCTGAAAGAGGAGGTCCCACTGAGAGGGGCACCCCAAAAGTTACCAGTTTCTTTGTAGAGCTTGGGAAAAGCCCAATGACATTATGGTTTCCTCTCAGGATTAAGTTTATCTTTGGGGTTTATCTGTTTCAGATCAGATACTTACCTGTGACTTACCTGTATCTGGAACACTGGTATAAGGTTTTATGTCATTTACCCAGAGGGTATTGTTTATGTTACTGGTTTAGATATCTTATAAATATATATATACATTGTACGTATGTTTATATCCACGTTCCTTTCCCTTGTGATAAGTTAATGTAAATAAATTTGTATATAGTTAAGTCCCCTGACTGTCCTGGCCTGGTTCTATAGAGACGGAGGGAAACTGAGCGGTCTGCAGTTCCCACCCCACAGCACACCTGCCAGCTAACAGTCCCCTTCAACTGGAGAAGGGGATTATATACTCAAGTTAGCTGGGCTAAAATAATAAAAAGTTCTTTTTCAAATGCATAGGAAGTAAGAAGGCACCAGGTAATGTGGGACCCCTACAGGATGGGCTTGGCAATCTAGTGATTGCAGCAAACCAAAAAGCTGAGCCCTTTAATGAATTCTTTGCCTCCATATTCCTGAACAGGGACCAGGACATTTCCCCCACTAGAATTGTGGACAGACCCAGGGGAGGCACTGTCATGCCTAAGGTCAGGGATGACCTATTTAGGGAACTTTTGAAGGGGCTGGACGTGTTTAAATCAGTAGGTCCAGATGCTTTTCACCCAAGGGTGCTGAGGGAATTGGTGGGGGTGATAGCGGGGCCCCTGGCACAGCTCATGAGCACTTGTGGAGCACTGGCCAGGTACCAGAGAATTGGAAAAGGGTCAATGTGGCCCCCATTTACAAAAAGGGGAGAAAGGAGGACCCTGTCAATTATAGGCCAGTCAGTCTTACCTCAGTCCTTTGAAAGACCTTTGAGAAAATTATCAAGGAGCACATCTGCAAGGGTCCAGCAGGGAAGGTAATGCTCAGGGGCAACCAACATGGGTTCATTGAGGACAGGTCCTGCCTGACTAACCTGGTTTCTTTTTATGATCAGGTCACAAAGTCCCTGAACAAGGGTGTCAGGGTGGATGTCATCTTCCTGGACTTTAAGAAGGCCTTTGACATGGTTTCCCACCACATTCTCTTAAAAAAAACTTGGTGACTGCAGTATTGATGCCTACACAGTCAGATGAGTGGTAAACTGGCTAGATGGTCGCACCCAGAGAGTGGTTGTGGATGGATTATTTTCGACCTGGAGGGATGTGGGCAGTGAAGTCCCCCAGGGTTCAACATATTTATCAGCGATCTGGATGTGGAATGCACGCTGTCCAAATTCACTGATGACAACAAGTTGTGGGGCAAGGTAGGCACACTGGAGGGGAGGGACAGAATCCAGCTAGATCTAGACAGGTTACAGGGGTGGGTGAATAAGAATAGGATAGAATTCAATGCAGACAAGTACAAGGTGCTGCATCTGGGGAGAAAGAACCAACAACACACCTTTGGCGGTGGAACACTCTTCTTGTCAACACAGTGGTAGAAAGGGATCTTGGAGTCATTGTTAACTCTAGGATGGACATGAGGCACCAATGCAAAGAAGCAGTCAGTAAGGCTAAGCGCACCTTGTTGTGCATCTATAGATGCATCACAGGCAGGTCCAGAGAGGTGATCCTTCCCCTCTATGCAGCATTGGTCAGGCCACAGTTGGACTACTGCATCCAGTTCTGTGCGCCGCACTTCAAGAGGAATGTGGCTAGCACTGAGAGGGTCCAGAGGAGGGCCACTCATATGGTCAAGGGGCAGCAGGGCAGGCAAAAGAGGCTAAAGGGCCTGAACCTATTCAGCTTCCACAAACGAAGGCTGAGAGGAGATCTGGTGGTCATTTACAAGCTCACCGGGGGGGGGCAGCGAGAATTGGGGGAGGCTCTGTTCCCCCGGGCACCACCCGGGATTACTAGGAATAACGGTCACAAATTGTTAGAGAGAAGGTTCAGGCTACACATCAGAAGGCATTACTTTACAGTTAGGGCTGCCAGAATCTGGAATGGCTCCCAGGTGAGGTGGTGCTCTCTCCTATCTTGGGGGTCTTCAAAAGGAGGCTGGACAGATATTTAGCCAGGGTGATATGACCATGGCACCCATTCCTGCCTGAGGCAGGGGTCAGACTTGATGATCTGTTTAGGTTCCTTCCAGCCCTAAGCACTATGAAACTATGAAAATACCAGGTTTATCTCAAACCAGTTTTGGCCATTTTGAAACTGGTTTACATGCACATATACAAACACACAAATCAACTGGATGCATACGCACACACTACCAATTCAGGTGCATACACGTGCAAACTAGCCTACACACATGCATACATATTACCAATTCAGGCACATACACTATACACCCCAAAAGTTAGACAAAAATCAATTGTCCATACCTGCACACTCAGTACACATACACAGATCACTAATTCATATATAATTCACACAATGACATATATATACACACACTCACCATTTCACACACATACAACCCACCTACACATAGGTAAGTTCTGAACTTGGATGGCATGGTATATATGTGTGTGCTTGGGGTACCTGGGATACTTGAGGGAAGGTTAAGGTGAGAGAGAGCCAGTTAAAGTGTAGGGAGTGAAAGTTGCCAGAACTGAGATTAGAACCAGTGGACTAGAGAGAAGCTGGCTGAGAAACTGAGGCTTGCAGTTGCTTAAGATAGATTGGGGCTGGAAATTGAGGCAGACAGCTGAGAAGTGCTTTGGGTTACAATACAAGGCAGTTGAGGGGAAAGAGACTTAATGGTGGGGATCTAGTACAGACCTCCCAACCAAAGGGAAGAGCTAGACCAGGAATTCTTAAGTCAACTCATGGAGGTAGTGAAATCAAAGGATGTGGTCGTCATGGGGGACTTGAACTTTCCAGACATCTGCTGGAAAGAGCAGTCAGCCAGGTCTGACTGCTCACGTA
>NW_017728951.1:40926541-40974570 GCF_001723895.1 Crocodylus porosus | reverse complement strand
TGGTTTCAAGGGCTGGGTCATTGGTCCAGGTATTGGTGTTGATGGTTCGGGAGCTATTTTTAGACCTACTGCCATTGTCTCTCAAGCACCCTCATTCATCCCCATTCATTCAGGAACCAAGTTACATAGGAGAGGTAGGTGTGAGTCATGGGTTACACAACTGGGCCTGGGGACAGGATGGAGACTTGACAAACAAAATAGAAACTTGACTTAGGCTAACTTACATATGTAGGCCTAAATCATATAGTACCAGTAAAACAGTAATATAGAACAGTAAAAAGCAATATGAACGTAATAATTATACAATATAAAGAAGGAGAAAAACAAAACAAATGCAACTTGCTACCAAAATAAAATGCTGAAGCTTATCCTATGTCTTAGCTCACTTATACTTATCTATAGGGAATAGAGAGGGAAAGAAAAAGTTAGAAATGGTTGGGGAAGGGGAGGGCATGCATTTTAAAAGAAAGAAAAGAAAAGAAAAATGGGGTTTTGCTACAGGGTTGAAAGGGACCTCATGAGATCATCAGGTCCAAGCCCCTGCTCTGGGCAGGAAAGATTGCTGGAGTCAAATAACCCCAGCAAGTTATTCATCCAGTCTCCTTTTGAAGATCTTCAGGGTAGGTGCCTGCATCACCCCCGCTGGGAGTCTATTCCAGAGTCTGGTCACACAAACCATGAAGAAGTTTTTCCTTATATGCAGTCTGAAACCTTCTTCTAGGAGTTTATGACCATTGCTCCTGGTTTTCTCCTACGGTGCTTTGGTGAATTGTTGTTCGCTTATCCCCGATGCTCACCCCTGATACTTTGTAAGCTGCCACCTAATCCCCCTGAACTCTTTTCTCTTTCTAGGCTGAACAGTTCTATATCTAGCAGTCTTTCCTCGTATGGCTTGCTTTTCAGGCCTCTAATCATATGAGTGGCTCTTCTCTGGCCTCTCTCAAGTTTCTCCACATCCTTCTTGAAGTGTGGCACCCAGAACTAGACGTGGTACTCCAGCCGCAGCCTCACCAATATCGAGTAGAGCAGGAAAATAACTTCCTTAGTTTTGCTTGAGATGTATCGGTTGATGCATGCCAGCATATTGTTTGCTTTGCTAACTGTAGGATCACACTGGTGGCTTATATTCATTTTATGGTCAATTATGACCCCCAGGTCCCTTTTAGACATGGTGCTAGCTGGCGTAGCACCACCAGCTCTTCAAGTTTGTTATGGATTTTTTCCTCCATAGATAGAGCACTTTACACTTCTCAGTGTTCAACAGCATCTGGTTCTGGTCCGCTCATCTAATTAATCCATCTAGGTGTGCCTGGATCATCAGCCTACCCCAATGCATGAGTCAGAGCCAGGTCAGGTATACAAAGGGTCAGGTACAGCACAAGGTGAGGAGGCTATCCAGGTCAGGTATCCAAAAAATCCATCAGAGCCAGTAACAGTACAATACAAAGGTGCAGCAACCTAGGTACAATGTTGCACCTTGTTGCCCAAACACTTCTCCTTCCAGGTCAGGGGCTTATATGGGAAGGGGTAAAAGGTCAGTTTACCTTGGCTGACCACTCCAGTGCCAGGGAGTATGTGCATGCCTAGGCCTGGATGGAGTGTTATGACCACCTGTGTCTGCCTTAGTGTCCCACTGGGGAGGTGGCAGACTGGGGTGAGCCACTATGCTAGGTAGACCAAGGCCCTGGGTTCAAGGCTATGGCTGTGACCTGATACTATGAGAGTACCTGGGTTCTGGGATTAAGGCCCTTGTAATCTCCAGTCACGTAACTTTGAAACCTACCACTAATACACAGGAAGAGGAAGAATGGGCAAGTGAGGCTATGGGAATGAATAAATGAAAGTGTAGGAGAAAGCAACAAAGAAAAGGGAGGTACTAATATTGATGGGAATAGCAGTCAGGTTGGCAACATGTTCAGTAAAAGGGCAGTGCTGTACACCAGTGCAATTATGGTGGGACAAGTGCCTCCAGGCACTGACTTGGGGCACCAGTTTAACCCTCTATCCCCAAGAGTCTTTGCCAATGCATGCACAGTTCAAACATTGGAACAAGGCAAGCACAGCCCAGTGCCCAGCAGAGGGGAGGAAGGTGAAATGATGCCTCTCCCTTCTCCTCCAGCAGAGCCTTTGCCATAAAGGCACAGCTCTGCCCCTGGAGGTGGAAGGGGTGAACAGGCTCCAGGAAGCCTGCATCAGTCAGTGACTGTAGCCTGACAACAGCAGGAGTATCTAATACTCAAGTGAGAAGAGCCACAACAAGTAAGACGCTTTCCCCCTCTACCCTGCAATGGTCAGTATAATTCCCCCCTTCTATGCCCACTCCTCCATTCTTCAGGCACTGAAAGAGCTTGTTATACCTCTGGGGCCTTAGTTAGGGGACTTAGTGTGCAAGAAGCAACTGAAATGATTGTATAGTAATTCCAGGAGCCTGGGTGGCAAAATGGGGAGACTCAAACTAGTAGTGCAGGATGGAAAAGTGGATATTATAGAGATAACACACATTGTGGAATAGCAACCAAGGTTGGTATTGACAAGTATACACTGTTCAGGAAAGACAGGAGTAAAGATAAAGGATAGGTAGGATAATATGGTACATTAATGATATGATAGACCAAAAAGAAAAAGAAGGAGAGCATGAATAAAAGTGATCCTATTTGGGTCAAAATCTCTGTGGAGAAGGATGGTAAAAAGAGATTTATTTATTGGGGTTTTTCAGGATTCTGTTATTATTCACCAGGATCTTATCTGGATATGGATAGAGAGCTTTATATAGTTGTTAAGAGAACTGTGTGATTATGGGAGACTAACTCCCCAGATGTAAACTGGAGATCAGACTGAATTTTATTAGTGAATGTTAAGAGTCGTGAACCAAAAAATGACAAAGCCATAAGGGAAATACAGAGTGCCTGAGCGAGGGACTAACATAAAAGGGATGGGGGTGCGGGGGGAGCGCATCTAGGTTACAGAAAATATTAACAACTATACTAACAACTAGCCAAATGCTCATCATGAATGACGGATTTCCAAGGAGTGTTTACATGGCTGGCCCTGAAGGGTGGCCCTGCCCCTGCCTATTCTGTTGCCCCTCACTATCAAGCCACAGCCCCCCTCAGCCCTGCCGCTGCCCCTCACTCCCAACGCACTGACCCCAGCCCTGCCAGTGCCCCTCACTCACCAAACTGCAGTACCCTGCTCCCTGGGCCCAGATAATGCCCCTCACTCCTGACCCACAGCCCCCACCCCCCATCTCTGCTAGTGCTCCTCACTCCCGACCCACAGCCCCCTACCCACCCACCCCCAGCTCTGCCAGAGGGCCCCAGCTGTCCCCGTCCTGACTGGGCCAGAGCACAGTGGCTCTAATTCATGCAGGCGATGGCAGAGCGTGTCTGACCCCAGCGCAGACTGAGGCAAGAGGAGGGGAGGCTTGTGGCAGCCGTTGCGGTGGGATGAGGCTGCTGCACTGCACCAGGCAGCCTGGCCATAGCCCCCTCCCCATTTTCAGGAATGATTAATTAAAATGGGAACGGATGGATAAAAAGGTAGCTGGAGTGATCGAGGGAAAGAACAGTTTACCTTTTGACAAGAACCTAAAAGATCTTGGCTTGTTAGCTAGGAGAGCAAAGAGGAAGAGGAAATATAATTGTTCGCTATGAATACCCGAGATGCACACAATAGAAGGGGAAGGAACTATCAGTATTTAATCCAGGGCTCTCCAAATGGTTAAATAAGGGTTAAATTGTGGCCCATGGGGCTTGTCAGCATGGCTTCTGGAGCCACTGTGTTGGCACAGCTCCAGAACTCAGGATGAATTCTGCCACTTGTCCCTCCTACCCCCTTGCCCACAGCTGAATTCAGGGGTTTTGGTCACAGTTGATGACTCCGATTGCCAGCACGGAGAAAGGGGAGGCAAGAAGCAGCAATGTTTACCCTTGGGTTCTGGAGCTGGGCCAACACTGCAGCCCCAGCTGCCACGTAACAAGCTGCTGTCCCTCCTCAAAAAGTGAGTAAATGAAGGCTGGAAAAGAATTAATGAAGGCTGGAAATGAGAAGGTTTCTAGCCATCAGAGGAATAAGGTTGTGGAGCAGCTTCACAATGAGAGTAACAGCAACCAAAATCCCTAATAGCTTTTAAGATGGAATTTGATCAGTTTATGAAAAGGATTGCATGCCATCGTTTTCTTCCAGTCCTGTGTCCCCAGTATTTCTCCTTCAATAAAACAAGGTGATTCTTTTGCAGTTTAAAACATTGAACTTCTAATAAATTTTCTTTCAAGTATTTACACTTGGATAGCTGAAACCAATGTTACTTGACCTGCGACCTGCAGGTCTGGGCCACCCAGCCCATAGGACTTTCCACGCATCCAGACATTTTGGGGCTGGAAATTTGGCAGTGGCAGAGCAGTATTTATTGCTGCAGCTTCCAGAGCCATGCCACTTAATGCAGCCACCACTACCAAATTTCTGGACCTGTGGTAAATCCCACAGGCCCTGGGCACCAGGCTGTGCTGAGATGCAAGTTGGGCCATGGCTGGATATTGTTCATAGGGCCATGCCAGTGCTCAGGGTTGGTCGGCAGCGAAATCCAGCACATGAGGTCAGGCTGGCATGTGGAGTCATTCTCTGGCTGGATCCAGCAAGTAGCTTTGGATTGTGGACCAAACCTGTGCACTGACCCCAGGCTGGATGTAGCTCATAGACCAATCTCACCCACAAGATCCATTCCACTGATGCCATTAATCCAGCCCGTGGGGCCAAAAGGTTGAACACCACTGGTTTAAACTTTATTTTGGTCTGCATGGCTGGTTTCTCTGGGGAAAGTGAAATACTTGGTAGGAACAGAAATAACAGGTGTTAGCAGCCATATGGTGGAAAATGAATGGTAATATCCAAAGCATTGACCCTGCATAATTTTTTAAGGAGACAGCATTAGACAGTAAGTCATTGTGTTATTTATGAACAAAGAAGATGTTGCAATTAAAATAGGCAGCTTGATAAAGCATTGCAATATGTGATAAAGTGCTAATAGACCAAGTGAGCAAATCAGAGTGGAGCAAATGATTCCAAAAATCTTAGGAATTAGTCTTCATACAACAGCTGAGATGATTGCACAAAACGTTACCAGAATGCTTAGATCTGAAATAACAAAAGTGTTTGGTACTTCAGGGTGCCTACGGATGTTCTGTAAGGCTTTGATTATGAATCATTTCACATCTGCAATTTTAATCACTAGTGAAAAGTTCTGGACTATCCAGTCGGGACCTATTTGCAGCCTGGATAGAAATCATGTCTTCAAAACTTCCTTGCTATTGTATTTTAGCCTGGAACTGCAGTGACCTTGGTAGATCAGTTCCCATGTCACATTGAGTCCTTGATCTCTGCTTAGATTGCCAACAAAGTTATCTATTTATGGTGATATAGGGGCATTTGTGATATCTGCTAAGAACTGGACTGAGATTAGTAGCTCATTTCACTTAAGATGCTGAAGACATCCATCACTTTCTGTTACTGTTTAGTTGGACTGGAATCTTAGCAGCTGCCTCAAAATGAAAGGCTTCACATGATTATTGACTCCTTAAATTATACAACCTCTTAATTACATAGATTGCCATATTTTCTCACATATATTACACCCTGGAATATAATACACGCCTTGTTTTTGAGAGGCAGTTTGAAGAAAAAAAATTCCAGAGTTATGGCTACAAGATCAGGGACAGAGTATAATTTTCAACTAACCTACCCTCCTTTTCCTGCTTAGAAAGAGACCAGGAGCAGATAGCAGACAGCAAAATTACCCTTAAAATATTAGCACAATTAGTGGAACATCAAGATCATTAAAAAGGACAGCTGTCCATCAACACTTTCGAAGTAGAGAACCATGTGCCATTAAGTTAACTGACTCCCTCAACTACCTGAATAGTAATTCCACACCTGCTGCATTATAGTGGGAATAAAAGTAAGATGCTTCTCTCCTGGACCCCTCTTAATACATGTACCCCAATTTTGGGGAGGCTGATTTTAGGGGAAAAGGTGCAGTTAATACATGCACCCCAATTTTGCAGGGCCTGATTTTAGGGGGAAAGGTGCATGTTGTATGTAAGAAAATAAATTAAGTCTTGGGTTCAAAACTATTATGAAAGAAGGGTGGAAAGTGAATATGTTCTGACACAAAGGTCCAGATCCACAAAGGTATTTAGCTGCCTTATTCCTAGTGTCTTCGCTCTGTTGTTTGTTGTTGTAGTGCATAGGAAGCTAGGTTAGGGGCACAAGAGACAGATTCTAAAATGGTCTAAGCCACTGTTGCTCTGTTGATTTCAATACCAATAGTCCAATTCATGCAAGAGGAGCACCTGAACCAGCTTCCATTATTACAGTTCAGTTAGCTATTTCAGAAGACTGATGTAATCTGGAATAAATGGATCATTACAGTGTGGGGCAGAAGTTAGCCATGGATATGCTCCCACACTGAAATGCCTGGTATGGCCATTATTTACCACTTACTGACCATCACCTGAGTGGGTAGAAGACAATCCCCATCTGAACAAGCCAAAGAAGTTGAATTATGCCTGAACATCTTGATAGACTGACGATTGGTATGCTATCGTGTGAAGTATCCTAGTATGGAGCTTTAATGTTTCCATTGCCCTGTGTGTCAGAAGTGTACAAACTGAAATGTACAAGCTGAAAGATTCAGTAAAAATCTTCTTTGAAGTGGATTGTTTAAAAATATGGGGTTTAATGGTGTTGACATCTGTCTCAGACTTTTTGCTAAAGTGCTGATGGATAAGCTGACATACTCAGGAGCATTTTCAGCCATGTAATCACAGAGATAAGAAGTGGCAGAAGTTAAGAAAACACAGGAGGCATAAATGAAAAAAGAAAGACTTTTTCAAGTAGATGGTGAATGTTAGAGAGGACAGGCAGAATGTTAGAGAGCACACCAGTGCTTAGTCCAGTAGAAAGACCAGCACGGGCAGCACGCTTTCTCAGTAGATCCCTAAGGATGCTTTTTAATTAGATCTCAAATTGGGCATCAATTGTTTCTTAGAAAAGAAGTTATGCAATAGAATTTCTTGGGGAACTGGGTACTTTAATCTGGGTACTTTAAACCCATCAGAAAGGGTAGCACAGTGGTAGATTCCAGAGTGGGGTGGGCAAAATACAGCCTGTGGGCTGGACCTTGTCTGCCAAGTGATTCTATGCCGCCCACAGCAGGTCCCTCAGCCCCGCCTAGCCCAGGTGTGGGAGGGCAGCCTGAGCCATGGCACACGTGGCCAGTCCCACTGCTACCACTGCTCCCCACCCCTCTTCCCAAGCCTTCAACAGCTCACCAAACTCTGGGTCAACACCCTCCCACCCCCATATGCTTCAGCAGCCCATCAAAACTCCTTAAGTGCTTTCCAGCCCAAATAATTGCCCTCCCCTGTGTTAGACTGACTCACAAGAAACAACATATTGTGTGGTCAGCTGGCCAGGCTTTAAAACACACTTTTTAAAACCAGAAATCCACAGCAATTTAAAGAGATAATACAGGAAAACTCCCCATCTATGCACCAGTTCAACCCTGCACCTGTTACCTTAGGGCTAGATTTTATGTGAAGTTGAAAATATTTTTCTGTGGTGCCAGCAAATTACAACCCCCCACACACACATATATTCAATATCCATCAAGCTAGTGATCTGGGTTGGATGGCTGCCACATTTCACCCATCCATTGCTCCATCCTTCTTTTCTCATCCACGCCAAGGTGCTTATCTTGATGCACCTAGCCCCTGGACTTGAGCAGCCCATCATGTGGAGTTCTTACTCTGTCTTTCTTAGCTGTGCAATTGCATGATCCAAAGAACTGTCTCGCCTTCAGACTGAGGAAAACTCTCTGCAGTTAAATAGCATCTACATTTATGCAGTACACAAGGTATTTCTTAAAGAAAATGTATGCGAGTACAGGGACAGCAGAAGGAAGTACAGTGCATGCATTTATTTTAGGTAGCATTGGCAAATTTCTAAGAACCAGAACTGTGGGTGAGATGTTTAGCAACTGTAAATTGGCATTGTCCAACAGACCTCCATTGAAATCCAGCCACTTATACACATTGAGAATCTGACTGTGTCTGCGTGTAATGAAAGGGCATAAACTGTCACATGCACAGCTGCCTTGTTGTAGATGCGTTTTGCCCCAGAAGGGCTGACCACATCTTGTTTTACAACTGTTCTTTGGAAACATCAAGACATAAAGCTAAGTCATTTGGTGGATGTGGGTGCAAAGAGGAATGACATGCATCCAGTTCTGTCAAATATTTTTATCTGGCCATTGCCAGGAATACTTAGGGAGTTCTTCTGTGTGGGGCTTTAATCCCTTTATTATAGTAGCGTGCAGGTGATCCAAGGTTAGAGATATAAACAGCATTCTGATTAATTCACTATGCTGGGGATCAAGCCTTTTGTGCTGATTCACATGGAAGCTTGTATCTGCTTGTGCAGACTTTTGTGTAGTTTCATGCGGTAATGCTCATGTAGTTAGCATTAGGGGGTTGGCCACAACCGCAGAAGCTTGACTGATCTCTGTGGTGAGGTTTGGTGTTTGTTTGTTTGTTTGGGGGGTTGCATCAACAGCTTTTTGGGGAAATACAAAACTCTCAGAGCCATTTTAACCCCAGTTACAAACAGACCAAAATCAGATCCTTGGGCACAGCAAAATTAATGATTGCCCTTTTTCTTATGTATGGAAGAATGAAAATAATTGCTAATGTTTAGCACTTACCTGCTGCAGGGCACAGAGATGTGTCTGTTCCTTTAGGGGAACTACACGGTTTGAGGGGCCTACCAGTGTTCTATGTGCCTAGGGAAGGGCTGAGCCAGCACCAGAGGGTCTGAGAGCCAAGGGGACTGAGTGTATAAGCTAGGGTATAGCCCCAGGCTGGAAGGTATACCAGCTGGAAGATAAGCAAGGTTTGCTCTCTTAAAGGGGCAGAGGGTTGCTTCTACTGTATGCGTTTCTGTTATAACCCAGGGACTTATGGCTTATGTTAATGTTTAATCCCGTGGTTTGGGTTGGGACTGTAAGGGGTGGTTACGGAGGTCCCATTAGTGCCCAAAAGGGCACACGACTGCCTTGAGCCCTATTAGGGGCAGGTTCAAGGCTTGAACTTCTGTTGAGCCCAGACAGGGGCATAGTACAAAGCTATAGAGCCACACAGGGGTCAGGGGCCCGATCAGGGGCCTGAGCAAGATGCAGCCACAGATGCCAAGAGCCTGGCGCTTGAAAGGGATACAGTCATGAGAGATTGTTGAGCCCAGAGTGGGCACAGTGCTACATTAGAGCCACAGGACCACATGGGGACAGGGGCCCAGTGCCAGAGGGACACAGCCACACAGGGCCCTGGGCCTGGCAGACAGGGGCCAGGGGCCTATTAACTGAAGGGACAATCAAGAGCTAGAGCCTGAGAACCACATCTGACACAGTGGGCCTATGCTAAAAAGCCTAGAGAGATAAAAGGAGGAAAGGCCAAGGAAGCTGAGGCCCTGACAGAGGCATGTGTGTTATTATAGCATCCACAAGGCATGGGGTGGGGTGTAGGGGAGGATTTGGAGCCGCGCAATTAGCCCATAAGGCTTGAGTTATGGAGGGAGGTCCAGTGAGGGGCCCAAGTACCAGTGAGGACTAGTGGGGGTTCAGCAGAAGCAGGGCCATGCAAAGGCCCATGGGCACCCTCCCTATTTATTATTTTACCATCAAGGCATGGCAGGAAAGACAAGAAGGTGCCTTAGGGGTGGTGTGGGCTTGGTCACAAAGCCACCAGAGGGCATTACGGCTACTCCGGTACCCTGACGCATGACATTATCCAGCATTTTTCACCAGTGCTTTACAAAACACACCTTATTACTCAATGTGTCTTATTATTCACATATTCCAGAAGAGGACACTGAGCCTCAGAGAGGGGAAGGCCAACCTTTTCAAACTAAAGTGTTTCATGCCAAGCTTCCAAATCGTTGTTTATTCTACAGTAAAGTGACCTGTTTTTAGAGAAAATGAGCATCTATGGTTTTCCTGGAGATGAATGGAATGTAAGCACTTCTGAAAAGCAACCCACTTTAGTTACAGCTACAAATAGGCAACTGAACATGACTTCAAGCATTTAGCTTGAAAATGTTGACTTAATTGACACAGTCTGCAGTGTTGTAATAGGATCTCTTGACTAAGTCTTATTTCCACTATCATCTGAGTCCCATTTACTGCATGTTCATGAATATGAGCCGGCAATGCAACACAGTAGCTGCTAGGGCCAATAATACTCTGGCATGTGTCAATTAATGCATCTCCAGTAAATCCAAAGAAGTGATTCTCCCACTTTACTCAACATTGGTTCATCCGCAGCTGGAATATTGTGTCCAGTTCTGGGCGCCACACTTCAACATGGATGTACTAAAACTCGAGAGGGTCCAGAGAAAGGCCACCCATATGATCAGGGACTTGTATAGCAAGCCATATGAGGAGAGGCTGAGGGATCTTGGACTCTTGAGCCTAGAGAAAAGAAGGCTGAGAGGGGACCTGACTGCAGCTTACCACTATATTAGAGGTGTTCATCAGGGGCTCAGTGAACAACCGTTCACCAGGGCAGCCTGGGGGAAAACTAGAAACAACAGCCACAACCCCAGGAAAATAGTTTCAGATTGAACATTAGGGAAAACTTCTTCATAATTAGGGTGTCCAGACTATGGAACAAGCTCTCCGCAGAGGTGGTGCAATAATCTACCCTAGAGGTCTTCAAGAAAAGACTGGACAGTCACCTGGCTGGGGTCACCTGACTCCAGATGTCTTTTCTGTTCATGCAGGGGGCTGGACCCGATGAGCCTTTGGGGTCCCTTCCAGCCCTATGATCAGTGCATATAGAAATCACATGAAAGCCCTGCTAACAGCAGAAAGCAAAGCAGGCCCAAGAATAGAACTTGTCATACCACATATGGCTTGCATGGAATTACTGGGAAAATAACTTAATACATGCTTTGCAAGATCAACAGAGAGTAAATTAGTAAGACCAGGACAGGAGACCAAAACAAAGATCCAGGTGATCTGACAAAGAGGTGTCCCTATCTGGTAGGAGTGTCACACTAATTGGCAAGAAAAAGATGTGAATGGTATCATCTAAAGATGTTTTAGTAATTGGTGAGAACTAGATTGTATATACTGTAAACATGAAGTTATTTTAATTGGTGTTTAAGAACCCATAACGCTTTACACTGTGCTTAGAGGGCCAACCGTTGCATATTATGCCTGTACTATGCCCACAAATAACCCAGCTGGTACCATATACCAGCTGGTCATGGATGCCACTGTCTAGGCTTGCTTGTGGACAGTAAACCTGGCTGAGCTTTCTGTCACCAAGAACTGAAGCCTGCAGTCTCTTTCTTATAGTGATGAGGTTGCTAATGGTACCGCATTTGAGACAGTACCCTGACAGTGCACATATACCATCCAAATTGAGGAAGCCCAATGCAGTTGGTAACATCCAGCTCCTTAACAACACTAACAAAATCTTATAACAATGACAGAGTCTGCCCTGACACCATTGGTGGCTCCCTCGAGGCCTATGCATACCAATACTGAAAAGCAACAGGTTGAGAGCTGCAGCTGTGCCCCAGTTGTTCTTCCTGTATCTATTGTTTGTTTCCAGAAAGTTGCTCAGCTGGCTTCTTGTCCAGTTTTAGTTTTAGGTTTGCTTACAGCTATGGAACAAACTGGCTATGGAGGCTACAGAGCAGAGCCCAGCTGCAGCAAGGCAACGTCACTCTTACAAATGTTGTTTACATTTGGCTCATATTTAACTGGTGAAAAATGTGATCCTGGCCTTGGACTGATACTCTATACTGACCCCAGGGAGAAGCCTACACACTCAGCCTCTGCAGTTCTAACTGGAATGAACGGCATTGCTTCGCAACACCCCAGTGAACCTACAGCAGTAATGGAGCACCCTCAGTCTGCACCTCCCACTTACTCTCTGGGTGAATCAGGCATCCCATTCTCCAGGGTTCAGCATGTAGAACCTGTCATAAAGGAAAGGAGGGAATTTGTAATAGCCTGTAGGAAACTAGTTCACTCCAGCTGGAAGTTAGTCTGGGACTGACACGTTACCCAAGATGTTGGTGGAATATGTGAAGGTGCTTGCCAGGGAGAGATTACAGCTCCTAACAGAAGAACTCTGACTTCAGAGTTGCTTCTCAATTTAGCCAAATACATTTCCCTCCTTTGTTACTTTAATATACAACTGTATCTCAGTTATAAACAAAGAGTTAACAACTATCTGTCCTTCACGTGTGATCTTATGAGAGACAGCTCAGGCCTCCATCAATATCTTTCTGAAGTGAATAAT
The DNA here is from genome assembly GCF_001723895.1 of Crocodylus porosus. NCBI lineage: Eukaryota > Metazoa > Chordata > Crocodylia > Crocodylidae > Crocodylus > Crocodylus porosus. Next base: position 40,962,205 of record NW_017728951.1, on the reverse strand, counting down.
AATTAAAACTCAATTCCTTGGCTGTGTTAAACAGGTCTGAGGCTTTCCCCTGAGGCTGCAGAGCTCTGTTGCAGAAGCTCACATGGCCCTGTACAAAGTGTGCCTGTTCTAGATCAGAGCTGCTAGCTTCTATCACTCTTTTAGCACAAATCATAAATTCACTTCTACATTTTGAAAAGCATTGGCAAACAGCAACATGCAGCACATTACAACTGCATGAAATAGTCTCCTCATTCATAGCCAGCTGCCAGAAGAAATGTAAACTCTAGATAGTAGCCACTGCTTTTGTTTGTAAAAAGGCTATTGCAGGCAGTCCTCGGACTTACAGCACAATTGGTTCCTGAAAACAGCATCTTAAGTTGAAACATTGTAACTTGGAACCAATTTTATCATAAGAAACAATGTTATAAATGGGGGATGGGTTCCTGAACCAATGCCCGATACCCTGTTTTCACTAAAAATACCCCAGAATTTTGTACTCGATCAATTATAGATGAGTAATATAGCTACATTAATGTATTTATATTGTAAATAGCAATCATATTGATTTAGAAGGACTTCTTTGAGGTGACTTTGCTGGACTTTTTGAAGGGTTCTTGGCTGGAGTCTTCTCAGGAGTCTTGGCTGCAGGTTCTTCTGGAGTCTTGTCTGCTTTCTTAAAGAAAATATCTAAGCAAGTTTGGACAGATTTCTCCAGGGAGATAAGTGATGGAGTGAACTCATTTGCTGGTGTGGCATTGCATCAGATCAAGCGCTGTAAGTCGAAACTGACATAAAGTTGAAACAGGGTGTCAATTTATAAACATTGTAAGTGTGAAACATTGTAACTTGAAAAGTTGTAAGTCGAGGACTGCCTGTACACTCAGGTTCAACAAAAACATGCATAATTCCTTCTGGATTTGTGTCTGTTTGTCGCCTGCCACGTCTTGCTCATTATTATAATATGGGGAGGCTGCCCTTGATCATATTGTCTGGACACGGTCCTACTGGACCCCACTGAATCTCGTGAGTTCTCAGATCCTGATTCAGATCCCGCACAAAATGGGTGCCTCCCAGGACACCCTCAGCCTTATGGGCTAGGTGCATGGCTCCAAAACTGCCCCTTTACCAAGCCCCAAGCCTTGCAGATGTCATACCAATGTTGTTCCCTTGAGTTGCATCTTCAGCTTAGTCCAGCCCCCATCCCCTTCTCACTGTGCCCTCTGTCGCTGGGGTCTGTTCATCCCCAAACACTGCACCCACACTCACACTGAGGTTTCTCACACTGTAGTAGGTCCTCAGTGAGGCCTCTTCCTTTCCCAATAGCCTCAGTCCGATCCTCCAGTATTATAACAAAATATGAGCCCCTGGGCTATAACATAACACTGAAGTTCAGGGTGTGCTCTGCCCTTTTTAAAAGAATCCAACTTCTTCCCTGGCACTAAGTGTCTAGTAGGCAAGGGTACCTCATTAGGCCTAAGTGCAGCATATCGGGTAGTTGCAGTGCCTCTGGGCCATTCCTCCCTGGAGGCTACTTCCCACTGCTGGCTGCCTACTGATTATTGACTGTCTTGTCCCAGCCCTGGGTTTTATATGGGCCCATAGCCCTGCCTCTTCCAGTCAGCTGACCCAGTGCAGTTGCAGGCTAATTTGCTCCTTAGCCTGTTGCCATGGTAGCCTGCACCTGTGGGGTTCTGTCTGGCTCTCCCCAGGCAGTTCCTGCTCTTAGAGGAACAGGCACCTTAGTGCCTGCAACAGTCACACATACCCACATTCAGTGTTCATTCACCACCAGCTACAGATTTTTTTCCAGTGAATCACATGCAGTCATATTCATTGGTTAAATGGTCTCACACCCAAAATTACAATAGACCAGATTCTCTGCTGGTGTAAAAGAGTGTAACACTACTGACTGTTAACATTACTTAACTTTTATATAACATTTTTATTTCACCAATCTTTATATGCTTTATATGAAATGTAAGTATTCCTCCCCTCTTACCAATTTACCAACAGAAAATGGAGGCCCAGTGCCTCATTCAAGGTCACAGAGCTAATCCAACAGCAAGACCAATTCCAATATCCTGCCCCATAACTACAGGTACCATAAGGAGTATAAATTACCTAACGTTGGCTATGTGGCTTTAATGTAAACTCATCTCTCTCCATGTCCCATATAACCGTTCCTGATTCTAATTTACTTGGAGTAGTACCTCATGTCTTGAATTTTATTGTTTTTCTTCTTCTTTTCTTGTGTCCTGACACAATGTTCAGATTTGGGTACAGAAACAGACACATACTATATCTCAATCTGTAACCATAGCAAGGTCTAGAAGATACCCAGCTAACAGATTTGTTGTTCATCACAGGTTGATGAACAGATCTGTTGTTCATCAAACATTGTTCACATGCCTGACTCCTGCCTTCCAAAGAGAATCTTTTTCTCACAGCTGAAAGAAAGTCAGCAAAGTAGCGGAGAACAAAGAAATTGCTTCAAAGACACCCTGAAGGCAAACACGAAGAGATATAACATCAACATCAACACTTGGGAGACCCTTGCTCAGGACCAACCAAAATGGAGGAAGGTTCTTTGGAAGGGACCTCAACACTTTGAAACAACTCATCAACAGGCAGAAGAGGAAAAGAGGAACAGGTGAAAAGAACATCAGAACATCCATCACAGCAACACAGTGCCCATCCCTCCTGGAAACACTTGTGACAAGACATGTGGATGTAGAATTGGGCTATGGAGTCACCTGCGGACTCAGTATTAAGATCCTTGGAAGACAATCTTACTCATTTGCAAGTGATCACCCATACAAACATACTGTTCATCACAGCAATTGGACCATGTGGTTGGCTGATTAGTGAAACATGTAAGTTTCTCCATATACCCTCAATGCAGTTCTGAGTCCTATGGGCTAGGTATGTACTGTGTTCTGGTAAATTTACAGAATTGCACTAAAGTATGAGTTTGAGGCTGAACCTGGGATACAGGTTGGATTTGGATCCAAAGGGAGCATGGTTTTATGGGTAGTTCTTAGGAGATATTGGTCTAGAATGGCAGAAATTCCACAGAATCCATTTATTTTGGGAGATACCCACGAATTCACTGATCACATTTAAAATATTTTTGCCCATCTGAAAATGTGCTGATTTGCGAGTGATCTTGTATCATAATAATACTTGTGGCACTGGTGAAATCTCTGAAGCTTCTCATAGCATTTTTGTGTGACCTTTTTAGTATGAAGTTCACAGAAGTTTCTGTTCTTATTATATTTCTGTCATCTTGGTCATGCAAATAGCTATTCTTGTGGGAGTTTGACTGCATATTAACCACAACCAGAAAAAAAGACCTCTGCTGAAACTTCAGGTGGAGGCAATTAAAGGCAGCCATCCACATAATCTTTGGCAGGAGATTATTCATATTTGAGGTGCTGTGACTGGGCAGAGTTTAACATTTCATTCTATATGAAAACAACATTAGTTTGATTTTGTATTAACATTGGAAACCCCCTTTTCTTTCAAATATTATAAGTATAAAGGCAGGTTCAAACTTTTCTCAGAAAAGGATAGAGGTGTTTTGGGTGTAGGTATTTGGTTTAGCTTATTATGGAAGCAGGAGTAATCCAGGCCCTGATCTGTTGTCATTATTTATGACAGTGGGTCATGGCACCATCCTTCATCACTGAAACTTTGGAATTATCATTTTAGATCATTTTAGATCTAACCAGTAGTCCTTTTAGTTCAGATCTTTTCTCTAGTAATGTTCAGAATCATTCACTTCAAAGGAAGGCTCAAGCAACCATTTTAGTGAACTTGCATTTGGAAATTACCTGTCTGAAGAGGGTGTTTCTTCTTCATCCTCATCAGATAGTGTCTTTTTATATCCTGAGGCATAAGATCTTGGATCCCTTTTTATATTTTTAACCTTTCTAATATAATTGTGGCTCTTCCCATTATTTGTATAGATGGCTAATCCTTTTTTCCCCAACTATTAAGTTGGTCTAATAAAAGATATCACGTCTACCCAAAGAACCTTATCTGCCTATGACCTTGGAACAACACATCTACAACCAACAACCCTGATCCTCCCTCCTGAATCTTGCCACGTTCTGAATATCTTCCAAAGGATTTTACATCCAGGCTGGCATCAGTCTACTGCTTCTGTATTTCTAAAAGGACAACAGTATAGCGGGATCATCAGAGCACCCACTGAGTGTTTCAATACAGTGTAAAAGGCTCCTATGGAGCACCCACCGGGAAAAGTAGCAGAGCATAAGCATTTCACAGAGAGATGGTAATCAGGCATTGAAATTAGTAACATTAACTCACCATCTGTTTCAAGATACAAGCATATTTTTCTTACAACAGGTACTACAAGGAAATATCCTCTGCTGTACTACAGGAGATGGATAATAAATAAATCTCACTTTTCTTTTAAGTACTTTGATTCCTGCACATTGGACTTAGAACTGATCCATATACGACATCTGGTGGATTTTAGCTGTACCTGCAGCATGAGGAGTATAGTTTATTGTAAGCAATTTTTAAAACATCCCTACCACACAGACATTGAAAACTAAAGCTATATTTTGTGTGGAGGACAGTCATGAGTATTTTATTCCCTTACCTTCTCTTCTCTAGACTAGGTGTAATTACAGGTTTCTTACTTCCTACTTCATAGGAAACCCCACATTCTCAGTCTGGCACCTATCAGCACATGACTCTAACATTTCTGTCTTCCCTTTCTAAATGAATAGAAATTATTTCTTGGACTCACACCTTGAACACCCCTATCTACCTTTCTTTGTTCCAGTTTCCCTCTTTATTTTACACCTTTAATATAACCATTCTAAATGCTTGTGCCATTGACTTCAGTGGGGCTCTGCTCAAGTACAGGGGGGTTTTCATAATAGCTTACTTACTACTTTCAAGTACCACATGTTAGCAAATAGGAAATAGAAAATTATCAGGACAGAGATATGCATGTTCTACAATGACTTGGAATTTGGGGAAGGGAAGAATTTAAAACTAAGTCGGCAGAGAACAGTAATGTGTGTAAAATCAAGTGAGAGAAGAAACCAGGCCACTGATTCTTCGTGCAGGCAGCAGTCAATCTGACATCCTAGGGGAGTTCTCTCCATTTTTCCAAATGCCTCCTGTCTCTAGAGGAAACTGTCATAAGTCTGATGAGTCCCAGATGATGACCCTGGGATCTTGTTATGTTAATAGATCCCAAGACTGTAGAAGCTGTAGATTTTCACCTGACTCCTATAGGAATTATCTAGGTTGTATCCAGTCTCTGTTGCCTTCAGATTATACAGGGATCAAGGTGCAAGGAAGTGCTTTATTGGAGGACTAGTGAGATGGTAGGATGAATGATGTGTGCCAGTGTGGGTCCCCTTTGAGAACTCTGTAGTTCAGTACGGTATATTGCCTTCTTGTTCTGATTTTAGGAGCTCAGCATGGTCTTAGAATCACAGAATCATAGAAGTAGGATCGGAAGGGACCTTGTAGATCTTCAAGTCCAACCCCCAACCTGAGCAGGAGAAAAAACTGGGCTCAAATGATTCCAGCTAAGTAGGCATCAAGCCTCCTCTTAAAGACCCCCAGGGTAGGATCCAGCACCACTTCCCTTGGAAGTTGGTTCCAGATCCTAGCTGCCCTAACTGTGAAGTAGGTCTAATCTAAACCTACTCTCCAACAACTTGTGGCCATTATTCCTTGTTATGCCAGGGGCATTAGGGGAAACAAGGTCTCTCCAAAACCGTTCTGGTCCCCCCTAGTGAGTTTACAGATGATCACCAGTGTACTAGCAGTAGGAATAGGGCTGCTGAAGCTCCCTGAAGCAGCACAGATGTGGGTTGCTGGGGCAACCAGGCTGGTCACATGACCAAAAAGGGGCAGGAGCAGGAGCAGGAGCAGGCCATAAACAGCTAGGCCAAAGCCTAGCTGGAAGTTCCCTCCAGACAGCTGCAGGAGCAGGAGCAGGAGCAGGAGCAGGCCGGGTGGATGGTTGCTGCCTGACCACACAGACCGGCTGCGATGATGCAGGGGAAGAGAGAACCCTAAGGGAGGTACGGCTAAGAGCCAGCGCGACACGGAGTTTATGTTGTGAGCCAGAAGGCTCCTTGTGGCTATGTTACAGCCGTTTGGCTCTGGGCTTAGTTACGGTTATACCGGAGGACCGGGTGAGGCTGTAGGAGTGTGAGGAGGCCTCACAGGAGCTCCCCTATAATCTGGGGGTTCCTAGTGCCCAGAGGGCACAGTGAGTGGTGCCGGGCGGGCACAGCTGTTTGCGCCAGTGGGGCGTGTGTTGGGGGTGTTGACCCTGACCGGAGGACCGGGTGAGGCTGTAGGGGTGTGAGGAGGCCTCCCGGGGGCTACCCAGTAACTTGGGGGCTCCCGGTGCCCAGTGGGGCACAGCTGTCCGTGCCAGTGAGGCACAGTGTGAGGGGGCAGAGACCCCAACCCTGAGGGCGGAGTTGGCCCCCTTCGGGCTGACGATCCCAAAAAAGGGCAGGGGGCCAGGCACGGCTACGGGCCACCTGAGCCCTGGGCACGAGAAATGCGGCACAAGTGTTAGAAATGGAATATTGTTAGAAATGCACAGCTTGCATCTTGTACCTGATAAGAAAGAAATACTGCCAAGGACTTTTTTTTCTTTCCCAGCCTTGCCACAGCCTTTCTTATGCTAAATTGCAGACTCTCCCCCAGCTTCTCCCTAGCCTTTCTCATGCAGATTACAGAAGCTGGAATTCAACTGACTGTGTCCTTGAAAGGGGCAGTCCTGCTGTAGTTTCTGAGCATGCTTAATTAGCTGATGCATATTTACCTCTCCGCCCTGCATACTTAAGTAGTAATTATACTATACATGCGATGTATGTAGTGATGTAACCACATGTATGCTTGTATGAATGGAAGTGAGCTGTAAGAGTTCCTGTTTCTGCACACGTGCCCAGGAGGGAGAAGATAAATATTCCCTGCAAAATTTCTTTGTTGGTTCAGAGTAATCTGAGTTCTTGACTCTGCTCTGACCCTATTTTCAAATACACCTTTTGTGCCATCTAATGAGTGTGTGTCTGTGATTTTTGTGGCCTCCAGAGAAACGAACCGCCTTTGTGCAACACAAGCACGAGAGGCGCGGCATAGGCCCAGAGGGGGCAAGCCCAGTAGGGTGTACAACCCGGAGGAAGGGTCAGGGGGCCAGGCACGGCTACGGCCCACCTGAGCCCCGGGTGCGAGAGGCGCGGCACAGGCCCCAGAAGGGGCAATGAGTGCGAGAGGCGCACGAGCTAGGCCCAAGAAGGCGGGTCTGGGGCCATGCAGGGAAAGGGCTGCCTGAGCCCAACTTTGAGAAGCCCGAGTAAGGGCGGGAAGCGCGGCACAGGCCCCAGAGAGGGCAGGGAGCGCAGGAAGCGCAGCACAGACCCCAGGAGCGATCAGTCTCCTACCGACACTAAGCCCTGGAGAAGGGTGGGCGTGCGGTATACGTCCCGGAGAGGGGCAGGCGCACGGCATAAGCCCGGAGAAGGGCTGAAGTGCAGATTGGGGCCTGGACAATAAGAGCTTGACAGAGCCGAACAGAAGCCCGGGGGGGCGAATAGGCCCAGGAGAGGGCGAGAGGGGAATAGGAGCCCAGGAGGGGCGAGTGTATGACATGAGAACGTCCAGTACAGCTGCGAGGCTTGGGGCGTGCTAAAGGGGAGGTTTGGAGGCACGCATAGCCCTTAAGGCTGGGGTGCACCGAGTCACCCTATAAGGATGGGGAATAGTGACAGCATATTACCGTGGACAGAGGAATCGTAGGCAGCCTCCCTTACAGAACCATTACAGCAAAGATGTGGCGGGCGAGACAAGAGGGTGCTAGGTCGTCCATGTGACACGGTAAGGGGGCGCAAGGGGGATCACGGCCACCCCCACGGCCCTGCCCCTTGACAACCCGGTCCCCCCTCAGCCTTCTCTTGTGAAGGCTGAACAGGTTCAGGTCCCGCAGTGTCTCATTGTAGGGTCTGTCCAGTTGTCCCCGGATCATGTGGGTGGCCCTCCTCTGGACCTTCTCAATGTTGTCCACATCCCTCCAGAAGTGGGGCACACAGAACTGGATGCACTACTCCAGCTGTGGCCTGACCAGTGTTACGTAGAGTAGGAGGATCACCTCCTTGTCCCTGCTTGAGATGCACCTGTGGATGCACAACAAGGTCTGCTTAGCCCTGCCGACCGTGACCTTGTATTGTCAGCCTATGTTCATCTTGGAGTTCATCTTAGGGAATCTGAGGCTTCTAGTGAAGCCTAAAGTGCTGGTTTGAACCTAAAGAAGCCTGTGGTTCACCCTGGCTAAAAGGCAAGATGAGAGGATCTCCCTTAAACTGACTGCTTGTGGTAAGTGAAATCTATAGCTGGAGGAAGAAAAAAATTTGAGGTTGGGGGCTGAGCATGTATATGTATATGCACATGCACATACCCCCAGGCAGGAAAGTTGGTGGGGGGAAAATGGGTAGGGAGTAGGGCTGGGACTGGGAGGGAGCAGAGCCGAGCTGGGCTCAGGATTGAGATTGGGATCCACTGCACCTGTGTGGCCAGCCCTTCCCCCACCCCCAGGGTTGTTGCCCAGCACTGGCACCCCCATGCCAATGAATCTGCTGCCCCCCCCAGCCCCACACTGGCCCCAGCTGCATCCCCACACTGGCCCCGGCCCTGCACCGCCCAGGGGTCCAAAATGGGGCCAGCCTCAGCTGTGCTGCCGGGCCAGAGAGGACAGAGCCCTTGGACTCTTGCACCTGTCCTGCCTTGAGTCATCATTGCTGTCTTGGGGGCACACGGAGGGGGTGGCAGCTCCTGCCACTGCATGTGTCCCAGGAGAGCATGGGGGGCGTGTACCCCCTGGATCTGCGTGCGGCAAGGGAGGGTACCACTGCAGGCTGGGGCAGAGGCTGTGCTGGGCTCTTCCCAGCCCAGCCCCTCCACAACCAGGAACAGTGCAGCCCTGCCTGCAACAGCAGCCTGCCCTGCCCCACACAGATCCCAGGGCACACCCCGCCCCATGCCTCCTGGGGTGTGCATAGCAACAGGAGCCACGCCCTCCAGATGAGCCACTCACGGCTCAGTCCCGTGCCCCACCAGGTGTGCAGCACCTGCCCCTCCCCTAGCCCCAGCCCCACTCCCTCCCTACCCCAACTGCACTGGAAGCCCTCAGCCAGGCTGCCTTGCAGCCCTACCACTGCCCCGCATTTGTGAGGGCTAAGCCCTGTTAGCTCACCCTTCTGCCGCCTATGGTGTGGTCTACAAGAAGATATGAATAATTGGATCTAATCGGCTTGTTTTCCTTAATGTCAAAGTGGGTTCGGCACTTTTGAAGAGTGACGTAAGGCTTCGGTCCTCTCTAGTAGATCATTGGTCTCTAGTGTAATTAAACTTAAGCCTTAAAAACCTGTCCCAATGGTTCTCAGTGATTCTTGTAACAGGATCAGCCCCCAGGGCACCAGCTGTCATGCCCCCTGGTGGCCACTCAACTCCTGCCCCAACACTGGCTCCTTGAGGTACTCTCCCTTTTTACCTCATCTGCCATGTCTTGATGGAATTATTTCAGTATAAAAAGAGGCTGCCCCAGGGTCCTAGAGTGAGCCCAGTCCAGCTCAGCCTTGACCCTCAAACACAACACTAAGCTGGGGACCCTTCTGGCCCTGTTAGTGCCTCAAGGCACCAGTCATCTTATGGGCTGTTTGTGGGCTCCTTCCTCCCCTGAAGCCTGCCCTATACTTCACAGATGTTGCTTTAAGTTCTCTACCAGGCCTGCTGACCCCATTCATCAATCAATCAATTCACCTAATCTGGCCCTGGCAAGGTTTTCTTCTCCTTGGACTGCTGGCCCTAGTCTGGCTTCTGCCCTTCTTGGGCTTCCACCCCTTTCCCCAGGCTTTAGCCACTCCATGGCTTCAGCCTGCTCTGGCTTCAGCCTTTCTGCTGTGGCCTTAGTCTTCCTGGCCTTGGCTTGCCCCTCCAGCCTTCCTAGGTTACTGACTCCAGACTGGGCCATTGTAGTTCTGTTCTCAGCCCTCAGTCCCCTGGCTAAACTGCTTCAGTTCCATCCCAGCACTTAGCTATCTGGATCCTTGACCCCAGCCTAGGCTGCTTACCACAGACCATGGCCTCCACACCTCCCCCATCACCAGAAACCTAGTTCTCCAGTTAACATAATCAGAATATAAACACAAGCACAAAGGCTGTACAATAAAAATCCTCCCCACACTGGGTCATTGCATCCCACAAGCAATAGGTCCCCCTTAGCTCTTTCCTTGCTGCTGTCTAGAACAGCTTGGGTGCAAGTCAATCTGTCTCCTGCAGCCATCTCATTCAGGCATTCCTCTTCTGCAGCCTGCAAAGCCAAACAAACTGCTTGCCCTAGTGTTATTGGGCTTACAAGCAAGCTTGGTCTGCCACTCTCTCCTTAAAGTAACATGAGCTTCTTGTGTATTTGCAAGGATATAACCCTCTGGAACACTGAAGAACCTGTTCATCTCACAAAGACAGAGTGGTAACTGGGTAAATGAACTCCAGAGGGAGATATCAGGCTTGGTTTATTAGCTGAGGGCACCCACCTGTGGCCTAGTTCCTCTCTGATCCTTTCTCTATCCCAGGATACTAGAGGGAAGCTTCTTGGCCTTCAAGCTTCTTGGCCTTCTTGGCCTACAGATACAGATATATAGCGAGCAGAAGGAAGGTGCAGAGTAAATAGGGCCCCTGCAGCACAAATCAGGACAGTTGGTGGCTGACACAGGGGGAAAAAGGCCACTCTTCAATGAGTTCTTCACTTTAGTATTCCTGAGTAGTGGCCAAGACAATTCCCCCAGTTTGAACATAAATAGATGTCCGGGAGGCTCTAGACCACCAATAGTTAGTGCTGACTTAGTTAAGGAGCACTTTGAGGGGCTGGATGGGTACAAGTCAGCAGGCCCGGATGACCTCCATCCATGGGTGCTGAAGGAATTGTCATAGCTGAGCTGCTGGCACAGCTGTTTGAGCACTCATGGTGCTCCAACCAGGCCCCTGAGGACTGGAAAAAGGCCCATTTTTAAGAAGGGGAGAAGGGATGAGCCAGATAACTTTAGGCCAGTCAGTCTTACCTCTATCTTTGGGAAAACACTGGAAAAAATCATTAAAGAGCGCATTTGTGAAGGCCCAGCAGGAGAATTGATGCTGAAAGGAAACCAGCACAGGTTAGTCACAGGTAGATCCTGCCTGACAAACCTTATAGCCTTTTATGACCAGGTAACACATTGCCTTGACACTGGAGTTGAGGCAGATGTCATCTACTTGGACTTTAAGAAGGTCTTCAATACAGTTTCGCATCCTATTCTAATAAGGAAGCTAGCAAGCTGTGGAGCGGATGCTTACAGTCAGGTGGGTGGCCAACTGGCTTAGGGACTGCACTGAGAGAGTGGTGGTGGATGGGTCATTTTTGACCTGGAAGGAGGTAGGCAGTGGTGTCCCACAGGGTTTGGTCCTTGGACCAGTGTTATTTAATATCTTCATCAGTGATTTGAACAAGGGTGTGGAGAGCACCCTGTCCAAATTCACAGATGACACCAAGTTATGGGGCAATGTTGACACACTGGAGGGCAGGGAGCAGATACAGGCAGATCTGGACAAGTTGGAGCAATGGACAAAATGAAACAGGATGCAATTCAACAAAGACAAATGCAAGGTACTCCACCTAGGGAGAAGGAATCCACTGCACACCTATAGGTTAGGGGATACCCTCCGCAACAGCTGAAAGGGATCTTGGAGTCATAATTGACTCCAAGATGAACATGAGCCGGCAGTGTAATGAAGCCATCAACAAAGCCAATCGCACCTTATCGTGCATTAGCAGATGCATGACCAACAGATCGAGGGAGGTGATGCTCCTCCTCTATGCGGCATTGGTCAGGTCACAGTTGGAGTACTGTGTCCAGTTCTGGGCGCCACACTTCAAGAGGGATGTGGAGAATCTGGAGAGGGTCCAGAGGAGGGCCACTCACATGATTAGTGGCCTCCATGCAAGACCCTACAAGGGGAGGTTGAGGGATCTGGATCTCTTCAGCCTTCACAAGAGACATCTGAGGGGAGACCTTGTAGCAGCCTATACATTTATTAAGGGAGGACAACACAGAGTTGGAGATGCACTATTTACCAGGGAACCCCTAAGAGTAGCTAGGAACAATGGGTGCAAACTAGCAGAGAGTAGATTCAAGTTAGACATTAGGAAATAATTTTTCACAGTAAGGGTGGCCAGAATCTGGAATGGGCTGCCAAGAGAGGTAGTACTATCAAAAGACATCTGGATGTTTATCTTGCTAGGATCCTATGATCTCTGCTGACTTCCTGCCCCCTGGGGCAGGGGGCTGGACTCGATGATCTTCCAAGGTCCCCTCTAGCCCTAATGTCTATGAAATCTAACTTGGAGGTCTTCAAGAGGAGACTAGACAGGCACCTCAGTCCTTTTCGGACACGATGATCCTTCGGGGTCCCTTCTGACTCTACAGTCTATGAATCTATGAAAATTACTCTACCTGTGGTACTTGGAGTGCTCACAGTAGAGATGGTTCAGTGCAGTTTCATGCCTCCTATATCAGATATTTTATCCTGAAATAGGTGAACGTAAAGGGACTGTGACCAGTCTCACTGCTTCTGAGGCTGCTCTAACAGTCCTTAATCCTGGGAATGCCTCTCCCTCAGAATGATTTTTACTGCTTGGGACTGAAAGGATGGATGGTGCCAAGCACCAGCTCATTCATGAGCTATTTACGCATGCCCTGCCAGCTAAATGCTGAAATTGTTGTACAGAGACCTCATTAATTTACTGATCTCAGTGTCCTCTCTTGACTGGGATTATTCCAGCCCCCAAGGCCTGGAATAGACTCCCTCTAGAGGTGGTGCAGGCACTCTTAAAAGAAACATTTGGACATCTATCTTGCTGGGATCCTTTTGACCCTAGCTGACTTCCTGCCCCTGGGGCTGGGAGTTGGACTCACTGAATCTCTGAGGTCCCTTCCGGCCCTAATGTCTATGAAATCTATGAAAGCCCTTCCCTGCTGCTGTCAACAGAGACATCCTCATCTTTAGGTAGGCTGGTTAAGGTACATCTAATTTAACAGAAGATAAGAAAGATGCTCTCACAGACATCTTTTTGGCTAGAAACAAGCTCACTTTTGCTTTTCCTTTCTAATTGAAACAAAGGAAGAAAAGATATTGCTTGGGACATTGGGGACCAACTTTTTTAGTAGGTATGTTACAAATCAAGCCCTGCACCCTCCCTAAGTGCCAATCTGATTTTCTTCCTCTGCCTGGTCTGCTGCTATGCTTTCTGCTCCCCGCCCTGTGCTTCTGGCCTGATCTGCTCTGCTTTCTGCTTACTGCACATCTGCCACTGTGCTGGCTGACCTCTCCTTAATCTGCTGTGTACCCTACACAGATACTGCTTGTTCCACATGTGGCACTTATGTCATAGGCTGGCCACCCCTAGTCTTGTTGAGAGCAGTTACTTCTACAGTGGCTGCTCCAGCCTAAAATTTTCCTAAAAATCTTAATCCGTCAAAAGAGGTCTCTCATCACTGTGCTGCATTGACAGCACTGGGACTGTGACCATTACCAGTGGGCCTGTAACCAAACACTGGACCCCACTGCAGGCCCTTGAATCTGTTGTTATTGTCTGAAAGGTTTATGTGTGCTGTAACCTTTATACCAGTCCCTGAGTCTTCTCATTTCAGTCCTGGATGCTCCAAGCCCCAGTATGTGCGCTGCCAGCCAGAGTCAAAGCTGCTCTCCACCAAGCACTTAGTGAGGAACACAGAAATATGAGGTTATTGTCAAAACCCAAACCATAGGGTTGGTGTTGCAACATAATGTAGTCCTCATTTGCATGACTTTTGACAACCAGGGACTAAATTCATGGGTGTTTGGTGCCTTTTGAGTCTGGGGCCACTTTTGCTGGCGGCCCCACTCCCTGGCCAGCACTCGCAGGGTGGGGGCACTGGTGCTCCTGCCTGCCCCCTGCCAGCTGGCTAAACAGGGAGGGCGGCCTGGTAGGGGGTGCACTGGCACTCTCGGGGGTGCATGTGCACCCCCATGCACCACATATGCATTGCCCATGACTAAATCTATATCATTAAGGCATCAGAAAGATGGGGTTGGGAGATTATCTTCCGTCCCTGGTCCAACTCACACTGTCATTGTATGTGTTGAGCCTGTCCTTGAAACACATACCATGTCAATGCATATCAAATTATGAATCAGCAAGCAGTGGGTCTGAGGTTGCTATGCCTCTAAGGGGCAGATTACGCACAATACATTACGTCTGTCTTGCGATCAGCAGAACTAGCCTACTATTTCAATATAAGACCTTTCCAATCCATGCTCAGATTCTGAACTGTTTTGAAAAAGAAGATTGAGATATTCTAGTGCTTCAGCCTCTTATCATTTGATTGCTCCAGATGACTTCTTTAGCTGATCACACTGTTTCCTGGGGCCTGTATCCCATCATATTGAAGGGTACACATGCTGTGGCCACCTTTCCTTCCTAAAATACTAGTATTAAGGTTATTCCTAGGGGTGAGAGGTGAGCTCCTGCCTCACCCGTTATGTGCTTCCCCACCATGGCACCATGACTCATACCAGCCAGCCAGTTCTCCATGATACTCTTCTGGGGTGTGACCCTGGATTGGTGCATCTGGCCACTGGGCACAGGACTGGCTGTTTCCCTATGGGAAACAAGAGTACCTTTGTCCTCTTCCAGTTTCCACTGTCTGATTGCGGTACCTCTTTCTAAGTAAGAACTGGTATGCATAGCTAATCTAGATCCAGGATGAGAAGTGAGGTATGCTTTTCAGTCTATGGCTGCCATCTATATGAGAAATAATTCATTGGCTTTTATGTTCGAGTTGGAACTGACTTTTGCCAGTTGCTTCAGTTTGAAGGGTAATTGTTGCCTCACTCCAGATGGCTGGAGACGAAGGCATGTTAAAAAAAATGAGCTGTTAGCAGACGGGGGCATTTTGTCACACAGGATAGCACCTTCAGGCAATATCCTGGAACTTCATATTGCTAGTCACCAGTGTCTAAATTAGTGGTTCTCAATCTTTTTAGACTCAAGGCACCCTTCCCCACTTTTGTTAATTAAACAGCACCCAATTTCAAAATCTAATTTATATATTAACAGTGCTTACCTCCTTGAAGAAGGTAGCCAGGGAGAGCCTGAGCCTGCACCTATATGTTTACTTCCTCACATCCAGAGCCTGAACCTGTTCTTATCTACTTACCTGCTCATACCTTGCTTATCTCCTCACACTTCCTGCAGCACCCTTCAAAGGATCTCACAGCATTTCAAAATGCTGCAACACCCTGGATGAGAATCACTGTTCTAAAATGGTTCAGTGTTTGATTCTTCTCTGGCTTACAGTAAATGGGTAGTCTGAAAATTAGTGACAGGAGCTTGACTTGTACAAGTTATACTGATCACAGGGTAGCCTCTGCATTTGTGGAGTAAAAATTTTTGCACAGGAGAGGCTGGGTCCAATACGGGAAAGGCTGGGTCCTTTGACAGGGTGTAAAGTCCCTTTAAGAAGTCAGAGGTGCAGCTAGGTGCAGGTGGAGGGAATCAGGCTGCTAGGTGGTTTCCCACCTGGGAGCGTGAAAAATGCCCCAGCTGCATTGAAAAGGCAGAAGGAGCTTGTGGAAGCTGGAAAGCCTTAAGGGAGAAAGGCACTAATTTGTTTTACAGCCTGAAAGGAGGAAAGCCGTATTTTGTTTGTTAGCCTAAAGAGAAAATTACTTTTTTTTGGTTGTTTGACTTCCTTTGCTGCAAAGACATATAGGTTCATCCTTTCAGGTTATCTGCCTGCTCTAGCAATTCCATCAGTGGCAACATCTTCCGCGAGGTCTTGGCTCTGTCACCACTGCCTGCTGTCTCCCACTCTAGCCCTGTCATACTGAAACTTCACTAAATACAGGCTAGGTAAGAGAAAAGGGCTCTTGACCCATGCTTTTGTAACTGCATTCAGGCCAATTTCATCCACATGCATTTTACTCAGGGACAACATCAGACATTTTGTACATCTTTTGCATACCATGCTTATTGTTTGTCATTAAACTTACCCCAGTTTTCAAGGTCAAGGTAGTGCTATAAATTCCCTCCATTCCACTGGAAGACATCTAAATATAGCAAGATAGGAAGGGGTTTTGAGTGACAGAAAGCTAGTATTATATTATTTATACAGCAACTGCTGCAGGACTGTGTTAGGTCAGGATAGTTCTGAGATAGCCAAGAACCTCCATACGAGTCATGTGCATCATTCCCCATAATGCCTGTTGCTTGGAGGACTAAGATGGAAGCCATTGAGAAATTTCCCCCACATTTTTATTTTTAAAAATCTTTGCATAGACATGGGTCTTGTCATTGTCAGTCATCATTTAAAAATAAATGAGATGAGAGGAAAGTGATGAATGACAGAAGCACTTGGATTAGAAATCAGTATTGGGTAACTCCTCTGAGGTGCCTCCTCAAGACAGGGAGCATTCATGTAGCCAGGCTGGATGTGTGTGTTGGAAGATCATGCTAGTGGGGGGTCTTGCCTGTGTAGAGTGAGGCTTATGCTAATGTTGGAGTCTTTTTGTTCAAGTATGAAAAATGATTGTGAAAGCCTCTAGTCAGCTTAAAAGCCTGGACAGATAATGCCAAGCCCCATAAATGAAAATGCAGATTCTCTTCCTGAATGAGGATTGGTTTGGAAGCCCTAAAGCTCTCCCTGTATTATAAGGCATCTTGATGATTAACTTTGTAGTGTGGGCATTATCCTATTACAGATAATCAATTGGACATGGAACAGTAATTGCTAGTGCCATCACCAGCTAAAAACCCAAAATATTTTTCTGCGTGAAGCTCAAAAATCCTCAGCAGCCTCCATGCTCCCACGCTTTACAATATTCTATCGCACTTATGGTTTTCAGCATTGCTTTCCAAGGACTGGGAGGACTGGTCCTAATATGCAACAGGGCATTAGTTCAAGTCAAGCCAAGACTTCACAAGATCACCACATAGCATACCAACTTCTGTTCAGTCATGGCTGCATCCTGTGTGTTGTATAAATGAATGAAATGAAACCTCTACTTTCATGGGGGTATGAAATTAAATGAAACCTCATTCTGAAAATTTAGCTCTGGATGGCTGGCTTCCCCTCAGTCAGTGCCTCATGTGAAAATATGGGTGACCTCGATGTGAAAAGATGATTTTCATACCCTCCAAATTTAATCAGCAGACCTGTCTTTCTTTGCTGGGAACCTGAAGGGCTAAACTTCTCCCTCTCCTCCAGATGTATCTCTACTGCTGTGCCTCCCTGTTCCAGTCCTCCAGAATAGATTCCGCTATCTTCTCCTGCCCTGCTGGCATCTGTGATGTCCAATTCTTCTAACTCTTGAATATAAAACATTTCTTCCTAACTGGTGAAATGATTGTGGAATGTGGTGGGTTTATTCTAATCAGTTCTCCAGCTAGTTTGTGCAACTCAGTCTCAGTTGTAGGGCTGTTCATCATCCTTATCTCATCTACTACCCAGGTGCGTCCTGGTCTTCATCTCCTTCCAACTGCCCACTTTGCTCTGTGTCTGAATCCTAATGGTTTGTCCCTCTGCATACAAACTCTACTATACTTCGTTCTTCATTTGATGTTGTGAACCCTTTTCTCTTATGTTATTTTATGGAAAAAGCCAATAGGGTTTTTCCACGTCTGTCTCCATCTGCTGGTCTAGCTCAGGTCTGGAGAGTAGAGAAGGGTCTGAGATAAGGGTAAGCTTATCCTTCAAGGCTTCCCTGCTCTGACCAGTCTGTAGTGAAAAGCAATGCCTTTATTCAAACCCTCTGTATCAAAACCCTTTCCCATTCTTCTCCCTTAGGTTGTAAAAGGAGGTTGGAACTGCATTACCAGTGTAGACTCTCCCACATCAGCTACATGGACCTGTGCTTCTTTTTCAGGATGCTGAGAAGGGAAGCTGCCAAGGATTGACTAGAAGACTAGGAGCCTTAGCTAAACTCAAGGCTTTGCTCAGTCATTTCATAGCCTAACCTCTCTAGTTTAGATACACTCAGTATATGGAAATCTACATCTTGGTGTAACTCCAGGATCTGAAAAAAGGAAGGGATGTATGAGATACTGGCCATATGACCAAGCCAACTGTACTTCAGAACTTTCCAATTGAGTCATCCTTAAGATTGAGCATAAGAATTCCCCCTTCAACCCTGGCTAGACAGTTACTTTAGTCACTGATCCATTGTTTAGAATCATTTCAATCCAAAATTGCAACTGAGCAGTGCTCAGAGAATGGTTCATCTGCCCTTCATGAATTGTCATGGGGGCTCAAGGCAGAAGGGGATAACTTGTGCATTTGCCCTTGGGCCATAAGGGGCAGCTATGTTGGGAAGGTAAAACATGATTTAAGTTACTGGTTCCTTCCTCCTCCAGAACTGCCTGTGTGCCATAGGCTTCAGTTTGTCATTATCCCATGGACCCCTGCTTCTGGTGCATGCTGGACAGTGGAGAAATGCAAACTTTTCACACTATTAAAACACAGTAAAAATATGCAAGAGGGGTCTTGTCCATCTCTTCCTTACTGATGTTGGGTGAATAGGGAGAACTCATCCAATGGTACAACAAGAAACTTGTCTGTCTTACTAAAACCCAGCTGCACTTAAAGAGGACTGGACTTTCTCTTCCTCTGAGAGGTCTCATCCTAAACATTAGAACCTTCTGTTGACTATCCAGAGTAAAATACATTGCAACACCCTACTGTTACCACACTAGATACTTCTGCCTTTCCTACTAAAGTCAGGGCTGTAGTTGACCTAAAGAGCCGCTTTGCTGTCTTGTATGCAAACACCATTCGTTCCCATTGCACAGCTTGCTAACTGCTGGGGCCAGCACAGTCTCAGTTTTTTTTCATTATTCTTGCTCAAGTGCAGAGGAAGACAACTGGAGGCAAAAGTTTGTTGCTTCTAGATCCCTGACTCCTGTTTGGCTTGAATAACAGAAGTTTGTTGCCATACTACCTGTTTCCTGCTGAGAGAAAGCTGAAGTCTGTCAGAGCTCACACATTCTAAGGCTTCCATTTTTAAGTGGGTATTGAATGCTCTCCTGAAAAAGGCACCATGTTAGATGGAGATGTATGATCAGCTTGGTAGGATGCAGGTGATATTTATCAATAGTTATGAGCAAGTGTTTACAAGAATCAGCTTCCCCCTGCACAGGAGTGAGGTGCAGTGCTGTAACCAGTTTGCTCACCCACAGCTACAAAACGAAGTTGGTTAACAGGAAGTTCTACAAGTCCGTAGAAAGAACCCAGTGAGCTGTAACCCAACCTGCAGGTGCTTAAGAACTATCGCTGGGAGGAAGGTAGTAGAAAGAAACACAGTTTAAATGCAAAGCAGGAAAGACATTTGAGAATATCTTTCTCCAGACAAGCCATGGGGGAAAATGAAAGAGTTTAGTTCTGGAGAGGAGTAAAGAGTTGTTAAAGGGGGGCCACCTGATGGTGTCCTTTCTCCTCCCCTGCCCCCAAAAACTCACTGCTCAGTCAGGTCTCTAGTAGAAGCTTCTGAATTAAATTATGAAAAATTGACTTCAACTGCAAATTTTGCAACTGTTCGTCTCCCAACCAGTCTTGTTCCTGAAATGAAACAAAACCTCCACTGCTCCAGGCCCAAAGAAGGAAATGCATCACAGTCACGCTATTTGCTCAAAGCTGGGTCTGGGAGCAGCTAGGAGCTGTTCTACTCTCACAGTTTTCAAGAGCAGTGGGGGAGGGGGAGGAAGAACACCCCCAGAAACCTTGTACCACAGCTTTGTTCTTTGCTGCAGCAACTACCACCACTTGAAGTGAGCTTTCTAGTAATGAGCTAAAGAATGCTGAATTAGCAATTAGCTACAGCCCTAAGTGTAGCAATTAGCTACACCCCAACAAGTGTTCTTTACTTGTGCATCAGGTAGAGTAAGAAACAACAGTACCCAGCTGGTGCGCTACTGTATGGCAGTGAAAGCTGGAAGAGCAATACATATATGCCCCTTCTCCCAAAACAGCTAATAGTAAATTCTGGAATTACAGAAGCTTTTCTAGATGGCAGAGGTACTCTAGGTGGCATGGTGGCCACCTCATTTGTGGGGATGAGGGTAGTCTACTAGGAAGATCATCGGGCATAGGAGTGTCCCTGGCTTTGCAAACCTTGCCTAGGAAGACTATACCTTTGGCCTGTCCTAGGGATGCAGCTACACCTAAAAGGCTTTTTTTTCCCTGGCTACCCTGGCTACTTGACAGAACTGCTTGTAAGAGATCTATGTTCCTCTGGGGCCTAGCAGGGTTCCTAATGGTTGGCTTTGGATTTAGGACCCAGTTGCCTTGTTGTAGGAGGGGGACCCACATTGGCAACACACAGGGGGTGCACGCGGGTGCATGTGCACCTCCTGAGTGTGGCGGTGCACCCCACATGTAAAGGCGCTGTCAACACTGCGAACGATCACTGCTTGTCACCCCCTCATCACCAACACCGATGGCAGCATCTGCAGGGAGTCCGTGATCGCCGCTGGTTGCCGCCAATGCTGCCGGTGGCGTCTGCAGGTGGTTGCCAGCCGCTGGTCGGCGCTCACCACTACCCCCTCCCCCACCGCCAACAGTGCCACAGCCGCCTGCAGGAGCTCCCCACTTGCCGCCACCTGTGGGAGCTCACCATGCCCCCCCAGCCTCTGCAAACAAGCAGCATTCCAGTGGGGTGGATGAGACAGGCTGGTGGTGTGCCCCCTGTACCACCCTTATCTTGTGTTATGAAACAGTATAATACATGTTCCCCTCTTTCTGAGGCTGTGTTTGTATCCATTGGCCTTGTTATGTTAGACAGCCTGTCTGCTTCCAAGGCTGTGTGAAACTGTGTATGTGAAACCCTGGCTTTTTAGAAATCAATTAACCTCTGCTGCCCATTTTGAACCATTCTAATACATATACATATACCTATAAGCCAATTCCCAAAAACAAACCTTTAAATATCATTTCTAAGCCAATGCTAATGAAACTGCCCTTGAGCAGGCAGCAAGACAACAGGCTTGGGGAGGAACCTTGGTTGCAGGGCTTTGCCATCTTATTGCTTCTCAGACTCCTGTCTCTAACAGTCCACTTACTGCACCAAGCACACACTGAGCACTCCCCACCAGGGCTATTGCATTCCTCATGTTTTTACAGCTGGACACAATGTCTCAGCTAGCTAAGAGCGCTTGTAGATGAACGGCTGCCGTTGTTCCTCATGGTACTGGGATCAGCAGTCTCTCTGACTCCCCTCTGCTGGTTACAGGATATAGTGAGGCTGAAAGATACAACGCTTCAGTGGGGGATGGGGCAGGAGGGCCTGGCTGGATCCCCCTGCTCCTACACTGCCCTGGTGAGGTTGGTTTATGGAGTTGTAGAGACTGCTGGCTATCCCCTGCCTGTGGCTCTTGCTGTGGCCTGCTCATGCACCGTTTGTTCACTGGGCTGGGGGATGTGCTCTTCTTTCATCTCCCTTTCTGTCCCCTGCGGCCTCTTTGCCCTGTTTGCCTTGAGCAGGTGGCCTGTACTGCTACTTCCTGGCACTGTGCTTGGGTGCATTTCTCTTGATGCTCCTGTGCCCTGGCAGAGCAGTCCCAGGCTGTGGTAGCTGGAGCAATGTCCTGCTGGCCCAGTGCTGTACACTGTCTCCCCCTTGGAAGTCAGGTGCTGGCAGCAGGGTCTGGCCTCACAGGTCCTGTGTCCAGAGAAGCCATGGCAGGGCTATGGTGAATGGCTGGTCCCAAGGTATCCTTCCTGCATCCTCTGCAGGCTATCCATAGTGGTACAGAAACCCCCAGGGTGGGGCTCAAGGGAAATCAGGTCACTACTCTCTTGGAGCAAGTGGCAGCCTCTCCAATGAGGGAAAGGTGAGTACAGCTGGTATTGGCACTAGATTTATGACCCAGTCCTGATATCTTGTTCCATGTGGACCCAAACCCTCAGACTGACCACAACACCTCTTAAATTCATAGATTGTAAGGGGCTGAAAGGGACCACGCAAGATCATTGGGTCCAGCCCCCTTACACTAGGCAGGAAAGACAACTGGGGTCAGGTGACCCCAGTGAAGTGACCATCCAGTCTCCTCTTGAAGATTTCTAGGGTAGCTGATTGTACCACCTCTGAAGGGAGTTTATTCCAGAGTCTGGACACCCTAACTGTGAAAAAGTTTTTCCTAGTGTTAAGCCTGAAACAGTCTTCCAGGAGTTTGTGAACATTACTCCTGGTTTTCCTCCTCACAGTGCCCTGGTGAACAGTTGTTTGCCAAGCCCTTGATGTATTCCCCCGATGTAGTGGTAAGCTGCTACCAAGTCCCCTCTCAGCCTTTTTTTTTTTAGCTTGAAGAAGCCCAAGTCCTTCAGCCTTTCCTCATATGGCTTGCCTTGCAAGTCTCCAGTCATACAGGTGGCTCTTCTCTGGACGCTCTCAAGCATTTCCACGTCCTTGTTGAAGTGCAGCACCCAGAATCAGACACAGTACTCCAGCTGTTGTCTCCCCAATGCCAAGTAAAATGGAAGAATCACTTCCTTGGTTTTGCTTGAGATGCATCGGTTGATGCATACCAGAGTATTGTTTGCCCTGATGGCTACAGCATTGCACTGACGGCTCATGTTCATACTATGGTCTATTATTACCCCTAGGTCCCTTTCAGTTGTGGTGCTAGTCAGTTTGCTCCCATCGAGCCTGTAAGTATGTTGGGGATCATTCGTCTCCAGATGGAGCACTTAACACTTCTCAGAGTTGAACTTCATCTGGTTCTGATCTGCCCAACTTGCCAGCCTATCTAGGTCTACCTGTACCTGCAGCCTATCTTCAAGCATGACCATGCTCCCCCATAACTTGATGTTGTCTGCGAACCTGGCCAGTGAGCTCTTCACCCCCACATCCAAATCATTGATAAAGATGTTGAAAAGCACTGGACCAAGCATGGACACCTGAGGGACACCACTGGCCACTTCTCACCAGGACAACATGGATCCGTTCAATAGAACTCTCTGGGTCCTACCCCGCAGCCAGCTTCCTACCCACCTAACTGTCAAGCAGTTAAGCTCACAATCCTCTAATTTTCCTTTGAGAACATTATGGGATAACAGATCAAAGGCCTTTTGGAAGTCTGGGTATACAATGTCCTCCTCTCTCTTATTCGTGTGGCACGTTACCTGGTCATAGAAGGAGATGAGATTGGTAAAACAAGATCTGCCCATGATGAAGTCATGCTGGCTGTCATTCAGAATCCTATCTTCTGCAAGTATATCACACATAGACTTTTTGATGAATTTTTCCAGGATTTTCCCTGGGATAGAAGTTAGGCAAATTGACTTATAGTTGTCAGGGTCATCTCTCCTCCCGTTCTTGAAAATGGGCACAATATTATCTCTCTTCCAGTCTTCACGGACCTCCACCAAGCGCCACAAGTTTTGGAAGAGTTTCGCCAGAGGTCCCGTGATGACTTTGGCCAGCTCCTTCAGCACTCTCGGATGAAGTTCTTTCAGTCCTGCTGACCTATAAATGTCTAACTTTTCTAACTGATCATTCACCAGCTCAACGTCAACGGTAGAAAGGCAGTCATTCCCACCATGCCCATTATGAATCTTATCTAGTATGATTTTCACCTTAGTCTGGTGAAATACTGAAGCAAAGTAGTCATTCAGGAGTTTGGTTTTCTCTTGAATGTCATTAGCCAGCTGTTCTGAGTTGTTAAGCAATGGCCCCACACTTCTATTTTTTTTCCTCCTGTTCCCTATGTATCTAAAGAAGGACTTCTGATTGTCCTTGATTTTCATTGATAGTTTAAATTCTGTCACTGCCTCAGCCTTTCTAATCTGCTCCCTACAACTGCAAGCCATTATTGTATACTCCCCCTTGGGCAGTGTCCCAAGCTAGTGTGAGCTGTTGTTGTATAGTCCTCCTTGGGGACTGTTCCAAGCTTCCATCATTTGTATGCCTCTTTCTTCTTTTTCAAGAGGACTGTGATATCCCTATTAAGTCAAGAGAGCTTACCAGCCCTTCTCCTACCTTTCCTCCACAAAGGAATAGACTTCTTTTGGGCTTCAAGGAACGTGTCCTTGAGGAACACCCACTCTTTGTGCACTCCTTTCACCTTCGGTCCCTGGTCCCACAAAGCTTCCCATACTGCCCTGAGCCCCTACTGCCCTAAGCCTGTTGAAATTCATTTTTTTGAAGTCCAAATCTTCAACCCTGCTAACTGATTTGCCTGCCTTGTGATGGATAGTAAATGTAATGGTTTTCTTGTCACTGTTGCCCAGGCTACCCTCTATATTCAAGTCACTCACCAAATCATCTCCTTTGGCCAAGACCAAGTCTAGGAGAGCACTACCTCTGGTTGGCCTGTGCACTTCCTGAGTCAGGTAGAGTCCTTTGAAACAGGTCACGAAGCAACATGATCAATCCAACTTAGCTGCATGTTCCTCCCAAAAGATGCCTGGTTAATTGAAGTCTGTCACAGGGTCACGCAGGTGCCCTGATCCTATGAAGCAATAAGGGCCGCTGAAGCTCCCTGAGACAGCACAAGTGGTGGTTGCCGGAGCAACCAGGCTGGTCACATGGCCAGAAGTGGGCAAGGCCGGGCCTTTATAAGCAGCCCAGGCCAGAGCCTTAGTTAGCAGTTCCCTTCTGGCAGCCTGAGGTGCAGGAGTTCTGCAGCAGAGCAGAGCAGAACTGATTGTTGCAGCCTGACCATCCAAGCGGCTACAGCATGGTGAGGGTGGAGAGGACCCTGACTGGGAGGCCTTTGTGAGAGAGCCAGGTGGGCTTAGATCTTATGTTATAGCCAGGAGGCTTATTGTTGTGTTTCAGCTGTTTGGCTTATGGTTCTGTTTAGTTACTGTTACACCGGAGGACTGGGTGAGGCTATAAGGGGACGGAGGAGGCCTCATCTAGGAGCGCCCCAGTAGAGTGGGGGTACTCCCAGCGCCGGAGTGTGGTGCTGCATTGCAGGGTGTACTACCCCAGCCCTGGGGGGGGCACAGTGCCAGTGAGGGCACTGTAGTTGGGGTATAAGACCCCAGCCCTGAGAAGGGCAAAGAGGATTTTGGGGCCAGGCATGGCTAAGGCCACCTGAGCCCCACTGCAAGGAGCACCAGTGAGAAGCCCGAGGGGCTCGTGTTAGGCTCCAAGGGGTGAGCCACACAAGGAGAAGCCTAGGGTGGGTGCTACTAGAGAGACGAGCCCGGAGAGGGTGAGTCCATGATTATAGAGAACCTGGAGGGGGCAGAGAAAAGCCCCAGGAGCGGGTGCGTACTTGAGGGAAGCCCCATGAGGGGACGAGTACAGAGAGAAGCCCCAGTGGGGTCAGGTTTTAAGCAAAGTCCCAGGAGTGGGCATATACTATTGATAGAAACCCCAGTAGGGGTGTGGACCAAAAAGGATCCCAGAGGGGCTCCCAGTGTTGGGGACCCCAAAGGGTCAGAGGGGCCAGGTAAGGCTCAGGCCGCCTGAGCCCCACTGGGAATCGATAGAAACCCCAGTAGGGGTGTGGACTGAAAAGGATCCCAGAGGGGCTCCCAGTCTTGGGGAACCCTGAAGGGTCAAAGGGGCCAGGTAAGGCTCCCGCCGCCTGAGCCCAATTGGGAATTAATAGAAACCCCAGTAGGGGTGTGGAATGAAAAGGATCCCAGAAGGGCTTCACAGTGGTGGGGACTCCGAAGGGTCAAACGAGCCAGGTAAGGCTCCAGCCGCCTGAGCCCAACCGGAAAGAGTACTGTCAGTCAGCCCGAGAGGGCTAATGGATAGAGGGGCGCCGGTTGCGTGACAAGCCCAGGGGCGCCAGAGAAAGGGGCGCCGGTTGCGTGACAAGCCCAGGGGCGCCAGAGAAAGGGACACAGAAAAAGAAAAGGACCTGGTAACATCCGGAAGACCTGCGAGGCTTGGGGCGTGCTAAAGGGGAGGTAGGAGGCACGTGTAGCCCATAAGGCTGGGATGCACCAAGTCACCCCATACAGAACGGAGGGATAGTTCAGCATAACACCGTGTATAAGGGGATCCAAGGCAGCCTCCCTTCTAGAACCATATAACAACAAGACGTGGCGGGCAAGATAAGAGGGTGCTGGATCACCTAATTGACACAGTAGGGGGTGCTAGAGGGATCATGGCTGCCCCTAGGCCCCACTCCATGACAAGTCACCCATGACAACCATGCCCCATGTGTGCATGGCCTCTTCCAGTTCTCAAGAGAACTCCAGATTAAACTCCTCCCCCTGGTTTGGTGTCTATAATATACACCTACAGTTAGGTCTCTCTCACCATGCCTCCCCCTGTAGTTTGACCAAAAGGGTTTCAAGCCACTCTTCTTTGAAGCCAGTGTCAGCCTCCAAGAAGGTGTACTGCTCCCTCATAGAGAGCTACATCTCCACCTTTCTTTCCTACTCAGTCCCTTCTGTGTAGGGTGTATCCCTCTATGGCTATGTTGCAATCATGTCAGGAGTTCCACTAGGTCTCCGTAATCCCTACTAGATCATAGTGTCCAATGGCGAGTAGGAGGGCTAGCTCCTCCTGCTTGTTCCCCATGCTCCTGGTACCTGAGTCCTCCAGTTGAGACCCTCGATTTCCTGTCACACTGAGAGAGAGTCATTCCTTCAGCTCTTGCAAGAGTGGCTCTCCTGGTGTCCCCAACTTTGGAACTTTCTTGTGTGACAGTCCCCGGGCATGCTCCAGTCAGCATTTCCCTGTCCCCCAGTGTTCCCCTGCCCATAGGAAAATTGTATTGATACACAGTTCTAGCAAATAAGAGTAATGCAGGCAAAGCAAGCAAAATAATCCCCCTCCAACAATCCTACTTATCTACCAGTCCTAAGGCTTCACAAGGAGAATGATATACCTGGCCAGTATGTGAGTATCACTCTGTGGTTGTTTGCTTGAGGACCATCTCACCCGCCTCAGGATTCCCCCCTGGTGCTAGGAAAATCCTTCCTTTTGTATTTTTTCTCCCCTGATGACTCTTTATTTCTGGGTACCATTGATTGGTTTCCCCGTGATCATCATAATGTCCACATTCCACCTTGCCAGCATAATTCTTTGTTTCCACAAATCCATCACATGCATACATCTTAATTTGACCATTTGCCGATATATTTGACCTTCATTTGGGCATCCCTAGCCTCCTAATTTGGTCACTCCACCAAAACTGGAAATCCCAGGAGCTTTACAGCTGGTCACTGTGACCTGATGTCAATTCTGCAGGTCCTTATCTTTGTCGTGGGTTTTCAGAGCATGTTTTCAGTTTTCCAGCCTGTTTGACTGTTAGCTTCAGACAGTGTCTGCTAAAAGTCTGAGAACATGAAACATTGTCACAAACAGACTTTTAGAAACCAATTAATCCTTGCCATTCCCCTGGACCATTGTTCTAATGCAGTATTTACTCTGCCTACAAGCCAATTCCTTAAAGCAAATCTCTAAATATCATTTTCTAGCCATCAGCTGGCAGCAGAGCTGGCTGCTGTGTGTGCCACAATGAGCAGGTGAGCAGAGTCTGTGCCATAAGTGGTGATTTCTGCAGGTCTTGGTGGCATTACCAAAGGTTAGACAGATCAGTTAGCCCAGCCTCTTGAAGAACAGAGGCACAGGAAATGGGTGTCACCCTTGAAGACTGGAGACCAGTGGGTCTTAGGTGACCAGAAGGTAAGGGGACAGCCTCTGGATAGTAGGGGAGGATGGGAGCCTGGCTGGAGGTGTGGGTGAGTTGTGCTCTGAAGTTCAGAGTTTCAGCTCAATTCTTCTTCTTCTTTTGTTGGTTCATTTGTTTCTTGGCATGGGGGAAGGGGTAAAATGGTGGTTATGAATCAAATGCACTTGAACCAAAAGCAGGGATCACACCTCAGCTTTGGTTTTAAATGCAGATAGTGTGCCTGTTGTTCTGAGTACTTCTTATTTGACTGCAATTCCAAGTGCAGAAGTCCAGCATAGGAACAATTTTATTTTTTTTTTCTAATAACCACTCTCCTGCACTCTGTTTCGATGTAACTAATGTAGGACCCAGAGAGATTATTTCAGTGGAGAATTAAGAGAGTATGTGTATGTTTAGTTAGAAGTGGGTGTGGGGTGGGGTGGACAAACTGTTAAATAAGCAATAAATAAAAGTGCATCTAACTTGCTCAATCCTGAGATTAAGGGCTTTCCTGTCTAGAGTGTGTTGTATGAAAAAGATGCATACTTAGAGCCTGGACAGCTTTTATTTTAGTCTTCAACCCCTTCTGGCAACAACTGGTATGTCCTACAATACAGAGTCTACTGTATATGCATGTACATTATACCAGTCTCATATTCGGGCAAAGACTGGTACCTAAAACTTTAGGTAGGTCACTGCAGCCTAGTAGTTAGAATTGGTTTATAGCTGACAAGTTAGACTGTATGCTGGCAGACCGCAGAGCCACATGCCAGAGTAGAGCTCACCTCATTGGCAGCCTGTTGGGACTTAGAGAAGTGACATGCAGTTGTTTGCAGGACAGAGGACTTGGTAAAAGTCAGTCTCTAATTAGAGCCTGTGGATAGATTTGATTGTTCTCTCAGCATCATTATGCATTGAAATTCAAAGCATGTCTCCAGCGGGCTCAGAAACAAAAATAATTGGAAAGATATGTTTGTTCTCTTTCAGATTTTCCTCCAAAAGCATGGATATTTCCCAGTGAACTTTTAAACATCTCAAAAAAAGGAATTTTCACCACTTTACTTGGAGAATGTCATGCTGCAGCTTGGCTGGTGAATGACCATGAGAGTACCCTGAGGAGGGCTGTTCCTCAACAATCCTACCATGTCTCGATGATATACAGAAGAAAAAGGAGGTGATATAATCAGTGGGACCCCATAGGGGACTTACAGGATGGTTGTAGCTGACTTGGGGCTCCATGCCCCTATTCCCTGTCCACTCACCAACTGTCAATGATAATATTTTACAATCTACAGTAGCTGCTTCAGTTCTCTGGCCCCATTCGCCTTGCACTGACTGGAGCTCTGATGTTCACCCCTCCACTGGCCCAACTCAGGGTACAGTGAGGGTGTGCCTGGCATCCTCTTCACTGTTTGACATCAACCCCTATCCCTGGGCTCACAGCTCTGGGCCTTCCCCTACCAGAAAATGTCCCTTCCTTCTTGACTCAATGGGTCTCAAAAAAAAACAACAAAACAACCCCAACAAAAAAAAACCCCCCAAAAACCAACAACAAGGGCAAAAGGAAAAGAAAACAACAAAAAGCTGTCTTTACAAAGCTGAGACAAACCCCAGCAGGCTACCTCCCTTCTAGGTCTCCCTTCCAGGCAGAAGCAAGGGAGATGAGGGAGGGTAGAGAAAAACAGGAGCTCCCTGCCTTCTCCTGTACCTATTTTAGTGGGGACCCAGTGGCTTGGGTGCCCCACAGCTTTGCCCCACAGTGTCTCCTGGACCCAGTGTCGGGTCCTTACCTCTTCCCCCTCTCTTTGGAACCATCTGTGCCTTTTGAATCTACCACAGTGGCACCTGGAGCTGGTATCATCAGCCGAATGCCACCAAGTCAGATGGACAGCGCGCTCAAAAAGCAGCACTGCAGCACCACATGCTACACCAGTCCAGGCTCACTCTCCCTGACCAGTAAGTCTCCTCAACCCCCAGTGTTCTCCGCCCTTTTCCCCTCGGGGTCCAATGGGGCTCTTGGGGGTTTGGGAGGATGTGTGCGGTCCTTTCCGCTACAGAGTAACTTTACAGTCTGATCAGATCACCTTAGTTTAAAGAAAATTAAATCTAAATCTAAATTTTGTCAGTGGCTTCCCTTTGATCATGTAAATGGGGAACTCAGTTTTTATTCAGGCCTTTCTTTCACAAAGCTGCATTGACGTAACCGGGAGTTTTGCCTTTGTGAGCATTTTAGGATTTGATTTATTACCACTAGTCATGTTTTATTACATTACATTCCTATAAAATGACTGTCACAATTCCTTCACAGATGCTAAGGGCGCTGAAGT
Organism: Crocodylus porosus; assembly: GCF_001723895.1. Lineage (NCBI taxonomy): Eukaryota > Metazoa > Chordata > Crocodylia > Crocodylidae > Crocodylus > Crocodylus porosus. The sequence continues at coordinate 40,932,181 of NW_017728951.1, read as the reverse complement.
GCACTTCATGAGCACTAGAGTGCTCAGTGTACATAAGACAAGACAAAACAGTTTGGCATCAGGGATTGTTTATGACAAGAGGGGGAGGGAGCACTGTTTAAAGGAGGTAACTTGTAAGGAGCCATCTGAAGGGGGGGCATTTGCCAGATGAGCCCAGGCATAAAGGACAATGTGACAGAAGGCACAGTGTGGAGTGTGGGAGGAGACATGAACCAACAGGATGGGAAGGAACGTTATTTGCTTAATACCTGGTGAAATAATACAAGTGCTTTAGCTGAAAGTAAAGGGATCTCCAGGAGGTGAAGTGGGGGCAACATGGTTTGGTTTTTACTGAAGAGGAAAGCACATTGTCTCCATTAACTTGTCACTTGAACCCTTCAGAATTAAGTACCATAAATAATTAAGATATGGCCTTAATTATGTAGCAATCTAAAGAGCTCGCTCTTTAACTGCACATACTTATAGTACAACATCCTCACACACAGTGGTTGGTATTTCTGAATCTCACTGGTGAACACACCATGACCACTTATTGGCATCTTCTGATTCAATGACAGGTCACAACCCCTCTGTGTCCTATGTGCATTTCTTAGAGAGAGAGAGACCTGAGATCCCTGCTCTGGTACCAGGTGAGTTGGAAGGAAGCTTCCTCTGGACTAAACCCTTTTGCAGAAGGACACATTTTATTCTGTAAGAATAGTTTATTTGCCTGCTTGCACAGCAAAAAATCTGTTGGGTTTCCCTCCCAGAAGCGCCCAAACGCAGGTCAGCTGTTTTTGTCATCTAAACTTAAAATGTATTTTCACAGGAAACAAAAAATGAGTATTCAAAGATTAATACCCTGATATGCTACTGGGAGATGAGCTGTGTTCTGTTGCTCAGCCATAACATCGCACCTTTTGTGAAAGTGAGTGCAGGCCATTAATATTTGCTGGTTTAGTTCATTTTCAACTCTGAAGTGCCTCTTCAGTGAAATGCTCACTTTTGCCCACTAGATGGCTCTGTGTGCTGCATGCTTGAAATATCAAAGGTAGAAAAAGGTCCATGTGGGTGCATGTGATATCTGTTATTAGACCAACCAAATAGTTGGAAATATTCTTCTTTGCAAGCTTACAGGCACAGACACCCTTCTTCAGGCATAGGGAGAGTCTGCTGGTATTTTGTGTTCTCCTGGGTGGAATATAAGCCAATATGCAAAATGCAGATCTGTGAAATGCAAGTGTGTGGCAGTGAGGATTTCTAAATTTTCTGAAGTTATTCTGCATAGTTATAAAGCATATATGTGTAGTAGTCAGAAGACTGTAGATGTTCATTCCTCTGGGCCTGATGTTTGTTTCTTGCATAGGCTTTGCAAATATATGTTGCTATTGAGTTTGGCTTTTTTCTTCCTGTTGTCAAGTTTCCATTTCAAACAACACAATTCTATATCTTCCATGTTTTGGGGGGTGTTGGTTGTAGCTGTGTTGGACTAAGGACATATAAAAACAAGGTAAGTGTGATATATTTTATTAGACCAACTAAATAGTTGGAAAAATTGTTCTTTGTAAGCTTTGGAGCATGAACACCCTTCAGGCATAGAGAGAGTCTGTTGGTGTTCTGTGTTCTCCGGGGTGGAATCTCCCTATAGGGTGTGTGACCTCCTGAATACAAAACTTTCATTCTCCTCACTGGGAACTCTTCTTGGACAGGGCATGGCACAATAGCAGTTAGACCAGGTGCAAAAACAGTCTGTTCAAGTCTTTGTACAACATACACGTAGCTTCTAAAAGTAGGTACATGGTAAACAAAGCTAACAGCAGCAACTGGGCAAAACAGCCCTTTCTACCACCAAAGCTGAGAGTTAAAGTAGTAAATTCTACAGCATAATGAACTGCTTCCTGCCCGCAAGCAGTACTGGATGTATTCATTCAATCACCTGTCTAGTCTTAGGTGTGACAAAAAATAATGGAGAAACCCTACATCGCCAGGAAGTGCAAAATGCCTCAATACAACAAGGAATAGTATCTTCTGAACAACTGATGTAAAAGATAGCATGGGGGAAATGCTATCGCTGTGGTTTAGGGAAACTTGAGGGATGTTTGATGAGCAAGGATTGAGGTTTTCCACTTGCTGCAGAAAAACGCGAATTTTCTCATTTTAAAGAGAAAAACGCAGATTTTCATATTTTAAGAAGAAAAACATAGATTTTCTCTTTTAAAGGAGAAAAATGCAGGAAATGGCAGGTTTCCCCTTGGAGGCTGCCAGAGTTCCCACCTGCAAGGGGCTGGGGGGAGCAGGAAGAGGGCAATCAGGCAGGGGGCATGACGTGCATGTGCACACATGCACTTGGCATCCAGACAATGGGGAAAGCAGCTTCTGCAGCTCCATGCAGGTAAGCCTGGAGGGTAGGGGAAATTGAGTCCCTCACAGTGAGGGAGGGAAGGGGGGAGATGGGTGGGGCTGGGGGCACTGTGGTGCATGGGGCCTGGGGCTGGAGTGGGGAATGCGTGGCTGCAGGGCCCAGGCAGGGAGCGGGACAGAGCTGTGGGCGGCTTCTCCAAGGGGCAGCACGGGGGCGGCGGGAGTAGTTCCCTGCCGCTGCGTGCACTTCTGGGGAAAAAGCATGGGAGGCATGTGTCCCCCAGATTTGTATGCTGGGGAGAGGTGGATGCAGGTTGCCTGTTGTGGACTGCCTGCTGTGGGCTCAGGGCCCCCTGCCTTGCTATCCTTCTCCTGGGAGCCTCTGCAGCAGATTGGGTGGGACCTGGTGTAGCAGGGCAGAGTAGGGCAGGGAGGCTCAGTGCCACTGTCAGGAGCCTCGCATCACCATGGCAAGTTGCCCCCTGCCTGCCCAGCAGCATCTGGGGGTGGTGCAGAGTTGTGCCCCCTGCTGCTGCTGGGTGGGCAGGGGGTGCCTTCCTATGGCAGTGTGGGGCTCCTGACAGTGGCACCAAGCCTCCCACCCTGCTCTACCCTCCCACATCAGGTCCCACCTGCTGGCCATGGAGGCCTCTGGGGAGGGGCAGCAGGGTGGGGAGCCCTGAGCCGGCAGACGGCATCCCCCCTGCTGCCTGTGGGGGAGGGGGAGAGGGAGGGGGAGAAGGAGCTGGGCTCTGCCCTCCACTCTGGCTGCAGCAGCCATTGCCTCCCACAGACAGCAACTGGGGCTGAGGCATTTCTTGGGGGCCGGGCAGGGAGCTGTGTACCCAGGTCCCTGGCCCCGTAGCCCTGGAAGCTGTGGGCCCCTCCAGCAGGGCTGGGGCGGGGAGTAGGGGGTTGCAAGTGAGGGGCACCGGCAGAGCTGGTGGGGTTGTGGGTGGGGAGTGAGGGGCACCAGCATGGCCTGGGGGATGTGGGTTGGGAATGAGGATCACCAGCATGGCTGAGGGGGTGTGGCTGGGGTGTGAGGTGCACACCTTGCTGGGGTTATTTGACCCCAGCAGTTTCCTGCCCAGAGCAGGGGGGGCTGGACCTGATGATCTCACGAGGTCCCTTTCAGCCCTAAACTTCTGTGAATCTGTAAGGGGCAATGGCAAGGGAAGGGTACTGGCATATCAGAGCTGCTCAGTGCCACAAAGTTGTCGGGGGAGTGGGGCAGGGGCAGCCACAGCTGGACCCACATCCTGGTAAGCGAAGGTGGCAGGGAATGCTCTGATTTTCTCTGATTTAAAAAACCCTAAACTCAAATGCCAAAATATAAAATGAATTCTAAATATCTGTATTATAATGTTTGAGGCACTGGTACTGCTTTAAAATTGTAAAAATATTAATAAAAGATTGTGTTCAACTGATAGATATTAGTGGTGCTTCATTTTAATAGTGGAAAAACACAGATTTGGGAGTTTTTAATCAGAGAATTTGGGATTTTTATCAGAGAATTTAGTGTTTTTAAAACAGAGAAATCCCTGTTGATGAGAAATATAGGTGTGCAATATATAGCTACAATCTTTGTGGCCACAAAAACTGGGCAATGTACAAAAGCATGAGGAGTGGCAAGCATGTCCACAGTATATTTTGTTCAAGTTCTGACTTATGTTCTGTAATACCATTTTCAGTGCAGTATTTTATTATCTATGTGAAAAGCAACATAAGTAAGCTTATAGAGGGGGGAAAAAAACCCACTTGAATGAAGTGTCAGCCAAAGCGATGCCCCGAATGTGCTCACTTGCTTGATGAAGAATTAGGACTGGATTTTGTGCCTCATGAATAAAGTCATTGGGATGAAGAGAATACCCAGAACTTGCATGTAAGACCTAAGCCGGAATAGACAGAGCAGAGCCAATGCTTGTGTGTCCATGGCTATGTCTCTCCACTAGAGGGGACTCTTCTACACGCACAAATGGAAGTAGACCATTTCACTTGTTCTGAGGATTCAGCCAGGTGCATAGGGGAACTTGCTGGAAGGTGCTGAGTAACTGTCTGCAGACACTTAGCTCCTTACTGGATTAAGCCTTTAATTCTTGCCAAATGCAAGAGAATGATCTACAGAAGATGTTTGTTCTGCTGCTTTTATTTAAACCCCTCATGCAATTTGCTTGAGGGGGTGGCTCAACTCAGGGGAAAGATTGCTGACTGAGTGCTGAGGCCATCAGAAACCCATCGAGGGGAGGCTTTCTTCCAAACCGCTCTGGAGCCAAAAGGTGGGCAAAGGCCGGCCTGACTTCCTAATAATGGCTGTCTCTTAATTTTTAATGTGCAAATAAAGTGCTTCGTCACTCTTTCTCTATCTGGCAGCGGTTGTTAGTTGTTTCTTGTTCAACTGAAGCTTAGTTAATTACTAGGGCTGTGTGAAGCTTCGGTCCCTGATTCAATTCAGCAGAGATTCAGCCTGATTCAGTGGCCAAATCTCCGAATCAGAATCGAATCAGGAGAGCCTTTAATCTCTCCAAATTGAATCAGAACCCTCCAAATCAATTCAGAGAGATTCAAAAAGATTTGAGAATTTGAACATAGACACAGCTTAAAATGGTTTTTTTACATACCTCATGGTACCAGGCGGCTTGTGAATGCTGATGGGGCAGATGGAGTGTCCCACAGGAGCGCAGGTTCCCCAGTGCTCTCAGCAGCAGACCTAGAAGTGCACCAGAAATGCTTCCAGTTTTGCTGCCAAACCCCCATGCTTCTGTGCCAAACCCCCATGCTCCACCCACCCCACCATCGCAGCATTCACGAGTCACACCTGGTACATCAAGGTATGTTATAAAAATATATATATAGCTGTGTCTATGGCCGAATCACTGATTCTCTGAATCGGCATCAAATCTTCAGATTCAGCCGAATTGAATCGGGGACAGTGATTCAAATCAAATCACTGTCCCCAACTCAGGCTGAAGCCTAATCCAAATTGAATATGGCCCATTTTGCACACCCCTATTAATTACCCTTTCTTTCTGGACCTTTGGCCCTTAAACAGCCATGTCCAGACTTCTTTTGTCTTGGACTACCAATGCAAAACTAAAATGGCCTTCATCTGGAACCAGGATCCTTGGCCAGGTATAAGCATTTCTCTTGATAAGCACAGCTTGGAGGCTAAGTTTCATTGTCCATGCAGGTGATTTGCCACACATCTGTGCAAACATAAAGCAAACCTGTTACCTTGTACCACTTGCAAATAGAATCACAGAATCATAGAAGTAGGGTCAGAAGGGACCTTATAGATCT